>NC_086319.1:104363405-104669834 GCF_036172605.1 Pelobates fuscus | reverse complement strand
CAAACATTTGCAAATACAGGTGGTCCTTATTTTGTGACCTACCTGTTTTATGATGGCTCGCACTTACGACTAGCTCTCTCGCGGGGTGTTAAGTGCAAACCGTCATTGGAATTAGAGGGATTCCCTGCTCTGCTGCGTTCTTATAAGTTCCGTGACATTTCCCTGAACATAGACGAACGCAACAGAGCAGGGAATCCCTCTAATCTATGCTCAGGGAAATTTCCCTGCTCTTGTGCGTTTGTCAATGTTTGGGGAAATGTCCCTGAACACAAACATGCGCACCAGAGCAGGGAATCCTTTAAAACTATTTACAGGGAAATTTGCCCGAACATAGACAAGCGCACCAGAGCAGGGAATCCCTTAACTCCTCACTTACCGACCAGTTCGTTCTACAACCAGGTTGTGGAATGGAACCCGGTCAGTAAGTGAGGAGTGTCTGTATAGATTTACATGACAATCTAATTTGGTCATCAACCTTAGCCTGGTTGTTATTCAATTAACTCTGTGTAAGGAATTAATTCTGGGTAAAGCACATTTGACTCTGTATGGTTAAATACAACGGTATTATTGAATTAAATTTAATGCAGAAACAAATTATCAGTTAGCTTTATGATAGATAAACAGGTAGATAGATAAATAGATATATTCAAGTTACAAAGTATTTAATTGCAGCTAAAGCCAAAGGCCACTACTCCTTACTAATTCTTCTTGACCTCTCTGCTGCCTTTGACACTGCTGATCATGGCCTCCTTCTCCTAACTCTTCAACCTCTTGCTCTCTATGACACAGCCATCTCATGGTTCTCCTCTTATCTCTCCCAACGCTCTTTCAGTGTCTCTTTTTTCCAATGACACCTCCTCTCCTCGTCCTGTCTCAGTCTGAGCCTCTCAAGGTTCAGTTCTCGGTCCCCTTTTATTCTCTCTCTATGCTGCCTCTCTTGGCAAACTCATTAATTTATTTGAAATCCACTATCACCTGTTCGCTGACGACACCCAGATATATCTCTCCTCCTGTGACCTCTCCCAGGCTGTCCTACAACGTGTCACCAATTGCCTTTCTTCTATCTCAGACTGAATGTCCTCCCGCTTTCTTAAAATCAGTCTCTCTAAAACTGAATTTCTTATTTTTCCTCCTCATAACACTGATCCTCCTCCTTCACTCTCCCTGCAGGTTTATGGTGCCTGCGTCACCACATCCTTTCAAGCTCTCTATCTTGGTGTAATTTTTTTATCCTGGCCCCACCTTATATCCAGTCTGTTGGTAAAACCTGTTGATTCAACCTTAAAAACATTGCCCGCATATGCCCCTTTCTTACGCAAGATGCTGCCAGAGTTCATGCTCTAGTAATCTCTTGCATCGATTACTGTAATTCTCTCCTAATTGGACCGCGTACTGCACCCCTACAATCTGTGATGAATGCTGCTGCCAGGCTAATCTTTCTCTCCTTTCGCTCCTCTCACACCTCACCCCTATGTTGATCCTTACACTGGCTTCCTGTAAACTACAGGTGTCAATTTAAAATACTAACCCTCACCTATTGTAGCGGACCCCAGGTAATCCGACTGGTTGCCTCCGCTAATACCTTCATTCAGTCACTCAGGAACCATTAACACAAGCAGATATCCATTCCCCCAGTAACCAGACAAAACATTGTCCTGGCAGTCAACTGGGGTTTCAATCCCAGGATCCTCTGTGCCTGAGAGATAATTGCGTGAGAAAAAGCATTTAATTTAAGTATCTATCAGGTACAGAAAATCCAACGAAATATACTGTATCCCAAAAGTGTCTCCACCATACTCAGGAACCCCACAAAAAGTACATTACCCAACAGTACCAATCTGAGTGTACAAAATATCCAAGAATCACTCAGATCGGTTAGGTGGAACGGGAATGCGAGATAAAGTTTTAACCGGACAGGCATGAGGCACTATTTCCAGTGAAATAGGTGCCCTGGCCGGTCTATGATCGTGAGGTTCCTGTGCGAACACCGTGCAAGAGAATCTCTTCATTTTAGAATATGAATGCTCCCCCTGTTCGGTAGTTCATATCTCAGGAAATAGAACAGGCAGTGGTCTAAGTTTTACTGGCGTTCGCGTGAGTGCCTAGCTAAAAAGAGTTCCAGGCACCCGACGCCAAGTACCGTTGCCCACATTTGGGAGACAAGATGGCCACCAGTCTTTCGTCTGCCACGTGTTTGTTTGTACAAAATAGCGGCCAATAGAGCATTCATTAATTACTTCCATTGCTATTTCGCACTTAAAGCGGCACTGTCATGCCGAATTCCGTTTTTTTTTTAACCCGCCTCAACTACATCCAATCGACCCCCTAGTCATCCCCAAATGCCCCTATGCCCCCCACATTACCTATTTTGTATTCTTTATTTTCTGCCCCGATCTATATTCAGGGCGCCGCCATCTTTGTGTGGGTAGGTGAAGTCCCTGTGGGACACGTCATCTACCCACACTACACAGACTGTGAGATTCCCGCACATGCCCAGTGAAACATCTGGACATGCGAACGGGAATTTCACCTATTCATTCATTCATCAGACAGACGAATGAATGAATAGAAAAAATCAGACGAACAAACTAACACTGTGTATCAGTGTTCGTTTGTTTGTTCGGTTTATTACAAGGAGGGAGCTACCGGCGTGCAGCTCCCTCCTTGCATTATGTAAAGACAGAAGCGGCAGGGAGCAGTGCTCCCCACCACTTCATTAGCCCCCCAGGTCCTCCCCTCACTCTATGGGGGTCAATATGACCCCCATAATAGCATAAGGGAGATTCAAATCTCCCCAATGCCCCTACTCGCTATACCGCGAGTAGGGGCATGTCCACTAAACAGTGAGCAGCCTGTGGCTGCTCACTGTAAAAAAAAAAAGAAGGGTAATAAGGGGGGGACGGGGGACCTACTGTCCTCCCCCGCCGGCCCCCACCCCTGGGCGGCGGGTGGGGGCCATAATAGTAATAAGGGGGGGGGGACCTACTGTCCTCCACCCCCCGGCCCCCACCCCTGGGCGGCGGGTGGGGGCCATAATAGTAATAGGGGGGGGGACCTACTGTCCCCCCCCCCGGCCCCCACCCCTGGGCGGCGGGTGGGGGCCATAATAGTAATAGGGGGGGGGACACCTACTGTCCCCCCCCCGGCCCCCACCCCTGGGCGGCGGGTGGGGGCCATAATAGTAATAAGGGGGGGGATCTACTGTCCTCCCCCCCCCCCCCCGGCCCCCACCCCTGGGCGGCGGGTGGGGGCCATAACGATAAAGAATTTTCCCACGCTTGTAAAATGACACAGAGCACTGTTTTTGCGCTCGGGTTTTTTATTTTATTTTTAGTTCGACGGCTATGATGGTTTTTTATTTGGCCTTTTTTGGGGCTGAAAAATGAAGATTTTAGAAAAAAGAAGACGTCGAATGGTAAGTTTAATTTTACTTTACAGGTTAGCAATTTTATTCCCCCCTCACTATTTTTTAGGGTGAGGGGGGTAGGTAGGGGCATTTTTTATTTGGGTGGGGGGTGGGTGACTAGGGGCTTGGGCACCCCTAGTCACCTTGATGGGGGGGATTTACTTAGTGCCCCCACCCGCCGCCCAGGGGTGGGGGCCGGGCGGGGGGGCAGTAGGCCCCCCCCCCTTATTACTATGATGGCCCCCACCCGCCGCCCAGGGGTGGGGGCCGGGGGTGGGAGGACAGTAGGTTCCCCCCCCCCCTATTACTATTATGGCCCCCACCCGCCGGCCAGGGGTGGGGGCCGGGGGGGAGGACAGTAGGTCCCCCCCCCCTACTACTATTATGGCCCCCACCCGCCGCCCAGGGGTGGGGGCCTGGGGGGGGAGGACAGTAGGTCCCCCCCCTATTACTTTTATGGCCCCCACCCGCCGGCCAGGGGTGGGGGCCGGGGGGAGGACAGTAGGTCCCCCCCCCTACTACTATTATGGCCCCCACCCGCCGCCCAGGGGTGGGGGCCGGGGGGGGGGAGGACAGTAGGCCCCCCCCCCTCTTATTACCATTATGGCCCCCACCCGCCGGCCAGGGGTGGGGGCCAGGGGGGAGGACAGTAGGTCCCCCCCCCTACTACTATTATGGCCCCCACCCGCCGCCCAGGGGTGGGGGCCGGGGGGGAGGACAGTGGGTCCCCCCCCTCTTATTACCATTATGGCCCCCACCCGCCGGCCAGGGGTGGGGGCTGGGGGGGAGGACAGTAGGCCCCCCCCCCCTACTACTATTATGGCCCCCACCCGTTGCCCAGTGGTGGGGGCCGGGGGGGGAGGACAGTAGGTCCCCCCCCCTCATTATCTTTATGGCCCCCACCCACCGCTCAGGGGTGGGGGCCGGGGGGGGGGACAATAGGTCTCCCTCCCTTATTTTACTTAACGGCCCCCACCCGTCATTTAGGGGTGGGGGGCAATATTTTTTTTTTTTTCTACAGTGAGCAGCCACAGGCTGCTCACTGCTTACTAGACATGCCCCTACTCGCGGTATAGCGAGTTTAAGGAAGTGAGCAGCCATCCAGTTGGAAATAGCAGAGAGGCAGTCAGAAACACGAGTCAAGGTGGGCGGAGAGAGATCAGGGGAGGACAGGTAGATTTGCGTGTCATCTGCATATAAATGATATTGGAAACCAAAGGAGCTGATGAGTTTACCAAGGGAGGCAGTATAGATGGAGAACAATAGGGGGCCGAGGACAGATCCTTGGGGGACGCCGACAGAGAGGGGTTGGTGAGAAGAGGCAGAACCAGAGAAAGAAACACTGAAAGAGCGCTGGGAGAGGTAGGAGGAGCACCAGGAGAGAGCAGTATCCCGTAGACCAAAGTTACGAAGAATGTGAAGAAGCTGTTGATGATCAACAGTGTCAAATGCGGCAGAAAGATCAAGGAGGATTAGGATAGAGTATTGGCAGCGAGATTTAGCAGCAATTAAGTCGTTGGATACTTTGGTCACAGCAGTTTCGACAGAGTGACCAGCGCGGAATCCAGACTGAAGGGGGTCAAGCAGAGAGTTGGATTCGAGAAAGTCTGTCAATCTGGCGTACACAACTCTCTCGAGGATCTTGGAGGCAAATGGGAGTAGCGAGATAGGGCGGTATTTGGATGGGGAGTTGGGATCAAGGTTGGGCTTTTTCAGAATCGGGGTTACGGTTGCATGTTTGAAGGGTGAGGGAAATGTGCCAGAGGAAAGGGAGAGATTGAAAATGCTAGCGAGAGGAAGAGCAAGAAAGGGAGACAAAGTGCGGATGAGATGCGAGGGAATAGGATCGAGAGAGCAGGTGGTGGGGCGGGAGGACAGGAGCAGTGCAGAAACCTCTTGTGCTGTAGCAGGTGCAAATGTGCATAGGATGGCAGGGGGAGTGGGGTTGGGTGATATAATGATAGGGGAAGGAGAGAGATTAGAGATCTCTTTCCTG
Organism: Pelobates fuscus; assembly: GCF_036172605.1. Taxonomy (NCBI): domain Eukaryota; kingdom Metazoa; phylum Chordata; class Amphibia; order Anura; family Pelobatidae; genus Pelobates; species Pelobates fuscus. The sequence continues at coordinate 104,664,432 of NC_086319.1, read as the reverse complement.
ATTGTAGAGATCTTCTCAGTGAAATGAGATGCAAAGTTTGTGGCGGACAAGGTGGTGGAAGGAGGGGTAGTCACAGGGCGAAGAAGAGCATCAAAAGTGTGAAACAGGTGTTTGGGTTGATGGGACAGTGTGCTTATGAGGGTTTTGAAGTAGTTTACTTTTGCAGAGGAAAGAGCCATGCTGTAGGAGCGCAGCATAAATTATAAAAATATGTTTTTCTTACCTTAATCCAGCGCCGGGTAAAGCCACTGAGAAGTCTTTGATTGTAAGATGTGACCATGTCAAATCGTCTCAAAGGGCCCTCTAGACCTGCAAAGGGAGGGGGAACGTAAGGGAGTCTCTGCCTTCACATAAGAAGTTACGTCTGAATGTATAGTGTTTCAGGTTGAAACACTGCACATCCAGAAATATTTTAATTGTGTGCTGGGGGCCAGTTGTACCCCCAGCACACATGACTGTATATAAATTATGTCTATACACAGGAGGAAAGTACAGAGTTCATATGGTCCCAGCGATGCTGACTTTTGTCACAGGTAAACAAATTGGAAAATAAAGTGGAACAAACATATAGTAAAAATGCCAAAAAGTCACTTTTACAATAGTGGTCTTGTGAGTTGTCTTCCCGGAGCTACTGCTCACAGAGACAGGAGATATATTTGTAATATTGTTAAGCGAGCAAAGCAGGAAGGGGAATTGGATGTACTTGTCCATCTAGGGACAAAGGATTTGGCTTGCAATGAGGTTTCAGAGGTAAAGGAAGTTTTTAGTGTTTTTTCCAATTGCTTGGTTGCTTCCACACTGTCATTCTCTGAAGTTCTGCCTGTGCATAACACTCAGAACGACAGGCGGATGCATATTAGGGACTTTAACTTGTGGCTTCGTGAATGGTGTTGGGGGCAAGGATATTGCTTAATTTCTCATGGTAGCTCTGTTTGGAATGGAAATAAACTGTACAAAAAGATGGTTTGCATCTTTCTCAAAAGGGAACAAATGATCTAAGTGAACAGTTCAGGGGTTTTGCTAGGAATCAGGGGTCAAGTCCTGGGGAATAAAGTGTGCAAACTCACCCAAGATCCCCCCCCCCAAAAAATAAATAAATAAAATAATATGAACTCATATGCATATATAAACGTGTGCACACACACATACACTCACAGACATACACATACACTCCCACACATACACTCACAGAAACACACAAATTATTATTATTTTTTTAAATTAAAAAAATGTCCACCCAGCCTCCCTACCTGGAGAGCTGGCATGGTCCTGTCCCAGGGGTCCAGTAGGGCTACAGTGTGGCAGGCGCCTGTCTCCCTGTCAGACGTGGCGAGGGAGCTGTGTCCTCTCTGCTCCCTCTCGCTGCGCGGGCTGTCTACTGATGCTGGGAGCTGGAATATGACATCATATTACAGCTCCCTTAATCAGCAAACCGTGCGCGAGGGAGAAGATCAGAGAAAACACCGCTCCCTCGCCGCGTCTGACAGGAAGACAGTTACCCGCCGGGGGGGGGGGGGGGGGTAGAGGGTTCCATCAGGTGGCCATCAGCCAACCTCTTGGGCCCCCCATGACAGTGGGAACACGGGGGGCATTTGGGGGTGGCAAAAATGCTGCCCCCTGAGTGCCTGCAGGAGCAACGGGAATGGCATTCCTGCTGTAAAAAAAGTGCAAGAATGACGTTCCCACGCATTCCTGCAGGACTCGAGCCCTGCTAGGAAGTATTTAAACTAGGAGGAGGGGGGGCAAAAGGGTGATAAAGCATCAATCCAGTTGCACCCCAAAACAAGGACAGACGGTGCCTGTAGCAAGTGTGTAAAACAATTATGAGCTTAGAGTCATGTCTACAAATGCTCGCAGTTTAGGGAATAAGCGGCAATAATGGCAACTGATAATGTAGATCTAGTCGCTGTTACTGAGACATGGTATAATGAAAAAAATGACAGGGACATAGCAATACCATGGTACTCTTTATATAGAAAAGACAGGGAAGGCATGAAAAGGGGAGGGGTGGCCCTGTATGTGAAGGATAGCATAAAATCTAGCCTAATAAAAGTAAGTGAACATAGAGTCCATTTGGGTTATGTTAGAATTTGGTAATCACACAGTAACTTGTTTAGGTGTGATTTATAGGCCCCCAGAACAAATAGAAGAGTTAGATAATCTACTAGTTGAGGAAATAGCTGAAAAGACAATGAAGGGGGAAGTTATCATCATGGGTGACTTTAATCTTCCTGATGTGAACTGGAAAACCAAAATAGCTGCTTGTGCCAGGAGCACAAATATTCTAAACTCCCTACTGGGATTGTCTCTAAAACAAGTCGTTGAGGAGCCAACACGTAAAGAGGCCATACTAGATTTAGTGTAAACAAATGGAGATTTGGTATCAGATATTACTGTAGGTGAAAGTTTAGGATCCAGGAATCATCAGTCAGTGTGGTTTAATATACGAACAGTTTTAGACTTTAGAAAAACAGACTTTTCTAAAATTAGAATATGTGTAATGGAGTCATTATCAGACTGGAGCAATTTAAATGGAGTCCAAGAGAAATAGGATTATTTAAAAGTTGCACTGCTGAATGCAACAGAAAATTGCATTAGGCTGGTCAGTAAAAGCAAAAAAATCAAGAAACCACTGTGGTACTCTGCAGATGTTGCCAAAATAGTTAAAAAACTAAAAGTTAGCATTTAGTAATAATGTTAAAAAAAAACACAGAGTGAGGAAGATAGACAAATCTATAAGTTTAGGCAGAAAGAGGCTAAGCAAGTTATAAGAGCTTCCAAATCAAACACAGAAGAGAAAATAGCACAATCAGTAAAAAAAAAGGGGGGGGACAAAACATTTTTTAGATACAAGAATGAGAAAAGGAAAGTAAAACAAGGATGAGTTAGATTAAAAACAAAAGAAGGAAGGTATGTAGAAGAGGATAAAGGTCTAGCTGACTGCCTCAATGAATATTTGTGTTGAGTATTTACAAATGAATATGAAGGAAAGGGGCCTCAGTTAGGAAAAAGGACAAATGAGTCATTTGTTACATATAAGTTTATAGAGGAAGAGGTTCTATTTCAACTGTCAAAAGTAAAGACAAATAAGTCAATAGGACCTGATGGAATACACCCAAAGTTATTACACAAGCTTAGTGGTGTACTAGCAAAACCATTAACAGATTTATTTAACCAATCATTGTTAAAAGGAGTAGTCCCAGAAGATTGGAAATTAGCGAATGTTGTGCCCATTCACAATAAAGGTAGTAGGGAGGAGTCGGGTCAGTAAGCCTTACTTCAGTAGTGGGGAAAGTAAGGGAAACCATGTTAAAGGATAGGATTGTTGAACATCTAAAATCCCATGGATTTCAAGATCAGAGACAACATGGGTTTACTTCAGGGAGATCATGCCAAACTAATCTTATTGATTTTTTTGATTGGGTAGCCAATCTAAATAATAGATCAGGGTGGTGCAGTAGACGTTGCTTACCTAGATTTCAGTAAGGCTTTTGACACTGTTGCACATAGAAGGCTTATCAATAAACTGCAATCTTTAAGTTTGGATTCCAATATTGTTGAATGGGTGAGGCAGTGGCTGAGTGACAGGCAACAGAGGGTTGTAGTCAATGGAGTATATTCGAAGCATGGGTTTGTCACCAGTGGGGTACCTCAGAGATCTGTACTAGGACCCATTCTCTTTAATATTTTTATTAGTGATATTGCAGAAGATCTTGATGGTAAGGTATGTCTTTTTTGCTGATGATACTAAGATATGTAACTGGGGTGATGTTCCAGGAGGGATAAGCCAAATGGCAAATGATTTAGGTAAACTAGAAAAATGGTCAGAGTTGTGGCAACTGACATTTAATGTGGATAAGTGCAAGATAATGCATCTTGCATGTAAAAACCCAAGGGCAGAGTACAGAATATTTGATAGAGTTGTAACCTCAACATCTGAGGAAAGGGATTTAGGGGTGATTATTTCTGATGACTTAAAGGTAGGCAGACAATGTGATAGAGTAGCAGGAAATGCTAGCAGATTGCTTGGTTGTGTAGCGAGAGAGATTAGCAGTAGAAAGAGGGAAGTGCTCATGCCATTGTACAGAACACTGTACTGGAGACCGTATCTCGGAGTTCAGAGAAGGGCTACTAAACTGGTTCATGGATTGCAGGATAAAACTTACAAGGAAAGGTTAAAGGATCTTAACATGTATAGCTTGGAGAAAAGACAAGACTGGGGGGATATGATAGAACCATTTAAATACATAAAGGGAATCAACACAGTAAAGGAGGAGACTATATTTAAAAGAAGAAAAACTACCACAATAAGAGGACATAGTCTTAAATTAGAGGGGCAAAGGTTTAAAAATAATATCAGGAAGTATTACTTTACTGAGAGGGTAGTGGATGCATGGAATAGTCTTCCAGCTGAAGTGGTACAGGTTTACAGACTAAAGGAGTTTATGCATGCATGGGACAGGCATAAGGCTATCCTAACTATAAGATAAGGCCAGGGACTAATGAAAGTATTTAGAAAATTGGGCAGACTAGATGGTCTGAATGGTTCTTATCTGCCGTCAAATTCTATGTTTCTAAGCCCTAGGTTGCAAATAGACAGAATCTTAAAAAAAACATCAATAACCAGGAGGTAAAAGAAGTAAGGATCATCATTTTTAAATTATTCTAAATGCATATACTGTTAGATTCTATTCTTCTATCACTGAAGTCAGCAACAATTAAGAATTCTCGTCCCCAATTTGTGTATTTTGCCATCGTATTTTATATTGGTATTAGTTTCAGCTCACCCCAACTGAAGAGAGCCAAATATAATATTGTTGAAACTGTTCAAATGTCATAAGCAGAAAAATTCTAATATTAATTCTAGAGTACAATCATTCTTAAATACAATAATCCTGGATATTGAGCATTAGAAGTCAAAATAAGATGACCTATAATCAAAAGAAAAAGGTCACCATTTGTTGTATTTTTATAATTTAAATTAGAAAAATATAGATCCATTAACCTTTAATTTATTTGTGTTCTCCCATTATTCTGGAGTCAAAAGCTAAAACTCATCAGTTTAAAAGGGCATGTTTGGTGCTCTACAAGTTCAAGATCATTTCTAATCTAATATTTTTTGCATTTTTATTACAAATCTTTTTGAACACCATGCAATTCTGTAAAGAGTTGTTTATAGTGCCATTTAGAATTGTATGTTTAAAGTTCTTTTCCTTCCTTTTCCTTTTTAGGACCACAACATCACACTGCTCTCTGCTTTGGCTCTGAAAGGGTTTGTTGCCTTTCATGCACTCTAGTTAGCCTGAATGGCATCACCTAGCTGGAAGGACTTTACCTCTGGTCCCAGTAGCTTTGGAAATTCATCTGGGATAAAAACTGTGCAACCCTATCTCATAAATGGGGGATAATGGCAAGGTAGCTATGCATTCCTATGGATTTTTTTTATTGTTCCAAAGGGAAACACTATTTTTCCAGCTCAGATGCAATAGCTAGTAAATATCATTTCAGTATTATATTTGCATTTAGAAGAGAAATAATGACAAATTTTAAAAAATAATTTAACCCCATTGTGGATATAGAAATCATTTGTAATGTAACTGTCAGAATCCTATCCTGACAACCAAAATATTGTTTTATTTTATTACTGCAATACCTGTTTCTCGCCTCTAGTGGCGTCCCTAGCCACCAGTCAATCCTCAGTCGCTCTCACCTGCTTCATATGATCTTCCAAGTCTGCTATAAAATTCCACACCCAACTAAAAGGGGTTGCCTTTACATTGAAAGAAGTTGTGTTCTACACATGGCTCTTGCTGATACTTGTTTATGGTCTGATATAGACAAGACATCTGTTTCTGTCTCAAACTGATTCCTGATAACCCGCTCAACTCTGATTTCCTTTGATCCATCCTGATTCATCCAAACATCCTGCTTTAATTCAAACTGGACTTTGTTTTCTAACTATTCCTTATTTGCTTTGGATCTAACCTGTCTGGACTTTAATAACCATCCTAATAATTTCAACTCTCCTGGAAAACCCTGATCCAGATATCTGGTAACTTCTGTACAAATCCTCCAAATTAAAGAGACTGTTCACCTTAACTTAGAACCAACCTGAATTCCATTATCCTTTATTATGCTGTTTATTATTGTCTGATAATATTATGTTTACTTGTTACCTATTATTTCACTGATAGGTTTCCCTGTCTCCTGTGAACCCGCTTTGGGACATATTGCCTAAACTTCTAATTCTTCTACTACTACTCCTTCATACTTACCTGTAATTCTGTTTCTAGGTTCTGCTCTCCGGTTATCTTTATTAATCCTTTTATCTTTTTATACTGTTATTCTTTCTGTTACCTTTGTCCAAACCATGTCTAATAACTCTAACTACCTGAAGTCAATCCTGGCATAAGTCTCCTCTCTGACCTACTCAGAATCATGACAGTAACAGTTACAACATTATATATTAAATGTAAACAAATATTCAGAGCAAACATACAAAACAAGTAATTGATCAATATTTGCAATTACAGTTGTGGTTTTTTTTTGTTTTGTTTTTTATTCATTTGTTTTCGACTAGTTTAAAACTGAAAGGTTTTTGCATAATACAAAAAATTACAAATAATAAAACAAATTACAGACAAGTCCCCAGGTACCAGTCGAATGAGAGTACGTACTCCGAAGGACAAGTCTCTTTTGTTCTTCCTTTTCAGTGATGTCCAATCATGTGTAGATATGTATTTTTTTGTGTGATGTGTAAAGAAATGTATATGTAATGTGTAGATGTATGTGTGATGTAAATGGATCTTCACAAAATGCTTTATTAATTCAGTAGCCAAGTTCATTCAGCTATTGGATTGTAACAATCAGATGAACATGCAGAGTTCTGGACTATAAAGCTCTCTCTCTCATATGTTAAACTGATACAGTAATTGGAAGAGATGTAGTGTGCACAAAGAGAACTTAATCGGTATACACGAATATGGCTTTTGTCTTCCGCTAGAGGATACTATGATGCCTAACATAACCAATGACCTTGCTTCCGCGATCTGCAATCTAAGATGAAATAGGCCTTGGATTTGTTAGCATTCAATTCCATCGAAGGCCATGACAAGTGTATAGGAAATAAACAAACTGGTCTTAAAGCAACATCTGACTGCTTTAGTGTTTTCTATTGATCATTCAATGTCCTCTGAGATAATAGGAGTAGCTTTAATGTGTTTTAGGGTTTCTGTGTTACTGGATGTTCCAGCTCAGATACGTTCCTTCCCATTGGCTAAATTTGTTAGCCTTTTCATGTCCATCTATCAATCTTTTAATACATCAGTCAATCACAAACAGTTTCTTTTTCTTTATTTTAATGTTGTTCTGCTCCTCCCATAGGTAGAACGGACTACAGCAGACATGATAAAATAATTTCAGTAAAATGTTTCCCTTTGGTAATGTGTAAGGCCTTAGCGATTTAATAACTGTTATTAGTTTACTGCCAGGCTGCCTTTAAACTATACAAAAAGTAGAAATGCCGACAACTGTAATAAGCTACTTTCACTTCGCACAACGGATGCCAGACCCAAAAGGGACTCAGATTTATATCTATATCTATAGATCATAAAGTACTTGAAGGTTATAATTTCCCATCAATTTTAATGCCCAGGGTCAGAAGTAACCCTTTGCAACACAGGCATTTTATGACAGTCAAAATTGCAGTCGTTTTGTGACTTGTGACTTACAGTATGAAATTAAGCTTTCCTTGAATGTAACTTGATATAAATCTATATTTATTAAATTATTAGAAATGTATTTTGTCCGTGGTTGCTTGATTTGACATATGGCACTCCTTGAAATTGTTTACAACTTTATTACTGTGTGTGTGCGTGTGTGTGTGTGTGTGTTTATGTGTGTGTATATGTATATATACTAAAATCTTGCACTCCATATTCTATTCCTGTATTTGTCCGGTGCTCGTCAGGCCCAGTATACAAAAAGAAATTCAGATAGCACTCCTAGGTCTTTGTAAAATAAAACTTAGCTTTTAATCAGCTTGCCATAAAAAGAAGAAACAACATTTCAGTTTGTTATACACAAACATTCATAAGGACCAACATGTACAGTGCAAAAACTTCCCAATTTACCCAATAACATACAATTAACTTACCCACCACCGAGATACCATACACTCTTTGTCCGCCCAGTCCAGGGCTCGCACGTCATTACCTCATCATGCGAGACTGTGTACCGTGAGATTACCGGGAGGGCATTACTATGGGAAAAAAAGTATATACATTATAAGCCATAGTTACATTACACATATTAAAAACAAAATAACTTCACATTAGCAATACTTATCCTGTGTCCATGACATATTGTATAATGAGGACCTATTAGCTGTCACATATCTTAGACTCCAGCAGTCCCCAGTATTATTCTAAAAAGCATATACAACTCATGAAGCTGCTCCCAAATAGGAACCCATGCTCTGCCCAACAAAACACTTAAAGAAAGGTGGGATTGCAAATTAAACTTGAACACCATGCACAGTGAGTTTAGGACCCAGGCAGATAGGACCTATAGCCCACCTATACACACTCTATAGAATGAACATAAATCCAGAAATTGAAAAAAAATAGTTCACCCTTTATTTATCAATCAATGTCAAGGTACAATCACCTTGTCTATCAAGTATGAGCCCTACATATTCCACCAAACAAAATTACTGGATACCATATCTATTGGAAGCCTATCCCCAAGGGTGGGAATCAAAGACTCTTTAGTATTATCAGTCACCATTACCTTCAATCAAATGTCATTATCATATTCCCATAAACCTAATTTAGGTGAAAGATACTGCTGAGTTAAAGACAGGACCTGTCCCGCAGGGTGGATCCTGAATACCCGGACTATAGCATCACAATACATATATCACTGGTAACAACCAGACAAAACTGTACAATTGTCTTTTGCACTGACCTAACTACATTATATGGACAGATTGGTACCAAGTGGCATCACACTTAATGCTAGCTAGGGTGGTAACAACCTCTTATGGGGACAGGACCTATCCCCCAGGGTGGATTTGTGACCCGGTATAAGTCACCAATCCCAAATACACAAGATCATCTACCTACTTTGTTCAAAGTCAAACTGTACATATATACATTAAATTCATTACATCAAAAGCCAATTATAAATCATACTTATATTAAGCCATAATCCTACTGTGTATTAGGGATAGTAGCCTAACCCAAATTGTGGGCTCCAATCACCCTACTCCAGTATCGGTTAGGCTTGAAGAAAAATCCAATGTCCCTAATGATTATAACATACTACAAAAAAAACACTCAATGTATATTTCTCATTCAACCCATCTGGGTGAACACTTTGTAGAATTCTAATCCAGTATAGTTCCCGCTGGTGAAGCATTCTCTTGTGATCACCCCTTCTCCTAGGGGGAGGGATGTGGTCAATAGACATCAGTTTCAAGGATGGTAACGTGTGTTGCTACTGGTAGGTCCGTTTTATTGTCCCTTTATGTAGTTCTTATACTGGACCTATGGTTCCTGATCAGTTCCCTTAATGGTAGGTCAGTCTTTCTGATATAAGCATATATATACTGATTTTATGTATATATCACAACATCAGTTGTGCATTTTTGAGTTGATGTTATATACGGCAACTTTTGCCAGTATGTGGGTGCGTGAACATTTTCCCTGGTATCATGTGTCCGCAAGTGACATCCTCAGCAACGATAACAGCCCAAATTCTGAGGCATTTGTTCCCTTGTGTACTGGGTCCATATTCACTAACAGATCCCTCATATTTTTGTTCCTATTACAGCATATCATGGGGTTCTCACAGAATTCAGTGGGTAGCGTAGAATCATTCCTCAGGACTCTCCAATTATCCTCGATGATCTGTTTGAATTCCAGAGATGTTGTGGTGTAGTGGGAAATACCTTCCTCTTAGCCTCTTTGTTTTTATTAGTGGTATCTGCTGTATCCATACATTCATACAGTGCCTTACGAAGTATAGATTTGTTTTATCCACGCTGTCAGAATTTGTCCCACATTAAACCTAGCTGGTCCTGAGTTGTTCCTAAGAACTCTGAGGAACTGCTAGTAAGGTAATGAGGCTTTTAAGGCTTTAGGGTGAAAACTATTCGACTGGAGCAAAGTATTATGATCGGTGGATTTAGAAAAAAGGCTATAGGCCTGACTTGTTCTCTCACAGTACACCCGTATGTCTTTAAAAATCAACAGAAGAAAGATTCATCGTCACAGTTAGTTCAATGTTAGAAGTGCACAGATTAATGGACTGAATCATCTCTTTAACATTCACAAGGCATAGGGTCGAAGGTACTCTTTTTTTCTAAACTGTTGGCTAGTGTCACCTTTTTTTAGAAAAAAGAGTACCTTCGACCCTATGACTAATCAGGCCTTTGTTAAGACCTTCCCGCACTCTGTACATAAAGAAACCTCCAATTTTTTTGAGTGAAACATCAATATCATTCTAACTGTATGAAGAAAGATCGAGCAATCATTAAGTAGCTGTCTACAGATAATGGCATCATAACAAGACCAGCTGACAAGTGGTGGTATTGTAATCCAACATTATTTGGACTACCACTCTGAGCTCCTACAACAACTCTCAGATCATCAAACCTATATGAAACTAGTGCATAACCCTACTGGCGATGTAATCCAACAGATAAGCATTTGTCTACAACAAGGTTTGGACTCCAATTTAATTTCCATAGAATTGCATCAATACCTGCAACAGACCTCAACCTGGTATTCTATACGTTACCTAAAGTTCATAGGAATAGGCCTCCGGGGAGACCGATTGTGTCAGCCGTAGGAGGAGTCTTGGAACCTCTGACAAAATGGCTAGACTTTCTATTTAAAGACACCATCGTTCATCTCCCCACATGTATTAAGGATACCCCACGTTTCATTCAACAGCTATCCAGAATGTCTTTACCTCAGGAACCTGGTGGTTTTGGTTACATGTGATGCGAAGAGCCTGAATATGGTTATACTGCATCAAGTTGGGATTCAAGCTATGAGACAGATACTTTCTGATTCCCCCTTCTTTGTAGGACCCCTGATAGAGTTATTTCTAGAGCTCCTAGAGATTGTGCTTGCACAGAACTATTTCTGGTTCGAAACCAGTTGGTTTAAACGCATTGTAGGTATATCCATGTGTGCCAATGGCTACATGTACCTAGCCTTATATAGGTTTGATGATCTGAGAGTAGTTGTAGGATCTTAGAGTGGTAGTCCGAATAATTTTGGATTACAATACCAACCACGTATGCTATAAGAGGAACAAAAATCAGAGGGAACTGTTAGTGAATACGGACCCAGTAAACAAACACCTCAGAATTTGGGCTGTTATCGTTGCTTAGGATGTGTCACTTGTGGACACATGATACCAGGGAAAATGTTCACGCACCCACATACTGACAAAGGTTACCGTATACAACATCGACTCACATGCACAACTGATTTTGTGAAAAGTGTACAGAAGGATCAGCGCTTAAAAACTTAAATAAAGACAGCACACCTAAAGGATAGGGCTCCCACACAGGTCCTATAGGTATATTGGTATAAAGAAGTAGAAAAACGTGGCACCACAGAGTATTAATATAGAAATAAACAATGATATATAATACAGAGAGAGAACAATAAAAAATATTATATATAAAGAACCTTGGCATGAGAGAACAATCCCAGTTCTATCTGAGGTAGAGACGTCTATGGAGTAGTGGCATCAAGGGGTTCGCGGGCTCCCAATGAAAGAGAAAAGAAAATCTAATGGTGCAATAAAACCCAAGTAAGTAGCAGCCAATAAAAAAGGTCTATATGGTCCTACTCACATTTTTGAGCGCTAAAAACTAGCTCTAGTATAATCAGCGTACAGTGGTATAATCCCCACTTATGGGATATGTGAGGGAGTTTTGTAAGTAGATATCTCATCAGATGGGGACCATATGTAACATAAAAAACAACAATAGTGCTAACTGTGATAAAACCTGGAGAGTGTAAAAAAATACCAAATGGTTACTCACATTTGATTGGGCAGACGCACTGCTCAATGATAGGGCGTAAGTGGAATAATCCCCACCAACGATACTTTGGAGTAGTATCTCTCTGGGATAAGTAAAACTCAGATGCCAGGTAGTAAAATAATACAATTGGTAAAAACTGACCAAGAAGGTAAAGGCAGATGGTTGTCATTATTTAACATTCAATGTTCAATCATGTGCCCAGTACGTGTGATAGAGGAATATCTATTATTGCAGCAAAGAGTGGAAGGCCCATTCTTTTTGAATGTTGATTCTAGTCCGCTAACTTAATTTAAATTTTTAAAAGTTTTTAAGCTATGCTTGGAAAAATTAGTTGGTGAGTTCATGATGACTTTTGTCTTATGTGACTCCCAACTACCTCTCTCTTTGGTGCTGAACTTTAGAGTGGGGTGAGTGCAGGGGACAACCTGGCTGTGGTGTCTACTGTGGCAGTCAGCGTACTGTGATCAGGTGAAGTCTCGTCTGCGGCGTCAGAGGAGCAATATCCTCCATTTATTTTAGGAGACATCCTCCTTCAGATGCAGCTGGGGAGTAAACCCACAGTATGCAGCGTCAGAGGTGGGTTAACCTCAGGGTGCTTCAGTTGTAACTAAGGAGTAGACCCACAGTATGCAGCGTCAGAAGTGGGTTAGCTAATTTTATATTTCCGACATATATCTTTTATATATGTTAATGGTTAGATATGGTTGGGAGGATTTAGAGTAGATAAGGGACAAGGGTAAACCCCCTAATCCTATTTACTATCCTCTCTCTGCCTATTTCTCCAGTCTCCTCTTTCATAAAGTTTAAGTTTTTACACTGTTTATATTGTATATCATATTGAATGAGATCTATATACATGGTATGATTGTTATCTCTATACCATAAGCCCACTACACTTTCCATGAGAGTGAGATAGTGTGATTGTGTTATGTTGTCTGCATGATGAGCCCTGTATTTTCATACTGGGACAAAAGTCACTTCATTAGTATTTGAAAGTTAAGTCCCCACATGGGATTAACTGTATAGAACTCCAACCACCACACTTTCCCTGCCCTGTGTGTTTGTTGCAGAGGATCCATACTGTAAATATACTTTTGTTTTTAAATTAGAGTCCTTAGCCACATCTACATTTTCAGTGGTCCAACACATGCTTCATTTTGTGCTGTAAGCTAACTTTTGCTTGCTACAGGTACTCTAAATGATCCAGTGCATCACCTGCTGCATATGCTTTATGATTCTCTGAAGTTTAATCTTTGAGGAAGTACTCCCTGTTATGACTAACATGTCTTACATTACATGTGTTCTTTTAAATTGTGAAAATCTACAAAAAGTACCTGCATGCGGCAATCGAGCACGGAAACCGGCAAACCGGCAAGTTTGAACTGTTTTTCCTGTGACCGCTTTATTCTGGGGACATCTCCTGCATGGGCACTAGAGCTATATCACTTTGAATATCTATGTGTATATACATCTACTAATAAACCACTTTTAAAGGTTGGAACTGCTGTCTTGGATCTGAAAGGTCTCTAAGTCCTGAGAAAAGAGGACTCATGCCAACTAAGTTAGAGCAGACTTTCACTGCTCTACCATTGTGAGTGTTACTCTTTTACAGTCGATTTTTTTAATTTATGTTGCATACTATCCTATGATATTTCTCTTTGTGTTTACTTTATATATATTACCCTGAGGGTCATACAGTGCCATATATTATATGCTCCAGTCGCCACTTGTAAGTGTGTTTTTTCCTTTTTGGAAGTTACCCTCACGTGTTGCACATTGCACTTGCACTTTAAAAAATTGATGCACTACTTATGTATATATTTATACTTTTAAAGGTATAGCGCACCTTATCTTTTTGTATTGCGTGTTTAGTGATGTTTTGAGCTATATTTCACTTTAAGGTGCAGCTTTACAGCTAAATATAGTGTTTCACTGATTTATAAGTTAGTTATTATCACTAATATCACACAGCGCCTTTTTGCTTGTGCATATATATTGTTTTTTGAACCGGGCGAACCGCCATAGACTTCAATAGGCAGGCAAATTTTAAAACCCACGGGGACTCTTTCTGGCCACAATAGTGATGGAAAAGTAGTTTCAAGGGGACTAACACCTGGACTGTGGCATGCCGTAGGGGGATCCATGGCAAAACTCCCATGGAAAATGACATAGTTGATGTAGAGTCTGGTTTTAATCCATAAAGGGCATAAATCACCTAACATTCCTAAATTGTTTGGAATAACCTGCTTTAAAACATCAGGTATGATGTTGTATCGATCAGGTAGTGTAAGGGTTCCGCCCGCTTCACAGTGACAGACAAAACTCCCCGTTTAACGCACCGCAAACAACCGCAAACAGTCCATTTGCACAAACACAAACTCCCCATTTGCACAAGATTGGATACCAAGCTAGCCATGTCCCGTTCCTTGTCCTCACTGATGTCATTGAAGGTCTCTTCCTCCACCCAGCCGCGTACAACACCAAGGGTCCCCGAAAGGTGACAAAAAGCCCCCTGGGACACCTGCTGTGTTTGGTCTTCCACCTACTCAAAGCCACCTTCCTCCTCTGACTCCGCTTCTTCAGACTCCTCTCTCTGCATTGCCTCTCTCTGCATTATTATAAGGTGTGTTAAGTAGAACTATTCCTATCAGTTTAATCCCTGTTACGTCCCCTACTAGGGGACGTGTATATGGCATCGATTTTAGGAACCGGGAGATGGAAAAAGATGCTTGGTCGGTCCTCCTACTTCAAATTTGGGGCACTGCGCGTTCAATCTAATGTGCCACCAGATAGGAGTGGTGTGTTAAGTAGTACTATTCTTATCAGTTTAATCCCTGTTACGTCCCCTATCAGGGGACGTGTATATAAGGCATCGATTTTATGAAAGGGGAGATGGAAAAAGATGCTTGGTCGGTCCTCCTTCTTCAAATTTGGGGCACTGCGCGCGCAATCTAATGTGCCACTAGATAGGAGTGGTGTGTTAAGTAGAACTATTCTTAGCAGTTTAATCCCTGTTACGTCCCCTATCAGGGGACGTGTATATAAGGCATCGATTTTATGAAAGGGGAGATGGAAAAAGATTCTTGGTCGGTCCTCCATGCGTTGATTGGCGTGCTGTCTGGCTTACCCCGGGTGCCAATGCATGCTGTCTGACTGCGACTAGCTCCTTGCGACGACCTCCCCCTGCTTCCAACTCGTCTCCTCCTCCTCTCTGTCTCCCAATCTGAACTTTCCCCCTGTTCTACTTCTCTTCTAGCGGGCACCCACGTGACATCCACAGACGCATCGTCATCATCAGCCGCTTCACTTGAATCTGACAACTCAGCAAAGGAAGCAGCAGTGGGTACAACATCATCATCACACCGTACGTGTGTAATGCTGCCTGACTGAGACATATCCCTGTTATCTACATCCTCTGGCAATAATGGTTGCGCATCACTCATTTCTTCCAACTGATGTGTAAATAACAACAGGCGGGTGGCAACAGGCGGGCGAGTGGTAACTTGAGAGGTGCCCGAAGCTAAGCTGGAGGAGGATGGTGCGTCGAGGTTCCAAGCGGAAGCTGTAGAAGATTGGGTGTCCTGTGTTAGCCAGCCAACTATGTCCTCAGAACTTTTCAAGTTCAGGGTACGTGGCCTCTGAATACTGGGCACTATTCTAGGGCCAAAAGGAATCACAGAACCACGACCACGACGGCCCCTGCGGGGTGGCCTGCCTCTGCATGTCATTTTTTTTTTCGATTAGTGGTACTATGCGTGCAAGCTACTGTGGCAACAGACATGAGTGGCACTGGTGTGACACTGTGCCCTGGCAGGCCCTGAAATGCACACTCGTGAAGGAAACTGACTGCAATTATATTACTGTCCAAAAAGTTTTTTTTTGTTAAATGCAAGCTATTGTGACACCAGTGAGTGAGTGGTGGCACTGGGCAAGTGGGCACAGTATACGCTGTGAGCCTGACACACATGCTGGCAGACAACTAACTGCTATTCAATCTATTACAGTCAAAATTGTATTTTTAAAAAAAATAAAAAATGTACACTACTGTTACACTAGATATAAGTTGCACTGGTGTGACACTGTTCCCCGGCAGGCTCTGAAACGCACACTCGTGAAGGAAACTGACTGCTATTATATTACAGTCCAAAAAGTTTTTTTTTGTTAAATGCAAGCTATTGTGACACCAGATATGAGTGGTGGCACTGGGCAAGTGGGCACAGTATATGCTGCGAGCCTGACACACACGCTGGCAGACAACTAACTGCTATTCAATCTATTACAGTCAAATTTTTTTTTTTTTTAAATGTACGCTAGTGTTACACTAGATATGCGTGGCACTGGTGTGACACTGTGTCCTGGCAGGCCCTGAAACGCACACTCGTGAAGGAAACTGACTGCTATTATATTACAGTCCAAAAAGTTTTTTGTTTTTTTTTTAAATGCAAGCTATTGTGACACCAGTGAGTGAGTGCTGGCACTGGGCAGGCCCTGAAACGCACACTAGTGAAGGAAACTGACTGTTATTATATTACAGTCCAAAAAGTTTAGTTTTTTTAAATGCAAGCTATTGTGACACCAGTGAGTGAGTGCTGGCACTGGGCAGGCCCTGAAACGCACACTAGTGAAGGAAACTGACTGCTATTATATTACAGTCAAAAAAGTTTTGTTTTTGTCAAATGCAAGCTATTGGGACACCAGTGAGTGAGTGGTGGCACTGGGCAAGTGGGCACAGTATATGCTGTGAGCCTGACACACACGCTGGCAGACAACTAACTGCTATTCAATCTATTACAGTCAAAGTTGTATTTTATTTTTTTAAATGTACACTACTGTTACACCAGATATGAGTTGCACTGTTGTGACACTGTGCCCTGGCAGGCCCTGAAACGCACACTCGTGAAGGAAACTGACTGCTATTATATTACATTCCAAAAAGTTTTTTGTTTTTTTAAATGCAAGCTATTGTGACACCAGTGAGTGAGTGGTGGCACTGGGCAGGCCCTGAAATGCACACTAGTGAAGGAAACTGACTGCTATTATATTACAGTCCAAAAAGTATTTTTGTTAAATGCAAGCTATTGTGACACCAGATATGAGTGGTGGCACTGGGCAAGTGGGCACAGTATACGCTGCAAGCCTGACACAAACGATGGCAGATAACTAACTGCTATTCAATCTATTACAGTCAAAAACATTTTTTTTTTTTTTTTTAAATTAACACTACTGTTACACCAGATATAAGTTGCACTGGTGTGACACTGTGCCCTGGCAGACCCTGAAACGCACACTAGTGAAGGAAACTGACTGCTATTATATTACAGTCCAAAAAGTTTTTTGTGAGTGAGTGGTAAAATCACATTTCCTCCAAATGGTAACACAGTTCTTGACCTCCCACATAGCCTCTGAATCATGTCTGTATCTGTCCCAAAATAAGTAGAATGGAGGTTATTTGTTGTTAAGGCCCTCGTGGATGGACCCTCACTAGCCCCAGGAATCATAGACACCCCAGCTATATGGGCTGAACAAATCCTCCCTGGTCTGGCCCTAGACAGGCCTCCTGTTCAAATTGACCTGAAACCAGGCATGTTCCCTGTCCGCTAGAGCCAGTATCAGTGAGATAAATTAATTCATTTCAGTATCCTGATATTTTGCCAGTCACCATGGAACACCCCTCTGCTGCTCGTACACAAACCAGGTACCAATGAGTACAGGCCTGTTCAGGACCTCAGAGCAGTCAACAATGCCGTTGTCACTATTCACCCCTTTGTTGCTAATCCATACAAACAGCTTGCCTTAAGCCCTAGCCATTGAACTTCCTGATCACCAAAGAGTGTTTTACCTGTATGTCCAAGAGAAAAGGAAATTTTCAGTAGATATCATCACACAGTAATTGGGCTCATTGCAGTGTCCTATTGCCTACCTGTCCAAACAACGGGTTCCCGTGGCCCAAAGTCTGAGAACAGTGGCTGTGGCTGTGGCTGCTCATTGCAAAAGCTGATAACTTGATCCTAGGACAAGAACTCTATGTTCGTGTTCCACATGCCGTCCAACCACAGAGTACCAAGCCATGCTATGCGAGAACCCAATGGTCCACCTTGAAACCGTCAACTCACTGAACCCAGCCACTTTATTCCCAGAACCTGCCTTGGCCTACATGTCAACATCTACACTGACTCCTTACAACGAATGCCCATGGGGCCCTGTACAATAAACTGGGCCTACTCAACTCTGGAGAAAAAAATTCATCTGAAACTTTGGCACTACTCAAAGTGGTCTTGTCCAAGTTAGCATCATCCATTGATGAGCCCACCAGAATGGCAACACCCATGTAATTATTAAAAACAGGCTGGCTGATGACACTGAAAAACATGTCACTATGAAAGACTGTACAACCCTTGCCCTGCTGCTCCTGGTACCCATCTCTGACTGGTCACCCCTATATTACCCTGCTGAACAAAATGGCTGGAAACAGAACCAGTCCGTTTCCTGAATAACAAGTGGTACAAATTAGAAGATGGTGGAATAACATTGCAAGGGCTCTCCATCCATGCAGGAAAATCATCCTTGGAGGCTACACTTAACCGTTTCTTCTACCTACCAGGCCTGTCTTTTTTTTTTTTTTAAACTTTATTTTTTATTGTTTTGTGGTTTATACAATGAAAGAAATACGTTAAGATATAGCGAGTTTACAGGTTGGCAATTGGTCAAAGTATACAAGTTCAAGATAATACATCTTATTTAACAATTAATATAATAAGTAGTAACGAAAGAGAAATCACTGTGATCTTAGTATATTCTGGAGTCGTCCAAGACCTTGATGACTCTGATTTCAGTCCGATGAGTCTTCATTAGACTTAGGTTTATATCATTATAAATAAAAGTAAACAGTAACAAAACAAATGATGTTAGAAGGGTTACAGGAAATTTTACATTTACATTGCGTTCTGTTTAAACTTGTTGTGTTCCATATGTAGGAGGAGGAGGATTGGAAGACCAAGTTACTGTCTGAGGTGTGTATTGAGAGTATCGAATATAATTGTGGGAGAGTTCATGAGTGTGGAGAATAGAGTAACGAAATGGTGATATTAGACCTTCGAGCGGATCGTTATATATGGTGCTGATTAATGTCGAATCACACTAATGAGTTTGGTGAATCAGTTAAAAATTCCAATAGCTTAAAGAAGTGTTTACCTGTGTACACAATAAGATTGTCAAAGTCCTTGTGTAGAATTTAGGTTGTTTAATCATGTATTCGAATATTCAATTATTTTATTGTCTCTGATCAGGAAAAAGAGATGAACGAGAGAACTAGGTAGGGGATGGAAAAGGCTTTCTAGTCTATATGAACTAGAAAATCTAGCTAATATTCGTCATTACATTTGAATTAAATTTCTCAAGCAGGTTATGCGGTAGGAGAGAGTATATGGCTGTTATAAGTGTTCCATGGATTCCAGATAGATCTAAATTTAAAGAGTCTCCCTAGTTTAGCTGATGTAATTTCTTCCATCAGTTTGTTCTCGTCTACCCTCAGCACCCACTCTCGAATCGAGAGCTTGTGGGAGCTTGTGGTTGTTTCCAATATTTAGGGATGCGTTGTGAGGCTGCCATTGCTAAGTGACAGAACAAGGTATGATCTATCTTTGTAAATTCTTGTGGTGGGAGAAGGAAAATAAAATGCTCTGGGTTACAAGTAAAGGATTTTTGGAATATGAGTTGGACAATCGTGTGGATCCTTTTCCAGAATTTGTCTATTATTGGGCATTGCCACCAAATGTGAGCATGATGGGCGTTCAGAGTATCACATCTCCAACATAAATCTGATGAGTTGCTGTAAAATTTGTATAGTTTAGCAGGAGTATTGTGCCAGCGGGTTATCCTTTTGCAGTTGCATTCTTGTGCGTGTGTTGAAATCGAGGATTTATGGATGGAGAGAAAGGCCTTTTTCCATTGAGTGTTGGTTAAGATGATTTGTAGTTCCTCCGTCCATTTCAGAGTGAAGGCAGGAGAACTTTGAGGGTGTGCTTCTCTGAGTATGGAGTGCATAGTTGATAGTTTTTTAATTTTTGGAGGATGTTTGATACAAAGGAGCTCAAATTCTGTAAGAGACCTGTTTCCCATCGGTAAGAGCGATCTAGTGGTGATGAAGTGTTTCAACTGGTCATAGAAAAAAAGTTGGACCCCAGAGTGTTTATCAGAGCCGATAAGCTCATGCAAAGGGATCAATTTATTCTCTCGTGATGCGTCACATAATTTCAGAAATGGGCCATTGTACTGAAGGCCAAATTGTTTCCCTGAGGTGCCTTCGTGTAAATGGGGGTTAAGAGTTAAAGGGTAAATAGGTGAAGGATATGGTGCAATCTTCGTTTTTGCCCTCAGTTTGAGCCAAATGTGTAGCGATGTTGAAATTGTTGGATGCTTGTTGAATTTTCCCATAAGTTGGTTATCTACATGGATCCACGGAAGTACATGAAGTGGGACCTCAGTAAAACTATTTTCAAGTTCAACCCATTGGAGTGTGCTGGGAGTGTTTGTCCATTCATAAAGCCTTTGTAAGTGGGTCGCTCTATAATAGTTGACTATATCTGGGAGATTTAAACCGCCTTGATCCGTTTTCTTATTAGAGTTTGGTAGGCTAGACGAGGAGGTTTATGAGCCCACACAAAATTCACAAACAGAGATTTGATAATAGTTAGTTAGAATTTTTAATGGAATTGTCTGTATTAGGTAGAGAATGCGAGGGAGAATGTTCATTTTGATAATGTTTACTCGGCAAAGCATATCAAGGCATGGTTTGTGCCATCTAGATAGGTCTTTGGTGATGGAATCAATCAGAGGTGGGAAATGTATTGAGTAAGTAGAATCCAATCTATTTGGAATATGTATTCTCAGGTATTTAATAGATGTAGTGGTCCATTGAAATGCAAAATTAGATTTGATCATTTTACTTAGGGCTTCTGTCAAAAATATTGGCATTAAGTCGCATTTCGTGAGGTTGGCTTGAAAGAATGATATTTTCCCATAGAGTTGCATTTCCGTGATAATATTAGGAATAGTTTTGTGTGGGTCAGAGATGGTGAAGAGAAGGTCATCTGCAAATGCTGTAATTTTGTAATTTTGGTTTTTGATTTGAATTCCCTTTATCAGATTATTATCTCGGATGCCTTGGAGGAAAGGTTCTAGTATTAGTATAAATAAGAGCGGCGAAAGAGGACATCCTTGTCTCGTGCCGTTTGAAATAGATACTGAGTCAGACAGTTGGCCATTGATTCTCAGTTTCGCGGTGGGTTTAGAATAAATCGTATTTATCCATTCCATCCACCTAGGACCTAAGTTAAGAAAGTTCAGGACTTGTTTCAGTAATGTCCAGTTGACTCTATCAAAAGCCTTTCCGGCGTTGATGGCTAGTAAGGCACTCTGGGTCTTATGGAGTTGGGCCCAATGTACAATATTTATGATTTTCGTGGTGTTATTTTTAGGTTCCCTACCAGGTACGAAGCCTGCTTGGTCTGGATGTATTAGTGTCGGCAAAAATGGTTTGAGTCTGTTAGCCATGATCTTGGTCAGTATTTTCAAGTCGATGTTAATAAGTGAGATAGGTCTATAGTTTCCACATATAGTTGTGTCCTTTCCGGGTTTAGGGATAATGGAGATGATTGCTTCGAGTGCTGAACCTGGGATATGGGAAGAGAGTTGACTCATGTTGTAGGCTTTAACAAAAGGTTGTGCTAGTATGGAAGACAATTCTTTATAGTATTTCCCTGTGAAACCATCAGGGCCTGGGCTCTTACCTAAGGGTAGAGATTTGACCGTGTTTATGAATTCTTCTGTTGTTATTGGGTTGTCTAGAAATGTAATTTCGTTGGCGGGAATGGCGCATTTGATTCTGGGTTTAAGAAATTCTATTATCTCTTCAGATGTGGGCTTGGTATAAGATAGATTGTAAAGTTGGGTATAAAATTCATGGAAAGAGGACAATATATCAGGCATATGGCATGTTAATGTTCGATCGCTTTTCTTGATTTCTGAGATGAAGGAGGATTGTCTTTCATGTTGTAAAGATTTCGCTAGCAGTTTGCCTGCTTTGCCACTTTGGGAATAGTAAGTGTTTTTCGTTAAGGATATCTTTTTCTTGGCATGAAAATGGCCGCTAATTCTGTCCTTTTACTGGATAGTGTTTTGTATTTATCTATAGAGAGAGTATTCTTATTTTTGCTTTCTAGAGTAGTGATATCTCTGGTGAGTAGCTCTATTTGTTTTTCTCTGTTTTTCTTAAGTGCTGCTGCTGATTTAATTAATTCTCCTCGTATCATTGCTTTGTGAGCTTCCCACGTCATGATGGGGGTAGTGTCAGGATTCGTATTTTCTGAAAAATAGTTTGATGTCGATTCTCGTAATTTGTTCAGAGTTACTTTGTCATTTAGAATTAGATCATTTAACTTCCATTGTGAGAATGGTGTGGAAGTGGTTGGTAAGGAAATGGTTAGTAACATGGGAGCATGGTCTGACCAAGTGATTGGACCATAGCTGGCCTCTTTAATAAGTGGAAGATATCTATGTTGCAGAAAGATAGTGTCAATTCGAGAGTAGGTGCCTGCAGGCGCGGAATAGAAGGAGTAGTCTTTTTTTGTAGGGTGAATTGTTCTCCAACTGTCATAGAGTTGAGCTTCAAAAAGGGATTTTTTAATGAGAGATCTTGGTTGAGATTGGTATTCCCTGGATCTAGAGGTAGTGTCCAGTGATTCATCTAATGCTATATTCATGTCTCCCCCCATTATGAGGATCCCTTCTCTAAACACAGAGAGTTTGCATAGAATTTTTTGGAGAGTAAGGTTTTGTTTCTTATTTGGCAAGTAAATGTTAGCTAGGGTGACTTGAGTGTTACCTATTTTGCCTTTGACGAATACAAACCTCCCAGAATCTTCCACTAATTGTTCTTGGAAAGTGAATTGTAAATGTTGACCTATAAGAATTGCCACTCCTCTGGACTTTGCTTCTGAAAAGTGACTATAGTATCCTAGTGGGTAGTCTTTATTACGGAGTTTAGGAGCTGAATTTTTCCTAAAGTGAGTTTCTTGTATGTATATTATGTGTGCTTTATATCTTTTGAAGTCTGAAAGGGCGATAGATCTTCTTTCAGGAGAATTTAATCCCCTTGCATTTTGTTTGAGGATATGGATGGTAGTCATATTCGCTTTTGTGAATATGTTGTAGTTAAGTTACCTCAGGGGTAAGGTTGTAGGGTGTAGAAGACTATCTGGGTGAAGGGTTTGGGGGTATCTATCAGGAGGAGGAGTAAATTATTTAACTAGATGACTGATGTTGGATTTAATCCTCCCTTGTTTGGGAAATATTTATGAATATCTGAGTAGAGTCAGTTATTATGTGTTGATATTGTGGTGATCGTATTATAAGGGCGCTTTTTAAATGGTATAGATGTAGATAGAACTTGGTCCTCCAGTACCTGTAATACACTTTTAACAATTGAAGTACAAATACCGTAGTAATAAAACACAGTTATTATTAATGTTATAACCAAATAACAAGGTGAAAGATATCAATATTAAACAATTTCTAAAATATTTGAAACTCTTTTAATAATTAGTAGAAAGAAATAGAGCCTCCTCAGAGTGTAGAGGCTATATATTTATATTGAAATCTAGAGAATTCTAGTTTACTCGCTAAGTGTGGTTTTCAGGAAACCTAGTGTTTAGATGAAGGTAGGAAGTAGGAGAACGGGTAATGTTAGAGGGGAGGGAGAGTGGGATATAGAGAAAGGAAGGAATGAAAGAGGAGGGAAAAATGTGAGATATAAAAGACTTCAAGAATTTTCCCCTAAGGGAAATTTGGTTCTAACTTGACGCAGGAGAAAGGACCTAAAATTATTGGGGTCGTGAACTTGCGTCTGGGCTAAAAACTCAAGTTGCAATCCTAAATTGTAATGTATTGTATTGGAGAAATAGTAATTATTATATTTTATTTTGTAGTCCGGTGAGGTCTGTTAATTGTCTGGACATCTCTAGTGTATTATACCGAGGTCTAGGGAGTGGTAAATTAAGAGGTCTTAGGAGTAAAGAGTGACTCTGGGCCATATGTGGTAGTTTTGAGCAAGTTTAGTATTTGCACTGTTACACCATACTATATTATATTCGCCTTGGATATATTCCCCTTTTTTTTATTTTTTTATTTTAATGTATCTTGTTATGTATGTGTCCGTCAGCATTGCGAAAGTGTCCATTGAAGTTGTGGTAAATTGCAGTTATTTGGTATATACGATATCTAAGACATCACTTGCCATCGTGTGCAAGTTGTCACGGAGTAGAATCTCCTATGGGATGATGTTGGGAGTGAAAAGTCTCCGTATAGTATGGAGAGCTATAAATACAGCCTCAATGAGGTGGAGAGGACCATGACATGTCGTGAGAGTTAGTATTATTGGTTGTCTCGTGGTGACTTAGTATATATCCCTTTGGTGTAGCCGAGTTTACCGAGATGGAAAAGTTTGTGGATATTTCGAATTCGTATACTAATCCCGTGAGTACCTATACGACTTTTAACAGAGATTGAGTGGGGAAAGATTGTTCTTGCCCTTGATTCAATCAAAAAGTTATATAAATTCGCTTTCCCACATGATATTTATGTGGGATCTAAGCTTTAAAGGGTATAGGTTGCCTAAAAATTTAAAAGTGACAACTATTTAAGGGGGAGATAATTCACAGCTGATTAGTACATATGGAGTGTTAGTAGATGCATGAAGTTATTTGTGAGTTTGCAGGAAACGGGATCAATTCATAATTATGGAAATATGTATTATGGGGGGCAGGGCTGCCACCAGACATTTTGGGGCCCCTAACTCAGCTCAGGGTCTGGGCCCCCTGGGGCCCGCCTCCAAATACCGCCCACTGGGTCTACACACAGACACAAACGCACACACTGATACAAAAGGACACAGATACATACTAACAGACACACATACTGAAACAGACATACACGCATACAGGCATACATACTGAGACATACACACAGGCATACATAGTGACAGACAGACACATACTAACATACATACAGACACACATGTAAGAGGACATAAAGACACATACATACATACACCGACATACATACATACATACATACACATTCATACATACAGACACTGACATCCATACACACATACATTCATAATGGCATACATACATACACAGACATAGAGACATACATACATACATACAGACTGACATACATGCATATATACAGACATACTGACAGACATACATGCATACAGACATCCATACACACAGACCTACGTTCATAATGATATGCAGACATACATTCCTACTGACATACAGACATACATATATACATATATAATTACATACATACAGACAGACAGACATGCATACAGACATACACAAACATACACAGACAGACATACATACGTAGACATACATGCATGCAGTCAGACAGACATAGACATACACACATACACACAAACATGCATACATACAGACAGACAGAGACATACATACAGACATACACACAGACATGCATGCATACATACAGACATACATACATACATAGACATACGGACATACATACATGCATGCAGACAGACATACAAACACATACATGCATCCAGACACACAGACATACATGCATCCAGACAGACATACATACATAGACATACATGCATACAGACACACAGACATACATACATAATATGAGTGGCAACAAACAAGTTAGGTTTTTAATATGTCCAGGAACATTATGATATGATGTTTAAAGTAGAAATATTCACATCAGTAGGGTGAGGTTTTGAGGTTGCTGTTTCTTTGACATACATACATAGACATACACACAGACATGCATGCATCCAGACAGACATACATACATAGACATACACAGACAGACATACATACATACACACATGCATACAGACATACATAGACATACATGCATGCATACACAGACAGACAGACATACATGCATACAGACAGACAGACAGACACATACATACATACATACATACATGCACACACACAGCTCATTTTCCAGCCACCCTCCTGTCTCTTACCGTTTCTTTGCAGGAGGGTGGCTGGGGATGATGGGAGTCGGCGCTGCTCCCTCTTCACTGCCTGGCTCTCCCTCTTCACGGCTGGGCGCGCGCGCTCCTCCCGCGCGGAGTGAGCTGGGAGGAAGTGACCACTTCCTCCCAGCAGCACTTGCGGCTGCTTTTTTTTTTTTTTAAAGGGGCCCGGTCGCGCTATACAACGGCCACAGCGCTGACCGGGCCCCTGAAGGAGGGGGATCATCGGGTGGCCCTAAGTGTGTGGACCACCCGATGGGCCCCACACGTATGGCCCGGGCGGCCGGGCCCCCCAGGGCCGCCGGGCCCGTGACAACTGTTATGGTTGTCACCCCCTGATGGCGGCCCTGATGGGGGGGTGTGGGAGTGGAGACTCAGTTCAGAATTGGGGACTAAGAGACGTGTAGGAAGTTGTTTGTACCTGTTGCCCCATATAATTTTATCATATATCTCTATATTTTACTTCTTAGCAATACCGGGATGTTTTAAAGTTACCACATGTTACATTTCTCGCATGTTAATATGTAAGCTTTCTTAGGTAGTATTAGGTATGGTGTGGGCATTGAACTCTCCGTCAAAGAAAAGTGTCTTATATTTACTATTTTTTTTAAGTACTGTCAACATATGGGTGTAAATTAACCCCTTAAGGACAGAGCTTCGGAAGCTTGTCTTTCACTTTGTGACAACGGCATTTTTTGCTGTTTGCGTTCAACTGCAATTTGCATTTGACTAATTTATTGCACCGACGCATATTATATACCGTTTTTTTAAAGTCTGCTGAGTACAAAAATACCCCCGTATGTACCTTTGCCAGGTATATAAGGACATCGGAGGGGCACATTTGGGACACAGCCATTCCATTTTTTTTTCCAACTTTCAATTTTTACGCTGTGCCCATGTCCCATTTTAAAGTATTTTACCAGGCTATATAATCCAAATACCCCATAAAGCCATACCATTTCTTAAAGAAGACATCCCAGGGTATTTCAAAAGGCATATTTTGAACCTTAGCGTGGGATCATTTTTCCGCTAGCTTGTACCAGGTGTAGTGGTAATAAGCGTTTTTTCTGCCTTTTTGACACACAAAGTGAGTTTGCACAGTATATTTTACAAACCTTATGTGTACTACCACTGTATAATACTTCATATGTTGCTCAGCTATGTCTGCTGAGTACAAAAATACCCCCGTATGTACCTTTGCCAGGTATATGTGGACATCGGAGGGGCACATTTGGGACACAGCCATTCCATTTTTTTTTCAAACTTTACATTTTTACGCTGTGCCCATGTCCCATTTTAGAGTATTTTACCAGGCTATATAAACCAAATACCCCATAAAGCCATACCATTTCTTAAAGAAGACATCCCAGGGTATTTTAAAAGGCATATTTTGAACCTTAGCGTGGGATCATTTTTCCGCGAGCTTGTACCAGGTGTAGTGGTAATGAGCGTTATTAAATGTATTTTTTTACTTTTTAAAACTTTTTTTACTTTTTAAAACTATTTTTTAAACTTTTGTTTTGCTTATTAATTTTTTTAAAGTTTCCTAAACTTTTGTAAACCTTTTTTTTACAGATTTAAAATTTTTCTAAGCTTTTTTTTTACGTTAACCCCTAACTAGCAGTAAGCAGCACTAACAGTAAATTCCCAATTTTCCCATAACTCCCACCCACCCCAGCTAGCAAAATATTTAATTATACAATATTTAAATTAGTTAATTAAATAAATTTAACCCCTGAGGGTTAAAAAATAAATAAAAGTTAATCGTCAGGGGTTAAAAAAAATTAGATCACAGTATAATACTGTGATCTGCATTTTGATCACTGTAGGCAGTGATTGACTGGCAGGGAAGGGGTTAATTTTTATTTGGACTGGGTAAAGGGTTTATTTTTTTACATTTTTTACTTAAACGTTATTAAAACTTTTTTTAACTTCATTTTTTTAACTTTTTAAAGCTTATTTTTAAACTTTTTTTTAACGTTAACCCCTAGTTAGCCTAATACTAAATCCCCCAATTCCCCACTAACTTCCACCCTCCCCAGCTAGCTAAATTTATAACTTTAAAATATTTAAATTAATTAATAAAATAAATTTAACCCCTGAGGGTTAAAAAAAATAATAATTAACCCTCAGGGGTTAAAAAAAAAAATCAGATCATAGTAAAATGTAATCCCTGCCAATTGATCACTGTAGTCAGTGATCAATTGGCAGGGAAGGGGTTAATTTTATATTAAAATGGGTAAAGGGGGGGGTAAAGGGGGGTGGGATTTTAATTAAACTTTATTTTTTTAACACCAGGGGGCAGGATCACTGAAGATCCGTCTCCCTGCACTTCACACTGAACCCGGAAGTGCAGGGAGGCGGAGGTGAGTATAGAGAGCACATGTGCCCGCTCTGGCATGCTGTCAGAGCGGGCACATGTACTTGGGCAGCCGGATCCGGTGCTCCCGGTCTGCCTCTAATGCAGAGGCAGGCCAGAGCACCATTAACCCTACGATCGCCGCGATTGCGGCGATCTGGGGTTAATTTTAACGGGTGACGGACGAGGTCCGTCACTCGTCGTTAAGGCAATCCCCTGAGTGACGGACCTCGTCCGTCACTCGTCGTTAAGGGGTTAAAGGGATATAAGAAGCGGTATTTATACCTTGTACTTAGACATTATACAACAAACCAGTTCAGACAATAGACTCGCTAGATTATGGATAGCTGACAAAGTGTGTTATTTCCTAGGATATGACTGATTCGTGATTTTTAAACTAATGGTGTTTAAACATATAATATATTCCTTTTTCCGGATGAGGAGCATCCCCACAAAACTCGCCGGTCTCTCTCCTTTTGAAATTATGTACGGTTGACCACCACCAATTGTCTTAGGCCTTAATGGGGATCTCCACCAAATAGGAGGAGAGATCAAATGCCAAGTAGCACACCCCATGGATTCACCACTTCAGACTCAAGCCTGCCTCTGCTCCATGGGAAGAACATTTGTTGATCTTGACAACCCTTTGAAACTCCATTTTAAGAGAATAAAGATACTTGTTGGAGAAAATATCAACAAGTAGGTGTTTCGATGACCATAATAATGCCTGACCATCTGCCATCGATGGAAAGGCGAGGACCCCAACGGAGGCCTCGTGAAGCCGAAGAGAATCAGAAGTACTCGTTACCCTGCAGCCCTCACATCTGAAAGCTGAGGTGCCGACGCATGGTCAAAGCTTCTTCAGGATCATCTGCTCATCTTGAGTTTATGGTAAAATTAATATTGAATAAATTGCTCTAGTCCATCTGTACTGAGATGGCATGGGAAAGAACTTATTCATTAAACAATAAGTAGATGTGCTCAAAGATTAGGGATTGCATAAATGGTGGGTATAACTATTGCTCCTACTGGAGTCATGTGGGTTGGGCCACCTATAGATCAGATACCCTACTTGCGAGTCTGCAGACAATGCCGGCTGTCACGAGCGCACCCTACCCTAAGAGTGTGCGTGACGTAGTTGTGGTGGTGAGAGGGTTAAAGTTCACTATTTGTTTGCACTAGACCGGAAATAATGCTTTTTAAAGCACAGGGTAAAGGGGATTTGGAATCTCATTGATTGGGGAAAGATCTAAAAGCCCAAGATATAGACATGGTCTGCCTGCAGGAAACCCACTTTAAAAGGGACATACACCCAACATCATTGACGAACTTGCACCCGCACAAGTTCCATTCCACCTCGCAAAGTAAATTTAAAGGAGTTTCCATACTTGTCAGTAGACATGTAGCATTTGAATTATGCATGAAATATATAGATGAAAATGGCAGATATATATTAGTGGGTAAATTTAATTATGTATTTTATGCTATCGCAAACATCTACACTCCTAATACGGAACAGCGCAATTTTCTACACTAAGTCATCCTTAGAGTACATCAAATTTAACAAGGAATTACGATTATATGTGGGGATTTTAATCATGTGTTGACACCAACTTGTCACAGCATAGCCTATTTCTACCACATCTACAACACATACTCAAAGATTGATAGATTCCTGGTGAAGGGATCGGATTTAGGCCAAGTGGTCGAGAGTGGAGTGGGACAGATGGTGTGGTCGGATCATGTGCCGGACACTCTAACCCTAAAAGACATGTTCGACTTCAAGAATCGTAGCACCTGGAGACTCAACGAAACCCTGACTTCTCCCGACAACTCTCGGTAGACATTCAAAATTACTTTACTGATAATAACACACCTGACTACAGCAGCACAGCATTTGACAGGCACACAAATCGGTCATCAGGGGCACCCTTATCAGAAGGGCCTTGCATCTCCACAAACAGGCAAGGAAGCAACTGCTGCAGTGGCAGCGGGAGCTCTACACACTAAACTCGCAAAACCAAATTAGCCCAACAACACTCCTGAAGGAACATATCGCACACGTTACGGGACTAATAAACCATTAGGCACTAACAAAAGTAGGCTTTTATCTGAAAAAAACTAAAAGCAATGCAATATTATCAGGGAAATAGGGCGGGGAAGCTATTGGCGCACCATTTACAAAAGAAACAGGTGAACCAAAAGATAGCTTTTCTACATAACAAACATGGAGAAAAAGTCATGTCTCCACTACATATTAGCAATGAATTTGCACAGTATTACTCCACACTATACAAATTAGACAAGACACGACTCAACACCACCCGACGGCGGGGGAGATATCTTCATATTTAGACCAGATAGACCTGCCCAGGCTTACCCCCCAACAGCAAACATCCCTCATGGAACAAATCTTATTAGAAGAAGTCACGTCTACAATCTGGTCCCTCCGATTAGGCAAAACGCCCGGCCCTGACTGCTGTACGAGTGCCTACTATAAACAATTCCAAGATATTCTAGCCCCACAACTGACACGGGTCTTTAATAAGGCAATCTTGAAACAGCAACTACCCACAGAAATACTGTTAGCACACATGGTCACTCTTACCCAAACCAGGCAAACCCCCAACCTCTCCTCAATACTTTAAACCTATTCCCTCCTTAATTCAGATGCCAAATTACTAGCAAAACTCTATGCTCTTTGACCATAAAATATTCTGCCAGAAATAATTCATGATGATCAGGTAGGCTTCATAAAGCTTGACAAAATCGGGGAAGGGAGGACTATTTCTCTCACTTGATGTAGAGAAAGCCTTAGACCGATTGAATTGGAGCTTTCTACAAAAACTCAGGATTTTCATCAGAAAAAAATTCTATCACCAATAAGAACCTGACAGGGATGCCCCTTGTCGCCTTTGCTATATGTGCTTGCACTGGAGCCATTGGCAGTAATGATCAGGAGGAACTCTTCCATCCACAGTGTATAGATAAGTAACTTGTTTACTTATAACATCCTGTTGACCCTTACCCAGCCTCGCATTTCTCTCCCCAATCGCATGCAATTAATTTTGGAATATGGAAAATTCTCCTATTACAAATTAAATGTGACGAAGACGCAAGCATTGACCATGGGCATTGACCATGACAATATGGATTCCCTAAAACAGTCTTTCAACTTTGACTGGAGACAGGACTTCATCACTTTTTTAGGCATATGTATTACAAAGGAAGAACATCAGTGTTATACAAAAACTACGTTAGACAACAAGAGTTTACACAAACATTCCAGACATGGGAAGGAGACCTCTTATCCTGGCAGGGGAGAGTTGCAGCACCCTAAACTACTATACCGAATGCGAGAGTTGCAGCTCCCTTGCAGCTCCCTAAACTTCTATACCTAATGCGAACCTTGCAGATCCCTCTACCCAAACACTATTTTGTTAACCTACAGAAGTCGGTCACATACTTTGTGTGGGCCAATAAACAACCCAGAGTGGCTACAAGCATACTACAGTAAACACAGTTCAGGGGGGGCCTGGGATTACCGGACCTGAAATTATACCAATCCGCAGCCCTTCTTGTTTCAGTGGTGACTGCACATGCTTAAATTGGTACATCCCAGTGGGTGGCACCAAAATCATTTTGGGCTTGCAGGGCAGGACTGCACCTATAAACAAGGGGATATAATAGGTGCTCACTCCAATACACAATAAAAGTAGGCTGCGGTACCTAATGCAAGGATTCCCAACCTTGTAACAAAAGGATACAAAAAAGAAGGAAAGGAACCGCGCCCCAAATGGTGATAATTATATAAAATATACGTACATAGGAATTGTAAACAATTCTTGTTTTTCCTCAAACATGTAAACAAAGAAAAAACAACAAAGAAAAAACATCATAGTGTAATATATTAAAATAAGGAAAAAAATGTGGAGTAGGTTGAAGTAGTTTGCACTCACATTTAGTAGAGCTTTCCAGGAGCTCTACCTTGATATGGCTTGGACGGAATTATCCCCGTCTAAGGATCTATGTCTCAGCGGATACTTTCAAACTTTTAATATTACAAATACCACCAATATTGAAAGTTTGGAAGTATCCGCTGAGACATAGATCCTTAGACGAGGATAATTCCGTCCAAGCCATATCAAGGTAGAGCTCCTGGAAAGCTCTACTAAATGTGAGTGCAAACTACTTCAACCTACTCCACATTTTTTTCCTTATTTTAATATATTACACTATGATGTTTTTTCTTTGTTTACATGTTTGAGGAAAAACAAGAATTGTTTACAATTCCTATGTACGTATATTTTATCTAATTATCACCATTTGGGACGCGGTTCCTTTCCTTCTTTTTTGCAGGACTGCACCTACTGTTCTAGATTCCCAAACTCTTGAGACCAAGCTTAAACTCGATGTTGAGAACGGCCGCACTTCTGTTACACAAAATGGATAAAAACCAGAAAGCAACCCCACTACAGAACATACACCTATACAACCCGACTTACAATCACAAAGTATGGACATCGAGGGGATGCACCCACGTACCTTAGGTTTACCAAGTGAACACCTTGAAACAATTACCTGACATTCAGACTCAGTTTGACTTACAACACGATGCCATATTTTCTTACCTTCAACTCAAATCTCTTCTGCAAACGACCACTCGGAGACTGACCACACCGACTTTGTCTAGATTTGAGATGCTATGCATGGCACATAAACTACAGAAAAAACTTCTGTCTGTGGCCTATGCCACTCTCCTTAACGGCAGAGTGCGTAGCCCACTTTGAGCTTGTACGCAAGATTCAGTATCGCTGGTACTTGGTACCAACAAGATTAGCACATATATACCCTTATGAGTCAGACAGATGTTGGAGGTGTGGGGAGGAGAGGGGGGCAATGTACCACATTTGGTGGACATGCCCAGAAATCCCCAAAATATTGGAAAATGGTAGAAGAGGTGATCCACACACTCCTGCCCATGTGGGGTCCCCTGACTCCTACACAAAGTCTCTTCTTTATGTGGCCAGTCGAAATGTCTAAGATAGAGAAACAGTTGCTTTTTCAGACACTAATCGCAGCCAACACATTGTTAGCTAGGGCATGGAAAAGCCCCCTTCAGCCCTCTAAAGGAGCGCTGCTCCAACAAATCAATACTAACTGGGACTACAAGCAACCAAACAAATGACTGGGCGGGAAGCACACAATTGAGGCTGGGCAGATGTGGACGGAACACTGGAAAACAGTGGTGTAGTAGACTAACTATAAAAATCCATATTTATATGTACACATCATTGTTGTACATACTCACACAGAAATTTAGTACAGATCCCCAAGCAATTAGAGAAGTTGAAGATGTAGGCACAAATGCACATCCTAACATAAAGTAACCCTCCCCCCCCCCCCCCCCCGGCATTCAAATACCTGGAGCATTTTTTTGTTTTGTTTTCCCTTTGAAGAAGAACATAGGAAACCACGAGACCCGTCCAGCATACCCCAGAACTGTTTGTTGAATCACATATATTGGGTTTAAGTTCAGTTATGTGTTTCTTGTGGAATGTCCCGTGGGAAATGTGATACACTAGTCAAATATACCAGGTCCCAGCTTAGGTACAGTACCAAACTCTTTCTCTCTACATATGTCAAATGGTAGACCCTGACGCAAACATAATGAAAGCCAAAAGAGTACACACAAAGATATCCCAACTGGTGCTACTGTACCCATAACCTTGTACTATGTTGCTTGTTGACGACTGCCACATTGTATTGATTACCGCTTATATTGTACATGTTGTACCTATTGCACCAATTGAGTCAAGAGTGTTACTAACGAATACATGTACTATGTCACATTTGAATCTCCTCTTCCCTTTCTTTTTTGTACCACCATGTTTTTGACTTATAACATAAAAAATTGTAGTTGAGGTATTTAAAATAATTGAGTTTAGTGTATTTAGTGGATTGTCTAATCTCATAAAAAGAGTTAAACCTAGCAGAGGTGTAACTAGGAATCACATGGCCCAGAGCAAGAATCAAAGAAAGACCCCCTTATCGCCCCTCCTCGCTCCCCCTACGCAATACCCCTGAGTGGGATGTGTGTGGTGGCTGAGTGGAATTGTGCCGGGGTTGGTTGAGTGTAATTATGTGTGGGGCATGGCTCAGTGTGAATGTGTTGGTTGATTGAATGTTAAATGTATATGTGGAGTTCGCGGAATGTGATCGAGTGTATGTGTGTGACTGGCTGAGCCTGCTGGGGGAATAACACAGTGACAGGGAGCAAGAGGACTGCCTGTTATTCAATCTACAGGGACACGGGTCTAATGTTGAGGATTTATTTGACGAGTATGGAAAGGATACTATTTTTTAAAGAGCTTTAAATTAAAATCAATTCATTTGCTAGCATTTTGCTAGCATAATGTATAGATGGAATTTAATGTTCTTTAATATAGTTATTGAATATAATATTTTAATTTTAGTATAATAGACATTTCTTAATAATACATGCATGTGTATATAAACTATGTGCATGCCTATACATATATACATGCATACATACATACATACATACATATACGTATATTACTAGAAATCACACGAATTGAGAGAAACTATTTTGTTTAATTTAATTTTTAATTTTCATAATTTTAAGCGCACACTCTCTCACTGACCCATACACACACTCATGACACACACACTGTTTAACCAACACTTTCAATGATGGACACACATTGTCACTGATACACATATACTGACTAACACTCACTAGTAGTCAAACAATCTGCACACACTGGTTAATCAATTCATACTATCACTAATAGATACACAAACTCTCACTAAAAGACACACTGACAAACACTCGCTGACAAAGACAAAAAGGTATACACACTTACTGACACACACGCACACACACATACACACACACACAGTGACAGAAACACACACACCTACTGACATACAGCAATCTCATTGATGTTGACACACTCACACACACATTCTCTCACACACTCAAATTGGTGTGGGTCATTTCCCTGGGGTCCAGTGTGGCTGCTGTAATTTTCATGCTCTGCTACCCTGTACCATTTAGTGAAACTGGGGCCAGAGTGACGTCATATCCCATCTCCTGACAGGGAGTGTGAGGGAGTAATGCTGGTAGATCCTCACCATCCTTGTTCAGCTCGCTCTCGACACACTATATTTTGGAAGAGTAGGCACCTGCTTCAAATTCTACCCTATGCTCTAGTCCAGGGGTTCTCAACCCAGTCCTCAAGGACCCCCTACCAGTCCAGGATTTAAGGATTACCCTGTTGTATCTAAAGTGTTTGACCCCTCCCCTAAAAACACATTAGGGTAATCCCTAAATCCTGGACAGTTCGGGGGTCCTTGAGGACTGGGCGGAAAACCCCTGCTCTAGTCCTTTAAGAAGTCAATGAAAACACACCTCTTTAGGAAATGCTACTATTTTCCTGGGTGAAACTCCTCTCATTATACTCCTCAGTTACTTTGCTTGCATAGTCCCAGCTCACTCTCCCTCCTACCATTGGTTGGTTCTTCCACACACCACCTTTACTAGTTTAGTAACGTTTAGTGAGTTTCTCTGAGCTTTTTTTACCCTTTCTCAGAGTTTCCATATTCTCTGTTTTTATTGCAATGCATTTACTTAGGCTTTCCTTAAGTTAAAAAGGTAATCAAGACCTGGACTGTTTTGAAAGCTAAAGCAGGTTGTGCATTGCACCCAGTGCATCCTTAGTTATCCTGTGTTAACTGTGTTCTTGAGCAAATCGTATCAAATAAAGATTTAAAACTGTGCAAATTAAAGGAATTGAGAATGCAATTTTTTTGACAAACTTCTTTGAAACAATACAATCAAGTAGAAAGAAAACAGTTGCAAATGAAATTTAATTTCCTCTTCTAATGATTATCTCTTCATACCCTTTGACCTGTATACAAAATAGAAGGAAGTGTTGATTATCTAGTACAATGACCATATAGCAGTCAGATTTGGATGGTGTGCAGTATTTTGAAGTTCAAAGCCTTAATTTTCAAATAAGATCAAGGACATGCCCTATCTATTTTTGAGCTGTCACAGTTTGAAATGCAAGCTGCTGTGGGAATCAAAGAAAATAATTGGTACAGTGTTCTTAGTGAATTTGTAATGTGACTGGGATTTAGTGATCTGGTTGATATCTGAGCTACATTTAGAAAATTCAATTAATTTTATTCATTTTCATAGATCTAGTCTGGTGTCCACGTGTTAGTATATTGAAGTTAAACAAGATTAAAAAAAAACTTTGGGTAGGAGAACAGACAAGTGGTCTTCAAAGGTTAAATTCAAGGCATATATTAACTTGTCACTGATATTAACATTTGAAGGGGAATATGTCATAGTAAGTAAATTACACCTTGAATTGAAATGAAGGATGATTAGACATCATGTCCATTTCTTTCAGTGCACTTTCAGTCTCCAAACTGACAAAAGTTTAACACAGTTTTCAAAGTAATATTGCGAAAGCAAACTATATCTCTTTAACCACTTAATAATTTAAAATGCAATGTGCAGCTTTATGTATAACATGTAATTGCATTTCTATGATGCAAGGCAGATAGATGAGAGAAATATATCTGCTGTATTCATGAGGGAAATTATTTGTGGAAGTCTGATTTGTAATCAGTAGGTGACAAGATGATCTATAGGTTGTTGAAGTCAATATTCATTCCAAATATATTGTATTATTAAATTATTTATTAACAATGTTTGGTTTGATAATCAGTAGCAGAACTAATGAACAGAGGGCTCCCTACTTCCGACCAGACAATTATTATTATTATTTTATTATTTATATAGCGCTATCAGATTCCGTAGCGCTGTACAATGGGTGGACTAACAGACAAGTAATTGTAACCAGACAACTGGACGTACAGGAACAGAGAGGTGGAGGGCCCTGCTCAATGCGCTTACATTCTAGAGGGAGTGGGGTATAGTGACACAAAGGGTAAAAGTAGGGGTACGAAGTAGGTTGTTGGAAAAGTATTCACTGAGGGCTTAGTAGGTCATTTTTGGCAGTTGCAGGAAAGGAGTCATGGAGGGGAGGGGGATAAAAACCTGCTAACAGTTTAATTGATATGCTTTCTTGAAGAAGTGAGTTTTCAATTGTTTTTTTAATGAGTGGATACAGAAGGTGCAGCCCTGGAGAAATCTTGGAGGTGAGCATTAGAGGTGGGAGTAAGGACAGAGGATATATGTAGGTCTTTGGCAGAGCTTAGGGGCCTTGACGGGACATACTTGTGTATTAGGGAGGATAGGTATGTTGGAGCAGCATTATGTAGGGACTTGTAAGCAAGCACCAAAATTTTAAATTAAGCCCTATATCTAACTGGAAGCCAATGCAGGGACTGACAGAGCGGGGAGGCGTGGGAGGTGCGAGCGGACAGGAAAATGAGCCTCGCCACAGCATTCATTATAGATTGCAGCAATGGCGAGGCTCATTTTCCTGTCCACTCGCACCTCCCATGCCTCTCCACTCTGTCAGTCCCTGCATTGGCTTCCAGTTAGATATAGGGCTCAATTTAAAATTCTGGTGCTTGCTTACAAATCCCTACATAATGCTGCCCCAACCTACCTATCCTCCCTAATTGACCTCTAATTTACCAAAAATGTCCCCACTTGCATCTACGAAATAACCAATTCTATAGTAAAAATACATTACCACAACAACAAACACAGAAAAGGGTATTTTTTTTCTTTTGGGCATCAATCTGAGCCTTTTTTTCAATATTTTGGGGGTTTATGTAAAATACATTACAATACCAAACCAGTCCATTTTCTTTCTCCCACATTTGTCTGCCTTTGAACCCTTTATATCCCGAAATTAGATTGGACACACAATTGCCTGACAACTACTCATGTCCCTTTCCAAATTAGATTGCCACATTTCTCTTCCAATTAACTCCTTTCTCCACCCCAAAATATATAATTCTCTTTTGTATTATTATCATTCTTTCTAAAGCACCAACAAATTCCGCACAATGGGTGGACTAACAGACACGTATTTGTGACCAGACGAGTTAGACACACAGGAGCAGAGGAATTGAGGGCCTTGCTCAATGAGCTTACATGCTAGAGGGAGTGGGGTATAGTGGCACAAAAGGTAAGGATAGGGTTTAAAAGTAGGTTGCTAGGATAGTATTCATTGAGGGCTTAGTGTTTTGGTTTGATTATAGTTGCAGAAGAGGAATCAGGGTTCGGGAAGGGAAAGCTGTTGACAGTTTAATTGATGTGCGTTCTTGAGAAAGTAAATTTTGAAAAGTTTGTCTTTTTGGTAGAGTTTAGTCTTTTTGAAGGAATGGAGACTGGGTGAAAGTCTAACAGAGATAGAAAGGGCGTTCCATAGGAATGGTACAGCCCTAGAGAAAAATACAGAGAAAAGTCTTTAAGGCAAGCATCAGAGGTAGGAGTATGAACAGGGGTGAGACGTGGGTCTATAGCAGAGCGTACGGGCCTAGACGGGACATATTTGTGTATTAATGAGGATAGGTAGGTTAGAGCAGCATTGTGTAGAGATTTGTACGCAAGAACCAGGATCTTAAATTGAGCCCTATATCTTAAGGGAAGCCAATGTAGGGACTGACAGAGGTGGGAGGCGTGTGAAGGTGCGGGCGGACAGGAAGATGAGCACACTGCACCTTAGCACACTGCAGTTGGTTGCTGTCATTGTCCCTGACTGAATGGGTTAAACTGGTAATCCAGTAGGACACTTGCCATTGACACAGACACCCACAAAATGTAGTTTAAACACTTATCGACACACGATGCAGCTCACATACAATATTAATGCAGCTTGTAGACTCATCTTCAATATAGTACCACATGTTTGAAATTTTGCCGGGAAATTAAATTAATTCAATAAATCAGTACCAAGGTTGCAAACAACCCTTATCACCATTTCCAGCCAGGCATCAAGCCTCTGTCCTCTTTCCTTCCTTCAGAGAGACAGGCTGTCTTACTCAGCCACTTTTGCTGCAAACCCAAGGCTTTAGGCAGATGATACAGCCATTGGAGATGAGTTGCTTCCTCCATCATCCCACTAGATGGCGGCAGTTATTGGCTCAGAATCCTCTGCTTTCTGTTGCTCATAGGACTCAGCCTGATAGTAAGAGAGGAACCTGGGTATTCTCTCAATCCACCTCTGCTGGGTCCCTCATTGCTCTCCAACCCACAGGCATCCCAACATGCAAAACTGCATTTCAGGAAGGTGGCTTCACCAGCTACAACGTCACCCCTCCCCCACACACACAAACACACACTGGCACATACATGCACACACTCAAATACACACTGCCACACATATACACACACTGCCACATGTACTCAGATGTATATACATTCAAATACACACACTGACAAACAGATACACACACTGACACATACAGTAAGGGAAAAAAGTATTTGATACCCTGCTGATTTTGAACGTTTGTCCACTGACAAAGACATGATCAGTCAATAATTTTATTGGTAGGTGTATTTTAACAGTGAGAGACAGAATAAATAAATAAAAAATCCAGACAAACGCATGTCAAAAAAGTTATAAATTGATTTGCATGTCAATGAGTGAAATAAGTATTTGATCCCCCTATCATTCAGCAAGATTTCTGTCTCCCAGTTGTCTTTTATACAGGTAACGGGCTAATAAATAAAGAGTGCTCCTAATCTCAGCTCTTTACCAGTATAAAATACACCTGTCCACAGAAGCAATCAATCAGATTCCAAACTCTCCACCGTTGTCAAGACCAAAGAGCTGTCCAAGGATGTCATGGACAAGATTGCAGACCTACACAAGGCTGGAATGGGCTACAAGACCATCTCCAAGCCGCTTGGTAAGAAGGTGACAACAGTTGGTGCGATAATTTGCAAATGGAAGTGTAACGGATCACCTGGCACCCCGACTGAGGACTCCAAGCACTGCAGCAGACACCACAACCACCGAATCAGAGAAGCGTATAAATCCTCTCAAGCATATGAATGCTGTAGACAGTTGAATAGGAAACCATACGAATAGGTTTACACTCCTAGCAGTCAAACTGGAACAGCATACAATAAATCCTCCCCCAATAATGAGACGACACTTCACTTTGAGGGTTAAGCAGGAACTCAGGCTGGCACTCCTAGCCTGGTTTTTATTACAGTTGTTGAGAATACAGGACCGCCCACAGGGAGGGACAAAACAACCAATCAATCTGTACAATACACACAGACACTCCCACACAAAATCCTCCCCTCTGCCTGTAATAGGATTACTGAACACAATGGGTAATCTCATTATCACAGGCAGAAGAATACAGTTTTATGAAACATATCACAGGGGCCCCAAAACATGCAATAACCCCATAGTATATAGTATAAAGTAAATCCTCAGAACCAGGGGATCTGGGTGAACCACATATCCAAAATTCACCCAGATCCATTCAGTAGTTTGGAAGATACAGTTTAATGCAGATTCCTCAGAACATATACAGATTATATAAAAAATAATTACTGTATAATGTGTCCCCTGTTGTATAGTTTAAAACTACTGCACGATGTCGTTGTGTACCAAATACCGGCGAGATGGCACCGTGTAGAAAAGTCACAACAATGTCTGTGAGTTAAAATGGCCGCCATCCATTGTTCTCACCATGTGCTTCATCCATTGTTCTCACCATGTGCCTCTGATACATGAAATGG
This sequence comes from Pelobates fuscus, assembly GCF_036172605.1. NCBI lineage: Eukaryota > Metazoa > Chordata > Amphibia > Anura > Pelobatidae > Pelobates > Pelobates fuscus. The sequence continues at coordinate 104,623,208 of NC_086319.1, read as the reverse complement.
TGGCCACCCAGTAACTCCACAGTATGTCCCCAGATGGTTTTTAACCCCTTAAGGACACATGACATGTCTGACATGTCATGATTCCCTTTTATTCCAGAAGTTTGGTCCTTAAGGGGTTAAAGGGCCAGCAGCAGCACCATACAAATCCAATATGCCCAAATATTGTACTTGAAGGGCCAAATAACCCAGGGGCCATAGTCAGCAGGTAGGAGGCGGGCAAACAGGCTTCTCCAATGCCCAGCGGCGAGGTCAGTTTCGCCACAGGAAGAAACACAAAATAACTGTCAGTCTCCCTCAGTCTGGTGCTCCATTGCAGATCTTACCTACTGGAGTTTCAATGAACATGATGAATCAGTCCAGAACTGCACAGGAGGATCTTGTTAATGCTCTCAAGGCATCTGGCACATTAGTCACCAAGAAAACAATTGGTGAAGAACTGAAATCCTGCAGCACCCGCAAGGTCCCCCTGCTCAAGAAAGCACATGTACAGGTTCATCTGAAGTTTGCCAATGAACATCTGAATGATTCAGAGGAGAACTGGGTGAAAGTGTTGTGGTCAGATGAGACCAAAATCGAGCTCTTTGGCATCAACTTGCTACAGTCTGTAATGAATGTTGCAGCTAGACTGATTTTCCTCTCTAGTCGGTCCTCTCACACCTCACCCCTCTGCCAGTCCTTACATTGGCTCCCTGTATCCTATAGGAGTCAATTCAAAGTGCTAACCCATACATTTAAAGCACTGAACAATTCTAGCCCCTCTTATATCTCTTCACTGATCCATACGTATGCCCCTCCTTGTTCCCTCCGCTCTGCCCGTGACAACCTCCTGACCGCTGCTCGCACCCGTACGGCCAACTCGTACCTGCAGGACCTCTCGTGGGCGGCTCCTTTCCTATGGAATAGCTTGCCTACCTCCACCAGACTCTCCCCTAGTCTCCAATCATTTAAGGGCCTTAAAACCCATCTCTTCAGGAAAGCTTATGGCCCTCAAGAGTAACCTCTACCTTACATACCTGTCTCTTGCTCTCTCCTATAGGGCAGTGCTTTACTCTCTCCTCCAGCTCTGCTTCACTCCCACCCTATTTGACTGATATTTCCGTCCTAACGTGTCTTATACCCCACCTCCTATAGACTGTAAGCTTGTTTGAGCAGGGTCCTCTTCAACCTATTGTTCTTGTAAGTTTTCTTGTTATTGTCCTATTTATGGTTACATCCCCCTCTCATAATATTGTAAAGCGCTACGGAATCTGTTGGCACTATATAAATAGCAATAATAATAATAATAATAATAATAACTCAACTCGCTGTGTTTAGAGGAGGAGGAATGCTGCCTATGACCCCAAGAACACCACAATGGATCATGGATGGGTAGTCCAGCATGACAATGACCTAAAACACACAGCCAAGGCAACAAAGGAGTGGCTCAAGAAGAAGCACATTAAGGTTCTAGATTGGCCTAGTCACTCTCCTGACATTAATCGCATAGAAAATCTGTGGAGGGAGCTGAAGGTTTGAGTTGCCAATTGTCAGCCTCGAAACCTTAAGGACTTGGCGAGGATCTGCAAAGAGGAGTGGGACAAAATCTCTCCTGAAATGTGTGCAAAGCTGGTGGCCAACTACAAGAAACGTCTGACCTCTGTGATTGCCAACAAGGGCTTTGCCACCAAGTACTAAGTCAAAGGAGTCAAATACTTATTTCACTCATTGACATGCAAATCAATTTATAACTTTTTTGACATGCGTTTTTTCTGGATTTTTTTTTTTTATTCAATCTCTCACTGTTAAAATACACCTATCATTAAAATGATAGACTGATCATTTATTTGTCAGTGGGCAAACGCTCAAAATCTGCAAGCGATCAAATACTTTTTTCGCTCACTGTACTTCTAATCTGAAACACACACATTTGTGCCATACTTTAAATATTTGCAGCCACACTCCTGTTAGCTTACCTTTGTGTCTAGGAGGGTGACTTGCTTAGGAATCCGGTGCTGGCTGAGACTGATGCGAGTGAGAATGCAGCAGCAGCTCACTCCAGTCTCTCCTCTGCCTCCATGCTTCCTGTGATTGTGCATCCTGCCTCCTCCCTCCATTCCTCTCGCTTGGTGCTCTGTTCAGCAGAGAGGAAGTGACAGGATGTAATTTCCTACCTGCCAGGTGATATTACAAGGGATATTACAGTCGGCTCTTTAACCCCTTAAGGACCAAACTTCTGGAATAAAAGGGAATCATAACATGTGACACATGTCATATGTCCTTAAGAGGTGAAGGGCCAAGGCACCCGACCGGGCTCCTGTCTAGTGAGTTTTATCGGAGGAGGAGCCCTCAAATCAGACACACATAACTTGTGTGTGTGAGTTCCGGGATATTGTACATGATTTGCAGCTGTCTGGGAGACACGTTTAAAATGCTGGGAGACTTGGGATGTATGCTCATTTTCCTGTCCAGTTAGATATAGGGCTCAATTTAAAATTCTGGTGCTTGCTTACAAACCCCTACATAATGCTGCCCCAACCTACCTATCCTCCCTAATTGACCTCTAATTTACCAAAAATGTCCCCACTTGCATCTACGAAATAACTAATTCTATAGTAAAAATACATTACCACAACAACAAACACAGTAAAGGGTATTTTTTTTTTTCCTTTGGGCATCAATCTGAGCCTTTTTTTCAATATTTTTGGGGTTTATGTAAAATACATTACAATACCAAACCAGTCCATTTTCTTTCTCCCAATGTAGACTGTCACATTTGTCTGCCTTTGAACCCTTTATATCCCGAAGACTTATCAATAGCCTTAAAGTTAATAGCATTCAGAATGTTTAGCTTTAAGTCAGCTAGCTTTCTGACCTTGTTTTATTAGTACTTTTTATATTATATATAGTTATGTGTGTAGGTGTATGGTACGTCTGAATTCATATGTGTCTTTTTAATGATGAATTTGTAATGTTTAATTTAATTGTGTATTTATTGTTGCATATGTGTTGATATAATTGTATGGAGAGAGAGAGAGAGAAAACATAAAAAAATCAGCACTCCCAGGATTTTTAAATAAAGCTTATTTTTACTCCAAAATATCAACATTTCAGTTCCTACCAGGAACTTTCATCAGGATAGCAAACATGTTGAAAGTCCTGATGAAAGTTCCTGGTAGGAACTGAAACGTCGATATTTTGGAGTAAAAAGAAGCTTTATTAAAAAATCCTGGGAGTGCTGATTTTTTTTATGTTCTGCATGTCTAGTGCAATCTAGCACCGGGTTCTACATTTTTGTAAAGTAGGAGTGCAAGGCTTTTGTTTTTTTCTATATATATGTTACAGTTAAAGTGCAGAAATCAGTTAATGTGCACATTAACTAGGCTGACCAGTTAAAGTGCAGAAAATTGTTTCATTTCTCAAAGGTTTCTCACATTACCTACTAGGCACTAGTTAAAGTGCAAAATAAGATCTTTTGCTGGAACAACAGCAACGTTTAAGAAGCAAGTTAGTGCAATCAAACGAGAATCAAGTTAACAAAATGTTATTTATTTAGCAACAAAGAAGCAAGTTTCTGTTACAAAACTGCAATAGAAAGAATCAAATGATTAAGGAAATTAATTTGCTAAACAAACATATTATAAAACCATGCTTACTTATTAGTGCAATCTAAAGAGTGGCGACACTTTGAATTACATAGCAATCGGTTTTTTTTGCGACAAGCACACCTATTTGTGGTACATTTTCGATTTGCAGTCACATTTGCCCAGTTCCCAAGGGATTGTTTGATTGCTGTTTGACATAAAGATATTTCTACTTTCGTTAAAAATCTCTCTTTGCAAACACTGAATTCCGATTTGGTATACAATTGTTTTTCAAAGTACCTGTTTTAGTACCAAGTTTATAAAAGCCATTCTCTGTTTAACTAAGAACCCAGCTAAAATCTGAGCGGGCATCAGTTTTCAGAATTCATATGTGTCTTTGTAATGATGAATTTGTGATGTTTAATTTAATTGTGTATTTATCGTTGCATACATGTAGATATAATCGTATGTTTGAAGTATGTATGTATGTTTGTAAGTATGTGTACCTGTATATGTATATATTGTTGGTTAATGCATTTGTATGGCTGTGATCTATATCTGTGTATGTGATTTCAATGATACGTATGCATAATGCATGCCTCTGTCAGTATGTCATTAGAATGCAGCACACATTTTAAGCTGCAGCCACCCAAATAGAGAGATGAAGTAGGTCCAAACAGGTGGCGTTCACGCAGTTAGCTGGCTTTTTGCACAGGTTCCAGGGGGCTATTGGATACAGCCATTGGAGTTAAAAAATTTTTTAATGATTCCGTATCTGTAAAGCTGCAGTAAAGCTGAAGTAATGTTTATTTTGATCTTGTGAAAACAGTTAATATTTGACACCACTTACCTCTGTCATGAACCCTCAACTTTTAATTGTAAATGTTGATGATGTGTATCATTATTGAATGCTTGACATTGATATGTTTATGTGAAAGATGGGACAGATAGATGACAGATATTCCAGCAAAGTGATAGAGTTCTTGACAGAGATATTTACAGCCATCAGTAACAACCAAACAGCCTGTGGGATTAACTGTCAAATTGTTGCATGTACTGAAATACGACATGTGCTCTTTGTGACATTGCTCATTGACCAGTGGTATATAACAATTTGTATATTACAGAATACTAAAAGAGCATAAAATGGAAACATGCTCATATAAAAAAATTGTGTATAGCTTCCACCTATTCACCCGTGGAAAAATATCAGTAAAAACTTAGCTTTTTTCAGATACTTGCTTCCCTCTAGTCACCTCCCAACTTGGTGACCATATACAACTATTGCAAACAAATCGACCAGGGATTCAGCTTGTATCACTAGAACATAAGCATACAACGCAACATAGTGTAATACAGTTAGATTAAAATATTCATTTTATCTTTCAAGGTTGCACTCACAAGATGATGGATTTTTTCAAGCCCTCAGGTTGCCTCCCCTGTAGTTTGGGGGGTTCCTTCTTTTGTCTGGTTGCCACGCCAACTCCAAATTTAGGAAGTCCACACACTCCCAATGGTTGGTAAAAAAAGGAAATTTATTGGCTTTAAAAGTATAAAAATCAAATCATAAAATGATACTACTGGTCCTACGCGTTTCGTCTCCCTTGGGAAACTTCCTCAGGGACCCAGTATCAAATTTCAGTTAAAACATACAATTTACATACACTGTCAAAACATCAAGTGTACAAATAAGCCTTATTTGTACACTTGATGTTTTGACAGTGTATGTAAATTGTATGTTTTAACTGAAATTTGATACTGGGTCCCTGAGGAAGTTTCCCAAGGGAGACGAAACGCGTAGGACCAGTAGTATCATTTTATGATTTGATTTTTATACTTTTAAAGCCAATAAATTTCCTTTTTTTACCAACCATTGGGAGTGTGTGGACTTCCTAAATTTGGAGTTGGCGTGGCAACCAGACAAAAGAAGGAACCCCCCAAACTACAGGGGAGGCAACCTGAGGGCTTGAAAAAATCCATCATCTTGTGAGTGCAACCTTGAAAGATAAAATGAATATTTTAATCTAACTGTATTACACTATGTTGCGTTGTATGCTTATGTTCTAGTGATACAAGCTGAATCCCTGGTCGATTTGTTTGCAATAGTCATATAAAAAAATACTATATTTGAATATAATTTGTGATGTAAACAATGAAAAAAACATGATTTCAAAATAAAATCATAATTGAAAAGGATCATTTAAACATGTTCTTTAATGGTTTTAATAGTTCCCATTTTGTCTTCTCAGTGTATGAATCAATGTAAGAAAATAAGAATATACTAAGAGGAAAATATAATTGTAGAGTTTTGTTTATTAAATTCAAAATCACAATTATTTTTTGCAGACATTAAATATTTGCACAGCAGAATAAATAAAACCATTGACCATGCATATAAATATAACAAATATTATTTGCATGTACCACAACTTTTTTTTTTTATAACCTATTGCACCATTACACAAATGTAATCTCAGCCAGTGGTATTACTAGGGGGAAGCAGACAGGCCCTGTGGGGAAATTAAAATCCCAGGTCTCCTTTTGGCCTAATTTCATTGTTAACTTTGATTCCCCTGTAATACTGAGATAGAAATAACACCTTTAGTTACATAGTTTGTGACAGTGCTAGTTGAATTCACCATATTTGGAGTAAAATATACAGCACATTGAATTTCCACTCCAATGGTCAATAAAGTGCAAGTTCCCCTGCCACTTTAAAGCAAACCTCTTAGGTGAATCCAACACTAACAACCTTTTTAACTGCTGGGATTCATTTCCCCCCTGAAGAGCCATTTACCGGTGCAACGAGCGTCAGGGCTCAGTAGGACACCTCAACCTGTACTAGCAACTCCTCACTTAGGAGACTCCGGTCATCACCATCTCTTTATTGCTAACATTAGCCACCATCATGACATTAGATTGTCCGAGCGACCTCTTTTAGTCCATTTTTTCCTTTTCTTACTTTTGGTATATTTTGGTTTATTTAGTAGTGTTTTTCCTGTTTTAATTTATATCCAATAAATGTAACGTTTTAAAGACTTTTTCTTACATTATCTTTAGGACAGCTAATGCTCTTTTTCTTTCTTTACTATATTTACATTTATGGTTGTCCCCTTGTGTCTGTCCTGGATTTTATACCCATACAATTAGCTTCCACTTTGCCTTTTTTTAACCTTCATAACTGTGCCCATGGGGAAATTCTCAGTAGGAAAAAGCCCCTATGCTATCAAGGCTCAATCAGAGAGCTCTTGGTAGGCTTACAAGCAAAGCAATGAATGCTCTGACTGAGCTGATGGAGCATAGGAAAGCCTTCTCTGCCTTGTCAGCTCATTCTGAGCTTAGTACCCACATGGCTCACATAGATTTTTTTCTAATGCTTCACTTTTTGTTCCCATAATTTTTGTTGCAGATCTTTCCTTATTTTTTTTATTTTTTTGATAATTGCACCATTTTATTATTGATTTTATTTTGGTCTTTTTGGGGGCTGACTAAAAGAACATTTAGAAGAAAGAAGATGTGGTGAAAGTAGACTCACCACTTGTATGTGGAGGGGCCTGCTTGCCAGCCTCCTGCCCACAGACTATGGGCCCTGCAGGGAAAATAATATTTATAAGGGGTGGAATTAGTGAACTTCTCCCTTCCACCACACAAGCGAGGGCTTTCAAATAAACAAGGTGGGATTTAGTGTCATTTCATGTCCATCACCCCCACATTTTTCCCTGACTCCACCTCAGTGGCCAGCAGAGCTCATGCCCCTAGCTACTCCTTCTTCAAATAAAACTACCCTACCTACCCCCTCACAAAAATATAAGATAATAGGTGTAAAACACTTGTTCAATAATATAAAAATCATACATAACATCTGATGTCTTCTGCGATGGACCGCCTGGCACACTGACCATTTATTTTATATTATTTTGTGTGTGTGTGTGTATATATATATATATATCTATATATATGTATATTTTTAATTATTATTATTTATTAATTTTAAATTAAACTAAACATCAGCCATTCTGACTTGTTTATACTTCGGAATATATTCTCTATTTACACTTGGTATGTTCCTAAAAATTGGAAATTGTGTGCCCCTATTATTAAACTGACACAGCACCCCCTTTGGCTTTATTTAATCTTTTATCACAGGGATGCCCAAATGTAGGTCCCCAGATATTGTAGAACTACAAGTCCCATGACACATTGCATGCCTTTGGAATGCCTTTAAAATTACAAAGCATTATAGAAGCTGTACTTTTAAAACATCTGGGGATAGACCTTTTGGGCACCCCTGTTTTAGTCTATTTGAGAGTGGCCGTGTCAGCATTCTGAGTAGATCTTTTTCATATTTATATTATTCTAATTTGTGCCAAATCTATACTTTTTCTGTTGTTACACTGCAATACATATTAGCAGGAAAATGGCACAGTTTTACATTTTCAAATACCATTTGTATGTATCAAAAGTACCCAGTGTTATGAAAATAGCAGATCATTTTTATGACAACTCCATTGTCTTATATTCATGTGCCGAATAAAGAGATTATAAGCCTTAACCCCAAGACCTTTTTGAACAATAATAATAATGTTTACAGATTTGCATGGATAATTTTGAAAACCTTTAATACTAATTCCCCACTTGGAACTGAATAGATGGATTCCTATTATGTTAGTGTAAGTACTACGCGCAGGCAGCAATAATGTACTTGTTATCCTACTGTTTAAGTAGGTATTTTGCATATAAATTAAAAAGAAAGGTAAGGCATGGATAAAGGCTCTAAATAAGCATTTTGGAATGCCTGAATTTTCAGATAAAAATGTATAATACTATTTTAATTCAAAGAAATGCACACAAACCATATTTAACAAACAGAACGATTACTAATTTCTATATAATCTTTATTTTTTTATTTTATTTTATTTTTATTTTTAAGTGGCAGTTCAGGCATGTATCTCACAAAATTAACCTGAAATATCAACACACTAATGCAATTCATATGTGTCACCTTATCACAGATACAAAAAGAACACTAAAATAGTGTTTGTAAATGTGCCATTGCTACATTTGGTCATTAGGCTCCTTGACAAAGGCTTTGTGCCGAAACGTTGGGGCTTTCGCTTTTCTTTTTGGGACCTATAGCATCTCCCTCTTCTCTGAAATTATATTCTCTTTTTAATTTATTCATTTGTTTGGTATGTATTATTTTATGTGTATATTGGTAATGTAATATTAATACCATTTTTTTCATTTTTTATTACTGCTTGCTTATTTATTCTTAGTCTTCTATTTGTCATATTACCTCTTGTTGTGTATTAATTATTGTTTTTTTTATATATATCTATATGTATAAGTGATTTACCCCCATTATTGTTTTTTTTCTTTTTGAATATTGTCCAGCATTGTCTTTGTAATTTAGGATAGATGCACCCTAATACAGATATAAGGAGAGAGGGATCTTAGGGAGAGTCTAAGCCAATGCACTGCAAAAAAAAATAAAAAAAAATATGAGAACTCCGAGAGCTTAGACCCTCCCTAAGTTAAAAGGATAATCCAAACGTGGATCCTGTGCTCATAGAGGTGTATCAGCTACACTTAATTTCATTTCGTATTTCACTGAGGACCAGTGCTGAAAGAGGGACCATACCTCTACCTACAAGAGGGGGTTATACCACTCAAGCCCACTGTCACGGTCTTATCTTGGTTGGAGTCCGAAGTGCAGAGGTGTTTGCTCACCCTTGCAGATAAACACAGCCCACGGTAACCAGATAAGAAGCTACCTGGGCTGTGAATCTGTGCACAGGGGCTTAGGCAGGAACAGAAACCAGGTACAAGGAAACAGACAAGGGCAAATCCAGAAGAGTAGTCAGACACGGTTCCAAAGGTCAAGGCAGGCAATAACAAAGATCCAGAAGCAAGGGTCAAAAGCCAAGTCAGTCTTAAGCAACAGGAACAAAAAACATGAAACAACGAACTGACACTGTCCTTAGGGAGATGCAGTGTTATATACCTGGGATAATGATACATCTGCCAGTGGGAGCCACTGGTGAAGTCCAGCCCCCTAGTGCTGCAGGCAATGCCAGATAAACAAGGCTAGGTTCACAAGTATTGAAGTGGTTGATAGGCAAGAATGCAGGCATAGGATGGAGAAGGACCCAGGTTCAAATCTTCTGTCTGGAACCTGTGGAGTGACCCTGGAAGGCACGGTGAGAACTGTGACACCCACCAATAGGAGCTTGATCTAAATAATTTATTATTTTTTTCTTTAACTTACACCTTAAAATACAGATAAAATTTGTATTTTGTAATACCATTTTTTTGGGACTAACATAATTTTTTAATGACATGCTTTTGGGAGAACCTCCCGTTCTCAAGTCTGAAGCAGTTCTGAGCAAGACGACAGATAGAATTCGAAGTTGAGTTGTTATACAGGGGTTAAAGCGACATGAGTGCAGATAAAACACAGGTTTGGTAGAAAATAGACAACATTCTCGCAGAGGGTCATAAATATATATTTGAAGATCAGAGTGAGGGGGGAGAGAGAGAGAGAAAAAAAAAAGCAGACAGTGCAGAAGATTGTACACTTTATACATACATACACCCACAAATATATATATATATATATATATATATATATATATGCAAACACATAAACACACAACATGCACATGAACTCATATACAGAAATAAAAATGTACAGTCACATATATAAGCATACATGCACAAGAGTATGGGAAAACATAGGTCCAGCATTGTACTTTGTATATTGATAGAATAAACATATTGGAATGCGTTTTAAGTGTTTATACATATGACAGAACAGTAAGATAATGTGGGGGAGTGTTCAGGTAAAGTGTTGGTAGTGGGACAGTAAACCCAAATCAATATTTAGTCCTCTATTCTTGCTGTTAAACAGTTTGATCATTCTGGCTTCAAATGTTTTTATTTTTTGGGTATTTTTAAAACCTCCTTTCAGTACTTTGATTTTTAGGTCCTTCATTGAGTGGCCAGACTGGGTAAAGTGGTGTCCCACAGGAGTGCAGTAGAATTCTTCTTTCTGGTGTTTAATGGAGTGTCTGTGCATATTCATTCTGCAATTTAATTGCTGGGTGATTTTCCCAATGTAGCATCCTATGTGGCATTTGGTGCATTGAATCATGTATACCACATTGCTGGATGTGCAGGAGTATGATCATTTAAGGATGTAGGTTGTATTGCTGTGTTTGGCTGTGTTGTCTGGGCATATGTGCTGACACAGTTTGCAGTGAAGTTGTTTTGCATTGACTGGTCTCATTGTCTTTATTCTTCAAATGGCAGCTTCATGTTGATATTTTTTTTGGGAGGTTTGGTGGTTGTCTGAAGGCCAAAATGGGTGTTTCAGAGAAAATGTTTTTCAGAGTCTCATCTTCTGTTAACATTGGTTGTAGGTCTTTAATGATTTTTGTATTTCCTCGAAAGCTGGGTTGTAGGTGACCACAAGTGGCACTTGTGTAGATATTTTTTTCTCTCTGTACTGTAGTAGGAGCATGCATGGAGTTTTTACAGCAGAGTTGATTTGTTTGGTAATAGTCTTTGGTTTCTAGCCTTTCTGTCTGATAGATTGGGAGAACATTTAGATGAGAATTACGGTCATTAGGATCAGAGCATATGCTTGACAGACTCTCCTACTGTTCTCTATCTGTACTGCCTCCCTTGGTAAACTCATTAGCTCCTTTGGCTTCCAATATGATTTCTATGCAGATGACACGCAAATCTACCTGTCCTCTCCTGAGCTCTCCCCGTCCATCTTGATTAGTGTCTCTGACTGCCTCTCTGCTATGTCTAACTGAATGGCTGCCATCTTCCTTAAACTCAACTTGACCAAAACTGAAATTCTGGTCTTTCCTCCCTCAAGTGTTGCTACTCCTGTGTCTGTCTCCCTCCAAGTCAACGGTGCTACCATCAGCTCCACCACGCAGGCTCGCTGCTTAGGTGTTCTCTTTGACTCCGACTTCTCCTTCAAGCCTCATGTTCAGTCTATCACCAAATCCTGTCGTTTCCATCTCAAAAACATTGTGCACATCCGACCCTACTTAACGCCAAAAGCGACTAAGGTGCTGGTACATTCCACTGTCCTTTCTCACCTTGACTACTGTAATCCACTTCTCAGTGGTCTTACGTGCGCCCAACTTGCGCTGTTACAGTCCACAATGAATGCGGCTGCAAGGCTTATCTTCCTGTCTGCCTGCACCTCCCACGCCTCACCCTTCTGTCAGTCCCTACATTGGTTTCCTGTAAGATATAGGGCTCAACTTAAAATTCTGGTTCTTGCTTTCAAATCTCTACATAATGCTGCTCCCACCTATCTATCCTCCCTGATACACAAGTATGTCCCGTCTAGGCCCTTACGCTCTGCTGAAGACTTACGTCTATCTTCTGCCCTTACTCCCACATCTGATGCTCGCCTTCAAGACTTCTCGAGGGCTGCACTGTTCCTGTGGAACTCATTTTCCTCCTCCGTTAGATGCTCACCCAGTCTCCACACCTTCATAATCATTAAAAACCCACTTCTTCATAAAAGCGTATCTATTAAACTGTTAATAGCTCCCAACGGATTCCTCTCTTGCAACTGTCATTAGTCTAATTACCTTTTGTTTCACTTTACCCCACTCCCTCTAGCATGTAAGCTCATTGAGCAGGGCCCTCAACCTCTCTGTTTCTGTGTCCAACTTGTTTAGTTACAACTACATGTCTGTTCGTTCACCCATTGTAAAGTGCTGCGAACTTTGTTGGCGCTATATAAATAATAACATAATAATAATAATAATAATAATAATAATAATAATAATAATAATATGTAATGGTACCTAGTGTCTTGGCTGTAGATTATGTCCTGTTTAGTATGGGAGGGGTGGAAGCTGGAGCTGTGAAGGTAACTGCACCTGTCTGTTGGTTTTCTGTAAACCGAGGTGTGGATTATGCCATTGTTACATGTCACAGTGTTGTTCAGAAAATTCACAGATTTAGTGGAATATTCAATTTTTAGTTTGATTAATGGATGGAATGTGTTATCAGTTTTTACTTCAGTCCAAATAATGAAGATATCGATATAGCAATAATATTTGTATGGTTTGGTGTGCTACATTTCTAGGAATTGCAGTTCAAGATCTGCCATAAACAGATTAGCATATTGGGGTGCCATCTTAGTGCCCATAGCAGTGCCCATGGTTTGTAGGTAAACCTCATTGTTAAAACTGAAATAATTATGTGTGAGGATGAATAATGCCAGTTCTGTAATAATTTGTGGGCTGTACTTTTGGTTGTCGACATAAGAGAGGAAATGGAAGCAAGCATTGATTCCATCTGTCTGTGGAATATTGCTGTACAGAGATTCCTCATCCATGGTTACAATGATGGTGTTAGCAGGGAGATTGGTGAATGGCTGAGTTTGTTGAGGAAGTCGGTTGTGTCTTTTATTAAGCTGTTGGTGTTGGTGACTAGAGGTTTGAGGGTATTTTCTACCAGTCCTGAGATCTGTTCTGTGAGAGTTCCCATAACTGTAATTATGGGTCTTCTTGGATTACCTGCTTTGTGGATTTTGGGAAGCATATAGAAAGTGCCCATGTAGAGACTAGTTGGTATGAGTGATTGCAGTTCTAGATGCATATTCTCAGGGAAGCATTTAATGAGTTGTGATGTATATTCCTTGGTGGGGTCTTCACTTAGTTTTCTATAGTATTTGTCATATGACAATTGCCTGTCCCCCTCTTTTATGTAGTCATGGGTGTTCATTATCACTACTGCTCCTCCCTTGTCTGCTGGTTTGATGGTGAAATCATGATTATTTTTCAAGTCATTCATAGCCGTTAGTTCCTGTACTGAGAGATTATAAAACATTTTCTTTTGGGTTTGCTTGGTTGTCAAGGATACTGTTCTTAGACAGAAACTTTCTAGTCCAGTTTAACTGTCCAGTTTTGCATTTTGTCCTGGTGCTCGAGTGAAATTCGTGTTCTTTTCCTGTTGTTGTAATCCATTGTGGTTTCAGTGCTCTCAAGAATGTTGTCTATTTTCTATCAAACCTGTGTCTTAACTGCGCTCATGTCACTTTAACCACTGTATCACAACTCCACTTTGAATTCTATGTGTCATCTTGCTCAGAAATGCTTCAGACTTGAGAAAGGGAGGTACTCCCGAAACCTTGTCATTAAAAAAAATCTGTTAGTGAAATAAAAAAGGTATTACAAGATACAAATGTTATGTTTTTTATATCTAAATCATGGACTAATACGGCTACAATCTCTGCTTGAACACCTTAAAATACTATATTCTGGTCTTATTATTTGTTTTTCATATATCAGCATTGACTATATACAGTATCTCACAAAAGTGAGTACACCCCTCACATTTTTGTAAATATTTTATTATACCTTTTCAAGTGATAACACTGAAGACATTGCATTCTGCTACAATGTAAAGTAGTAAGTGTACAGCCTGTATAACAGTGTAAATTTGCTGTCCCCTCAAAATAACTCAACTCACAGACTTTAATGTCTAAACAATTGGCAACAAAAGTGAGTACACCCCTAAGTGGAAATGTCTAAATTGGGCCCAATTAGCCATTTTCCCTCCCCGGTGTCATGTGACTCATTAGTGTTACAAGGTCTCAGGTGTGAATGGGGAGCAGGTGTGTTAAACTTGGTGTTATCACTCTCACACTCTCTCATACTGGTCACTGGAAGTTCATCATGGCACCTCATGGCAAAGAACTCTCTGAGGATCTGAAAAAGAGAATTGTTGCTCTACATAAAGATGAGCTAGGCTATAAAAAGATTGTCAAGACACTGAAACGGAGCTGCAGCACAGTGGGCAAGAACATACAGCGGTTTCACAGGACAGGTTCTACTCATGGTCGACCAAAGAAGTTGAGTGCACATGCTCAGTGTCATATCCAGAGGTTGTCTTTGGGAAATAGACATATGAGTGCTGCCAGCATTGCTGCATAGGTTGAAGGGGTGGAGGAGTCAGCCAGTTGGTTCTCAGACCATACGCCGCACACTGCATCAATTTGGTCTGCATGGCTGTCGTCCCAGAAGGAAACCTCTTCTAAAGATGATGCACAAGAAGGTCCGCAAACAGTTTGCTAAAGACAAGCAGACTAAGGATATGGATTACTGGAACCATGTCCTGTGGTCCGATGAGACCAAGATAAACTTATTTGGCTCAGATGCTGTCAAGAGTGGGTGGCAGCAATCAGGTAAGGAGTACAAAGACAAGTGTTTCTTGCCTACAGTCAAGCATGGTGGTGGGAGTGTCATGGTCTGGGCCTGCATTTGTGTCACATGAAGAGATATAATAAAATATTTACAAAAATGTGAGGGGTGAACTTACTTTTGTGAGATATTGTATATCCCTGATGTTGGCACAACTTTCCACACCGTTTCTAATTAATATTAGTGTTTGCAGAAACTAGGTCTTTGACAAAAAAATTTAATCAAAGAATTTTCTTTCGAAAAGATGTGATTAGAACACATAGTGTTTCCTGATCAATTGTCTTTTCAGCAAATATTTTAAGCCAGCTTTTTTTCTTATTGAGCAGAGGAGCTAAACAGCATGCATCTCTAAACTATATTAAAAATAGGTCAGTTTCACTTTGTAATAAATTAACATTTTATGTGTAACTATCATTCAAATGATCACAAATCTCCTGCACACACAGTCCAGTAGCAATACTAGGCATTGCCATCTTTACACAAGGGCATGCTGGGCAGTAGGGGCCCTACAGTGTTGCCCATGTGCCAAGGCCGACAGGGGAGGTACTTTCCTCTCCCTTGCATGCCCCGCTATCTGTCTTCACGGCGGGTGGAGAGATCAAAAATCTCCCTCACCGACCTCCGGGCACTTCAAGCAGATAGCTCCTCCTGCGAGCTGGCTGTGTGAAGCGTTGCCGCGCATTACCATTGCAAAAGTCCTACACGGGAGGAATAAAGTGAAGTCAACCTACAGCCAGAGGAATTAAACGTGCCACCAATCGACCACCAGGGATTGCAGTGTCCCTGTTCAAAGGTAAGAAAAAGAAGGGGGATATGAATGTTTTTTCCTATTTATTTTAAAATAATGTAACAAAATAAACACTTTTCTCCCATAAGACCCCCAAATATAGACTATATGCACACACATTGCACCCCATCACACACACTGCACCCTCTCACATACTGTACCCACTCACACATATTGCACTCCCTCACACACACTGCCCCCTCACAAACACTGCAACTCCACCCACACACTGCACTTTCTCACACACACTGCACCTCCTCACACACTGAACCACCTCACACACACTGAACCCCTTCACACAAATTGTGCCTTCTCACACATACACACTGCACTCTCCTCACATACACTGCAGCCCTTCACACACATTGCCCCATTCACAAACACTGCTCCACTATAAACTCTGCACCCCTCACACACACACACACACTGCACCCCCTTACACACACACACACACACACACACTGTACCACTTTGAACACTGCACCCCCTCACACACACACACACAATACACCGCTTCACACACACTTCACCCTCTCCAACACAGTTCACACTATGAACACAGCACCTCCTTACACACACAAACACACAAACATACACCCACACATACTGCACCACCTCACACACACTGCACCACTTGGAAAACTGTACCACCTCACACACACAGCGTCACTTTGAGCACTACACCCCTAATACACACTACACCGTTGTAATCCATTGTGCACCACATCACACACACACTACACCCCCTCAAACACACTGCACCCCCTGACACACATTGCACCACTACACACCCATTGTACCTTTACACACACTGCTCCCCATCACACATTGCACCCTCACACACACACTTCACCCCCTCACAAGCACTACAAACACTGCACCACATCACACACATATTGCACCCTCACACACACATTGCACTCTCACACACACTACACCCCCTACCACACACTGCACCCCCACACACATTGCACCCTCACTGCAGTCTGTGTATTTAGCAGTCTATGTGTGTGTGTGTCCTTAGCAGTCTGTGTATATTCAGCTCTTTATGTGTGCGTACTCAGCTCTGTGTGTGTGTGTATTCAGCAGTCTGTGTGCATATATTTTATGTATGTATTGTATTTGTTGCAGGTACCAATAAATATAAGCTTAATTTTATTGGCAATTTAGATTTGTATTCCTTTTAGTGGTTGTGCAAGTAGGTCCCCAGCGCACCGCTTTGCCTGGGGGCCTATAATGCTGTTAAGATGCCACTGATAATAGGGGTGCAGACGGACCAATGCACAGTTAATAACAAAATATGTATTAACTGTGTATACAATATGAAAATCTGCAGGATGTGTGTGTGTGTGTGCAACAACCCAAAAGATGGCAGTTTCAAATTAGGTAACTGTTGTGTTACTTGTAGTTAATTATCAGTACCAGAACTGATCAGGCTTCAGCATGCAATCATAGTGTCACCTTGCATCATTAATCAAGGATTGCAGACTGTGTCATCATGACTTGTGGCGGACTCCATTCCACTTACACCCTCTGACGTATGACGGTCTCAAAGTCTAATTTTATGGCATAAGATATGTTGCATCTACCGATGAAGTTTAATACCATTTTGTGCCCTCGGGTGATGCATCTAACATCAATCCTATATGCATGCATGAATTGAGGTTCAAATAACCTGTGACATATATACATATAAATCCACCACCAAAGATGAAGGTGCTGTGATTTAGCTCTGCTTTCTGTTTCCTTGACCTCCAGCTCTGTTATAATCTTTTTTTTTATGATTTATTGTATTCTGATAGCAGCTCATGGTTGAAGTTGCTATTAGAACCCGTGTTTATGTGTATTAATGTTTAACCACCATGGAGATTTTCCTGTTACCCTTAAACATCTCTGAGCATTAGTAATACATCTTACTTTCCCTTTTATGTTTTCTATGTTTTGGGGGTTCACTTTTAGGTTGCCATAACACTCATTAATCTGCACATTTATCTTCCTAATGCTAATTCTCTTTTGGTGCATAAATCCAAAAGACACCAAGCGATGCCAGTTTCAGCTTCACTGCTCAGAGTATTGCTATTTGCTAGAGTGCATTTTCCTTCTAGCTGTTCCCCAGATAATAACTACCATTAGATAAGATTAAAAATAAATGTAGGTTTAGCACTGATTGTCCGCCATCCTTAGCATTGCTACAGGTGACGTAAAACTTTATTCTGTCTGTAAACTATATTTAAAAAAGAATAGTTCCACAAACAACATGAGAGCAATTGATAAAGAACAGTTGAGAATCAATTTTTAAAACGGAATTAAATGGAACATTCTGTTTGCTCAACATTAAAGTGTTACTTGGCATTGTTGTTTATACATAATACCCAATTATGAGTAAGTCGTCTGCCAGCCTGTGCATTTATTACTACTCCCAGTTCCAAAAAAATAAATCATGCAGCATTACTTATTGGGTCCAGAGAGTCTGCATAAACTTGAAAACACACTTTCAGCACTACTATCATGCTGCACTCCATTTGAGGTTCCAGGAGTGGCACGTGTCAAATTGTGACTCTGTCTGGCGAAGATTGCTAGTCCCATGCCTTTGTCTGCATCAAGTTCTATTCCTCCAAATTCCTCCTCAAGGACTATTCGACTACATGAATCTGGTACAACTTAAGAAGAACACACAAGTGGTGCCTATGGTGTCTAACCCACTCATCCCTGAACAAACTGGGACCTTTTCCAGAGACTTTCTTTTCTAAACAGGGCTAGACCGACCTACCGGAAAATTTCCCGGTAGGCCGTCTGACCTGGGGCCACTTTGTGCTGTGGCTGCGATTGACTTTCCTATATGTGCGGCCGATCGCGTGCCCCTGTGACCTGCCAGCGCCACAGGATCTTAAAGTATTGGTCCTTGCTGGCCGGCGGATATGAGCATACAACGTATGCAATCATATCCGGTGGCAGAGCAGCGGCAGAGCAGCGCCGGTGCAGCGGTGGCGCTTCAGTGCTCAGAGTTACTGGCAGATCAGCCCAGCTACTCCCCCTAACCTCCTGTTTGCAGTGCTTGCTTGAGCAGAGGATTGTGCAGACCGGACTGGAACTGGAGGAGGGCTCATCTTGAGGTAGGGGAAGAGGGTCTTGGTGGACCTTCCTGTATTGTATTTATTAGAGGGGTGGTCAGTGTATTACATTGAGAGGATGGGCAGTGTATTAAATTGGGAGTAGAGGGTAACGAATGTATTGAATTGGGAGAGGGTATTTAAGAGAGTATTTAATTGGAGCAATTGGGGAGAACAATGTATTAAATTGAGGGGAGGGGCAATGTATTAAATTGAGGGGAGGGGCAATGTATTAAATTGGAGGAAGGGGCAGTGTATTAAATTGGGGGACGAGCAATGAATTAAATTGTGGGGAGGGGTGCAATGTATTTAATTGGGGAAGGGGGTTGTGTATTACATTGGGGAGAACAATGTATTAAATTGGGGGGAGGGAGTGGTGTATTAAAGTAGGGGGAGGGGATAGCAATGTATTAAATTGGGAGAGGTCAATGTATTTAATTGGGGAGGGCAGTGTATTTAATTGGTTGAATGGGGGAGAGCAGTATATTCAATGGGGGAAGGAAGGGGAAGGGCATTGTTATAAATTTGGGGAAGGAAGTGTTTAAAATTGAGGGGAGTGGGGCAGTGTATTTAATTGGTGGGATGGTAGTGTATTAAATTGGGAGGTGTTGGGGCAGTGTATTGGTGGGAGAGGGAGCAAAGGCAGTATTTTAAGGTCAGTGTATTAGAGTGGGGTAAGGAAGAAGGGGCAGCCTATTGAATTGGGGGGAAAGGAAAGGGCGGAGGGGGTAGTGTCTGAGAGTGGAGGGACAGGGGTGGGGGGGACAGTGTATTAGTTTGTATGTTGTTGGGCTGGTATAAAATTATTTCCAGGGCTGGTGTTCATTCCCAGTTCGGCCCTGTTCCTGAGTCCTAAGGTAGTGATGCCATTTCAGGTGGATTTGACTGGCTCTGGACTTTGCATACTGTAGGATTTTACAGAACACACTTCTGTAACGATACAATTATTCCCAAATCAGTTATTATAATTATATCCCTGATAAATCAAATATGGATAGGGATCATTTATCTTTTCAAATCTTGTGTGCATGGGGAGGGTGGCAATTAAGAGGTGCATTTCCTGCCTATATCAATTACATAATCAGTCCACTTCAGGAGAAGGTGGGAGGAAATGTTGGAAAATTTGGTCTTAGACCATCAGTGGACCAAGAGTCTCAAACTGAATTATAGAAGCTCGGTTTGCACTAACATTTTGAAGACAAAGTACAAATTCCTCTATTTTTGGTATTGGACCCCTGACTCATAGGATCGTTCCTACCTTCTATCCTTTATGCTGATGATATTGCATTGCAACCGGCACAGGTCAGAGATCTTATCACAGATATATTGAGCAATATTCTGGATAACTTATCCAAAAGTCATGGGGATGACCATGTCAACAGGCCAGTACATTTATGAAGGATTTATATTTAATTATATTTGCCCATTCCTTAGATATCTAGAGCATACTTAATCTTCAATTCTAGTGACAGCCTTCTGTACACATTCAGTTCCTGCATGGATTAGTTGCATTTGGCCTTAGTCCCCCCCCACACACATTTTTTTCACAATTTCCCACTTCCTTCCACTTTTTCCCCTTGCTTCTCCTCTAACATTTCATCCTTTTCACTTTGTTTCTACTGTGTTCTATTTCACGAAGTCACCTTTCATTCATCTTTTTGATTTCCTTAAAGGGAAACTCTACACCACAAAAAGAAAGAAAGAAATATCTTTTAGATACACTTAATATATGAGTATGAAAATGGGCATATATTTATTTATGTAATTGCCTGCCCCTTGAGCTTAGCTCCAGTGAGCCAGGCAACCAGGATGTAACCGGACCGATTGGAAGATTGACAACTATGGGGTGTAACAAGATTTATTTATAAAAAGGGAAAATTTCTCATGTATCTTCACTTTTTTTGCAAAATGAAAGAAAAAAGACACACTCTTCGCATATGAAGCATTTAAGAAAGCTGAAGTACTTAAGGGCTCCGGAGTTCCCTTTAATAATATACATTGGTTTGATGAGGCTGTGTTTTATGGCTTTTATAGTTTTTTTTTTATATTAAGTTATTCTCCGTGTGGTTTTCTTGCTACCAGGCATTCACACATTTCTCTGTAATGTTTGAAAGTATACTAGCTATAGAGTGCCCTCCATGACAATATAACTGATTTCTTCATTATTGTCCACCTCAATTTTACTTATTATGATCATGCTGTATATTTTGATGCTTTCACTCTATTATATATGCATCTCAATTATTTTACTTTTGCTTTGCCTTTCTTGTACCTTTAAATCTTAAAATGTAACCTTAAAATCTATTTAAATCTATTTTAGCCCGCATCTACCCCTTTCTCAGTGATGTATTTAGTATCTGTGCTGCCCTAGGCATGACGGAACTCGGGCACCCCCTAATTTACATTTGCCCCACCCATTCCTGTCAATGCCACACCTCTTCCTGTTAACCCCTTAAGGGCACATGACATGCCTGACATGTCATGATTCCCTTTTATTCCAAAAGTTTGGTCCTCAAGGGGTTAAACGACTAACACACACTTTGACTGACAGACGCACACTCAGATACACTGACACACACACACTGATTTGACACAAACAATCACTGACTCACTGACATACACACAATCACTGACATACACACACAATGACACAGACACACAGACTGACAGGCATGCACAATCACTCAGACAAACACACACATTCACTGACAGACACTGACAGACACACACTGACAGACAGACACACACACACACAATCACTCAGACACACAGGTGCCTTCACAGACACAATCACTCAGAAACAAACACATATTCACTGACAGACATACACACTCTCACTCACTGACAGCCACACTGTGACAGACACACTGACAGACATACACACACAATCACTCAGATACACACTGACAGACATACACACACACACACACAATCACTAACAAACACACTGACAGCCAGACATACACACTAACATACACACTGACAGCCAGTAAAACACTGATATACACAGACACACACAATCACTCAGACACACACTGACAGACATACACACACTGACAGCCAGACACACACAATCACTCAGACATAAACAAACTTACAGCCCCCCACCCCACAAACATTAACCAATTACTTTTTCTATTTTAGTTTAAATCCACACAGCCTCCCTAACTTTCTGAGTGCTGGGTGGATTTTTTTTTACCCGTGGTCCAATAGGGCTTCTGACAGGAAGGGAGGCAGGTGATTGTGCAGCTAACTAAAAATCCAGATGGGTGGGCGGTGCTGGCAAAGGGAGCACTGATTAGTGAGCTGTCTCTGCTCAGCTCCCTTGTGCGCCGCAGAGTGATGCCAGGAGCCGGAATATGACATCAGAGACAGCTCACTCAAAAGCGCCGCCACCAAATGCCCAGACAAATACCTTGTTAGCCTGGTGGCGGCATTTTTTTGCCGCCCCCTGGAAAGTGCCGCCCTAGGCAAATGGCTTGTTTGCCTCGTGGCAAATACGTCCCTGCCCTTTCTTATGCAAGATGCTACCAAGGAGCTTGTCCATGCTCTAGTAATTTCCTGCATGGATTATCGTAACCCTCTCCTGATTGGTCTTCCCAGAAGCCATATTGCCCCTCTACAGTCTGTAATGAATGCTGCCGCCACACTGATTTTCCTCTCTAGTCTGTCCTCTCACACCTCACCCCTCTGTCAGTCCTTACATTGGCTTCCTGTATCCTATAGGAGTCAATTCCAAATACAAACCCATACCTATAAAGCATTGAACAATTCTAGCCCCTCTTATATCTCATCACAGATCCATACGTATGCCCCTTCTTGGTCCCTCCGCCCTGCCCGTGACCTTCTGTCCGCAGCTCACACCCATACGGCCAACTCACGCTTGCAGGACATCTCGCGAGTGGCTCCCTTCCTATGGAATAGCCTGATTAGCGCCATCAGACTCTCCCCTAGTCTTCAATCATTTAAGAAGTGCCTTAAAACCCATCTCTTTAGGAAAGCTTATGGCCTCCCAGACTAACCTCTACCTCACACACCTGTCACTTGCTCTCTCCTAAAGTGCTGCACTTTACTCTCTCCTCCAGCTCTGCTTCTCTTCTTTGATTGCTAGTTCCTTATTTGATTGCTTTTCCCTGTTCTAATGTGTTTTATACCCCACCTCCTATAGACTGTAAGCTCATTTGAGCAGGGCCCTCTTCAACCTATCGTTCCTGTAAGTTTTCTTGTCATTGTCCTATTTACAGTTAAATCCCCTCTCATAATATTGTAAAGCGCTACGGAATCTGTTGGCGCTATATAAGTGGCCATAATAATAAAATAATAATAATATGTAAAAAAAAAAGCATGATGGCACACAGTCGAACAGAGGGCAGATATGGAATAGCTAGTAGATAAAAAAAATTAAGTCAGCTGACACAATCTTTTTTTCTTGACCTATTTTTCTGTCTCTTTTAAGATGTTGCTTCCTGCTGTAAGTTATCAATTAGTTAGCTGCACAGGTGGATACTGCAAAAATTACATGATTATACCGAAGAAGCAGCTTTTTTTTTTTTTTTTATCTCCACTTGAAAAAGCCCCATAGGCGAAAAGTGTTGTGGTTACTTCATATGCAGTTTATCCTGTTTTATATTTGTTAAAATAAAGGTATTTTGGCTTATATTACACTTGACAGAGTGCACCATTTTACTCTTTTTCTACTTTTTATTTCTACTGCTATTTCTATTACTTTTACCTTAAACTGCCTGGCACCTGAATGCCCTTGGGTTTTTACGTCCAAGATGCGTAGAGTACAAAATTAGGATAGAGTCCTAACCTCAACATCTGAGGAAAGGGATTTAGGGGTGATTATTTCTGATGACTTAAAGGTAGGCAGACAATGTAATAGAGCAGCAGGAAATGCTAGCAGAATGCTTGGTTGGATAGGGAGAGGTATTAGCAGTAGAAAGAGGGAAGTGCTCATGCCATTGTACAGAACACTGGTGAGACCTCACTTGGAGTATTGTACGCAGTACTGGAGACCGTATCTCCAGTAGGATATTGATACTTTAGAGCAGGGGTTCTCAACCCAGTCCTCAGGACCAGTCCAGGATTTGGGGATTACCTGGGTGTGTCTAAGGTGTTTAGAAAAAGGGAAAAAAAACACCCTAGACTCTGCTTTAGAGAGAGTTCAGAGAAGGGCTACTAAACTGGTTCATGGATTGCAGGATAAAATTTACAAGGAAAGGTTAAAGGAACTTAACATGTATAGCTTGGGGAAAAGACGAGACAGAAGTGATATAATAGAAACATTTAAATACATAAAGGGAATCAACACAGTAAAGGAGGAGACTATGGCTTAAAAGAAGAAAAACTACCACAACAAGAGGACATAGATTTAAATTAGAGGGGCAAAGGTTTAAAAATAATATTAGGAAGTATTACTTCACTGAGAAGGTAGTGGATGCATGGAATGGCCTTCCAGCTGAAGTGGTAGAGGTTAACACAGTAAAGGAGTTTAAGCATGCGTGGGATAGGCATAAGATAACTATAAGATAAGGCTAGGGACTAATGAAGGTATTTAGAAAATTGGGCAGACTAGATGTGCCGAATGATTCTTCTCTGACGTCACATTCTATGTTTCTATGTTTCTTCAAGTTGATTGACCTTCCTGGAAAGCTTGTTGAGAATTTTATAGGAAGTGATGGGACTTCCCTCATCAATTTCCCCCTTTCTTACTCACCCAAGAGATGAATAGGGCCGGTAGAGCTTTCTTTTTATGCCAGGTAGGCAGATAGATACACAGATACATCATCGAATATGCTTTTTAAGATCCCCTAGGGCATGGACGCTGATGCTATACATGCAATTATGCCCAGCCTGCCCAAGATTAGTAGGAATTCCACTTCCAGTGTTAGTTGCCACCATTTAAATTCTGTTTTCCCTTAATTTGCCACCTGAGAGTGTAATTCCTATTAAATTAAAGGGAAACTATAGTGCCAGGAAAACAAACGTTTTTTTCCTGGTACTGTCACTCCCTATAGTGCCCCCCTACCTCGCAGCACCCCTCTACTGGGGTGCATAAGGGGTTAAAAACCTATTCTATTAATGGCCTGATTCCAGCACTGATGTCCCTCGATGCTAGTTCAGGCTCCGCCTCTGTTCCTCTTTTGCCGACATTAGCCGAAGTGCGAGTGGCACACTTGTATTACAACTTATTCTTTAGGAAAGAATTGTTTTTTAATGGGGTTTTGGGTGATGCTTAAAAGTCGCCTACCCACCCTGAACTCCCTTTAGTGGCTTTCTGGTCGACAGTGGCTTTTCTGGTAGACAGCCAGTAGAGGTGCCGTTAAGGTCTGGGTGTCTTTAGTGTACTTTGAATGAAGCATTGTTTCAATAACAGGGAAACCTATAAACCAATCTAGTAGAAAGAGGTTCAGAAGCAGCATGACCGGGGACCTTAAAAAAACTTCGGAGAATTCACGTCATTGCCATTCTGAAACTTGTCTGTCCACCTTTGATTTTTGCAAGAGTTAAAGTGAGCAATTTTATTTATTTCATATTAATAAAAATAAAAGTTGTTCATGAGCAACTGTACATTTCTTTGCTTAAATGTAAAAACCAACTGTGAATTTAGAAAATTACAGTCATGGTAGTAGGTGGTAAGTAGAGGGTGGTGGAGTGTGGGAATGTTTCATGCCTTGGGTGTTATTTGTCCTACTGCTGCTCCGTCTCTTCACACCTTCATGGTGTACATTACAGTTGTTATCTCCTCACGCTTCATTAAAGCATTGGTTTATATCTGAAGCTTTAATTTCTAGAAGTGTAACAATCATGAACTTCCATTAAGTGATTTTCAAAGGCCGTTTTTTTCACTTATATGCATATTATCTGCATTTGCATATGATAAAAAATTTAGACTTTTGATCGGATAAAATATTTCTTTGAAATGCTAGAGCTGAATATTAGCTATATATATGCAAAAAGAATGTTTGCAGATAACAGCATTTCTGAAGCTCTTATGTACAATTACTAGTAATGTTATATGCTTTCAGATGATAAGCCTTATGTTTGTTGCAACCGTGAACCTCTTTTTGTATGTATATACGTATGTTCACTCTTGAGTGTAAAATGGACCTGTCCTGGAGAATAACATTTTAGCTATCTAAAAGCCCTTTATAGGTGGAGTTAAAACTATATTTGAAAGTATTTCTTTTTTAAATTATTAGAAGTCTAAAATTGGTGACTATTTATGCATTAAAGACTCTGGATTACATTTTGAACCATGTTGATTGCATAGTCAGTAGGAAAGATTGGATACTAATTTGCTTAAAATGTCTTCTGAAGTTATAATATTGGTCATTAAGAAGAAGTAATTTGAAATCTGTAATATATTAAGATGTGCGAAATGCTTTAGACTTGATAAACGGAGGATATCCCAAAAACATGTTATTGAAGCATTCTGTCCAACAAAATAAGTTATATATGCCATCATTTATGGAATATATACCATTATATTAGTAGAAAATATTACTTTCATGGTGTCCTGGAGACATCGTATAAAATAATGGTATACAAATGTGTTCAGAATCCTGAGAAGGTATTATTCCTTTAATACAGGGGTAGACAATCTTTGACAATCCAAATTTTTGTACATTTTCCATACTGCTATTACGGCCATAATGCTTGCAAATAGTGATGTCCCGAACTGTTCGCTGGCGAATAGTTCCTGGCGAACATCGCTTGTTCGCGTTCAACACGGACGGCGAACTCATGCGCTGTTCGGTCCGCCCCCTATTCATCATCATTGAGTAAACTTTGACCCTGGCCTGTACCTCACAGTCAGCAGACACATTCCAGCCATTCAGCAGCAGACCCTCCCTCCCAGACCCTCCCACCTCCTGGACAGCATCCATTTTACATTCATTGTGAAGCTGCATTCTTAGTGAGAGTAGGGACAGTGTAGCTGCTGCTGATTTGATAGGGAAATTGATAGCTAGGCTAGTGTATTCAGTGTCCACTACAGTCCTGAAGGACTCATCTGATCTCTGCTGTAAGGACAGCACCCCAAAAAGCCCTTTTTAGGGCTAGAACATCAGTCTGCTTTTTTTTTTTTTCTGTGTAATGTCATTGCAGTTCCCTGCCTGCCAGCCAGCCTGTGTGTCAGGCTCACAGCGTATACTGTGCCCACTTGCGCAGTGCCACCACTCACTCACTGGTGTCCCAATAGCTTGCATTTAACAAAAACAAAACTTTTTTGACTGTAATATAATAGCAGTCAGTTTCCTTCACTAGTGTGCGTTTCAGGTCCTGCCCAGTGCCACCACTCACTCACTGGTGTCACAATAGCTTGCATTTAACAAAAAAATACTTTTTGGACTGTAATATAATAGCAGTCAGATTCCCTCACTAGTGTGCGTTTCAGGGTCTGCCAGGGCACAGTGTCACACCAGTGCAACTCATATCTGGTGTAACAGTAGTGTACATTTAAAAAAAAAAAAAATAATTTTTGACTGTAATAGATTGAATAGCAGTTAGTTGTCTGCCAGCGTGTGTGTCAGGCTTGCAGCGTATACTGTGCCCACTTGCCCAATGCCACCACTCACTCACTGGTGTCCGAATAGCTTGCATTTAACAAAAACTAAACTTTTTTGACTGTAATATAATAGCAGTCAGTTTCCTTCACTAGTGTGCGTTTCAGGGCCTGCCCAGTGCCACCACTCACTCATATCTGGTGTCCCAATAGCTTGCATTTAATAAAAAATAAACTTTTTGGACTGTAATATAATAGCAGTCAGTTTCCTTCATGAGTGTGCGTTTCAGGGCCTGCCAGAGCACAGTGTCACACCAGTGCCACTCATATCAGTTGTCACAGTAGCTTGCACGCATAGTACCACTAATCGAAAAAAAAAATGACAGGCAGAGGCAGGCCACCCCGCAGGGGCCGTCGTGGTCGTGGTTCTGTGATTCCCTTTGGCCCTAGAATAATGCCCAGTGTTCAGAGGCCACATACCCTGAACTTGAAAAGTTCTGAGGACATAGTTGACTGGCTAACACTGGACACCCAATCTTCTACAGCTTCCGCTCGGAACCTCGACGCACCATCCTCCTTCAGCTTAGCTTCGGGCACCTCTCAAGTTACCACTCGCCTGCCTGCCGCCACCACCAACACTAGCACCACAGCCGCTTCACTTGGTATGTCAGAGGAGTTATTTACACATCAGTTGGAAGAAATGAGTGATGCGCAACCATTATTGCCAGAGGATGTAGATAACAGGGATATGTCTCAGTCAGGCAGCATTACACACGCACGGTGTGATGATGATGATGTTGTACCCACTGCTGCTTCCTTTGCTGAGTTGTCAGATACAAGTGAAGTGGTTGATGATGACGATGCGTCCGTGGATGTCACGTGGGTGACCGCTAGAAGAGAAGAAGAACAGGGGGAAAGTTCAGATTGGGAGACAGAGAGGAGAGGAGGAGACGAGTTGGAAGCAGAGGGAGGTCGTCGCAAGGAGCTAGTGGCACAGTCAGACAGCATGCATCGGCACCCGGGGTCAGCCAGACAGCACGCCAATCAACGAATGCTGTTGCCACCACCAGAATGCCGTCATTGCAGAGCTCAGCAGTGTGGCATTTTTTTTGTGTGTCTGCCTCTGACAACATGCCATTTGCAACTTGTGCCAAAAGAAACTGAGTTGTGGGAAGTCCAACACCCACCTAGGTACAACTGCTTTGCGAAGGCACATGATTGCACATCACAAACGCCTATGGGATCAACACATGAGTACAAGCAGCACACAAACTCAAAGCCGCCATCCTCCTCCTGGTCCAGCATCTTCAGCCACGTTAACCACTGCTGTCCTCCTTGCCCCCACTCAACCATCCGCCCCTCCGTCTCTCGCCTTGAGCAGTTCCTGCTCATCTGCCCACAGTCAGGTGTCTGTCAAGGACATGTTTGAGCGTAAGAAGCCAATGTCACAAAGTCACCCCCTTGCCCGGCGTCTGACAGCTGGCTTGACTGAACTCTTAGCCCGCCAGCTTTTACCATACAAGCTGGTGGAGTCTGAGGCCTTCAAAACATTTGTAGCTCTTGGGACACCGCAGTGGAAGGTACCCGGATGAAATTTCTTTGCACAAAAGGCAATGCCCAACCTGTACTCGATTGTGCAAAAGGAAGTAATGGCATGTCTGGCACACAGTGTTGGGGCAAGGGTCCATCTGATCACTGATACCTGGTCTGCAAAGCATGGTCAGGGCAGGTATATCACCTACACTGCGCGTTGGGTAAACCTGCCGATGGCTGCCAAGCATGGAATGCGTGGCTCTGCAGAGGAGTTGGTGACACCGCCACGACTTGCAGGCAGGCCTGCTGCCACCTCCTCTACTCCTCCTACTCCATCCTCTTCCATAACCTCCTCGGCTGAGTCCTCTTCTGCTGCTGCGTCTTGCTCCACATCAACGGCACCCCCCATCTCCCCAGGTACTGTTCCACATCCTGGATACGGCAGTGCCACGCCGTCTTGGGGTTGACTTGCCAGCACTCCTGTCCGCCCTGTACGCACAGGTGGATCAGTGGCTGACTCCGCACCAACTGGAGATCGGCAAAGTGGTTTGTGACAATGGAAGAAATTTGTTGGCGGCATTGCATTTGGGCAAGTTGACACATGTGCCGTGCATGGCACATGTGTGTAATCTGATCGTACAACGCTTTGTGCATAAGTACCCAGGCTTACAGGACGTCCTTAAGCAGGCCAGGAAGGTGTTTGGCCATTTCAGGCGTTCCTACATGGCCATGGCGCACTTTCCGATATCCAGCGGCGAAACAACATGCCAGTGAGGCGCTTGATTTGCGACAGCCCGACACGTTGGAATTCAACACTCCTAATGTTCGACCGCCTGCTCCAACAAGAAAAAGCCGTTGACGAGTATTTGTATGACCGGGGTGCTAAGACAGCCTATGCGGAGCTGGGATTTTTTTGGCCACATTACTGGACGCTCATGCGCAATGCCTGTAGGCTCATGCGTCCTTTTGAGGAGGTGACAAACCTAGTCAGTTGCACCGAAGGCACCATCAGCGACATCATACCATTTGTTTTCTTCCTGGAGCGTGCCCTGCGAAGAGTGCTGGATCAGGCCGTAGATGAGCATGAAGAGGAAGAGTTGTTGTCACCATCACCACCAGAAACAGCCTTATCAGCATCACTTGCTGGACCTGCGGCAACGCTGGAAGAGGATTGTGAGGAAGAGAAGTCAAAGGAGGAATGTGGCTTTGAGGAGGAGGAGGAAGACCAACCACAACAGGCATCCCAGGGTGCTCGTTGTCACCTATCTGGTACCCGTGGTGTTGTACGTGGCTGGGGGGAAGAACATACCTTCAGAGAGATCACTGAGGACGAAAGAACAGGACATAAGTAGCTCGGCATCCAACCTTGTGCAAATGGGGTCTTTCATGCTGTCGTGCCTGTTGAGGGACCCTCGTATAAAAAGGCTGAAGGAGAACGACCTGTACTGGGTGTCCACGCTACTAGACCCCTGGTATAAGCAGAAAGTGCCTGAAATGTTACCGAATTACGGCAGGTCGGAAAGGATGCAGCAGTTCCAAAATCAATTAAAAAGTATGCTTTACACAGCGTATAAGGGTGATGTCACAGCACAACGGGAATCTAACAGGGGAAGAGGTGAAAGTAATCCTCCTCCTCCCACGACCACGCCGGCAAGGACAGGACGCTTTACAGAAGTGTTGTTGATGGAGGACATGCGGAGCTTTTTAAGTCCTACGCATCGCCACAGCCCTTCGGGGTCCACCCTCAGAGAACGACTCGACCGACAGGTAGCAGACTACCTCGCCTTAACTGCAGATATCGACACTCTGAGGAGCGATGAACCCCTTGACTACTGGGTGTGCAGGCTTGACCTGTGGCCTGAGCTATCCCAATTTGCGATAGAACTTGTGGCCTGACCCGCTTCAAGTGTCCTGTAAGAAAGGACCTTCAGTGCAGCAGGAGGTATTGTCACTGAGAAGAGAAGTCGCCTAGGTCAAAAAAGTCTAGATTACCTCACCTTTATTAAGATGAATGAGGGATGGATCCCGAAGGGACTGACAGTGGGCGATACATGCGACTAAAAAAGGCCTGATGAGGGGGACTACTTAACACACCACTCCTATCTGGTGGCACATTAGAATGCACGCGCAGTGCCCCAAATTTGAATTAGGAGGACCGACCAAGCATGTTTTTCCATCTCCCGCTTCCTAAAATCGATGCCTTATATACACGTCCCCTGATAGGGGACGTAACAGGGATTAAACTGATAGGAATAGTACTACTTAACACACCACTCCTATCTGGTGGCACATTAGATTGCACGCGCAGTGCCCCAAATTTGAAGTAGGAGGACCGACCAAGCATGTTTTTCCATCTCCCGCTTCCTAAAATCGATGCCTTATATACACGTCCCCTGATAGGGGACATAACAGGGAATAAACTGATAGGAATAGTACTACTTAACACACCTTATAATAATGCAGAGAGAGGCAACACAGAGAGAGGAGTCTGAAAAAGAGGATTCAGAGGAGGAAGGTGGCTTTGAGGAGGTGGAAGACCAAACACAGCAGGCATCCCAGGGGGCTTGTTGTTACCTTTCGGGGACCCTTGGTGTTGTACTTGGCTGGGTGGAGGAAGAGACCATCAATGACATCAGTGAGGACAAGGAACGGGACATGGCTAGCTTGGTATCCATCCTTGTGCAAATGGGAGTTTGCGGTTGTGCAAATGGACTGTTTGCGGTTGTTTGCGGTGCGTTAAATGGGGAGTTTGGTCTGTCACTGTGAAGCGGACGTAACCCTTACACTACCTGATCGATACAACATCATACCTGATGTTTTAAAGCAGGTTATTCCAAACAATGTAGGAATGTTAGGTGATTTATGCCCTTTATGGATTAAAACCAGACTCTGCATCAACTATGTAATTTTCCATGGGAGTTTTGCCATGGATCCCCCTCCTGCATGCCACAAACCAGGTGTTAGTCCCCTTGAAACAACTTTTCCATCACTATTGTGGCCAGAAAGACTCCCTGTGGGTTTTAAAATTTGCCTGCCCATTGAAGTCTATGGCGGTTCGCCCGGTTCGCCCGTTTGTGAACATTTGCGGACCGAAAATTTTATGTTCGCAACATCACTACTTGCAAAGCATCAGGAGAGATGTAGTCTACATAAGGAGTGCCAAAGGTTGCCTGCAACAAGACACAGTAAGGTATACATAATCTATTGCACTGTATCATCTAGAGACATTGGAATGGGTCCATCAGCTGGCAAGATTATTTTTCTTCTCTAGTCTGCACTGCCTTCTTTTTTCTACTTCTGGTTGCAGCACTAATCAGGAAGGATTGACTTTGGTGCTGAGGCTGAGAGAATCACCAGATGTTCTCAGCTTATCACTGGCCACCCTTTGAGAATAACATTATGTGCTGCCATACATTGTATGCTAGTGGCCCAAACTCTTTTCGGTGTCTGAATAAAGCAGCATTGGTATATCAATCGACAAGTAGTCTGTTTCCTTTTTGTCATTGACTTGTTACTTGGGTGCTGAGCAGTGTCTTATAGACATTAGAAATGCACGTAAGAGGTTGAACTGTGGACAATTCAGTAGCCCCCTAATAAAAAAACTATTATAACATAAACATAGAACATATGTCTTGCTGTAAGTCTCTTTGTCATATGCACTTGATTTAAAAAATCCCAGCAGAAAACAAAGCCCATGTTATGTGGTGCTCTCCATGGTGCTGAAAATAGAAATCATTCCATTAACCTCATTACTTTACATTATTAGGAAAAGCGTGGAATAATGGTACTGTATGATGTTTTTCATTTTGAACAGAACATTTTACTTTTTACATTAAGTATACTAAAGTAAATATAATAAATATACTCTTCAGACCTGTTTAAAAAAAAAAAAACAGGAATGACAGTGGCAAGTGAAAAGTAATATACCAGGGGTAGGCAACCTTCTGCACTTGAGGTGTTGTGGACTACATCTCCCATAATCCTCTTACAGCTATAACGATGGCAGAGCATCATGGGAGATGTTGCCCAAAACATCTGGAGTGCCGAAGGTTGCCTAATCCTGTAATATACTATAAAAGATAATTGGTTCTATGAAAAGTTTTTTTTGTTTTTTTATATCAGCTCATTTTATTTTATTTTTTGTAATTAAATGTTCTTATTAAATGATATACAATAATTTATGAGCTCAGAAACATAATAAACCTTTTTATTTACAATAATTTCAGTGCACGGTAAAGACTTTTGGAGATATGCACATAGAGGATTAAGACCAGATTCACATTTTAGTTGGTCAGAGAGTATATGACAGTTCAGGAAAGAGCACTGTAGAATAACAATATCGATGCTCCCAGATGAATATTTTCTGGATCTGTACTGTGATTTCCTGACAGTTGTGCTAACCCTTAGTCTCTAGACCTGAATGTTTTGTATCACTATTGCATGTAGTGGTTGGTAGCCACGGGACGTCTAACTACCAGTTCTCACTATTCTATGCCAGCCTCGTAGTCCAGAGAATCTAGAATTTAACTTGACAAGTTACATGTCCTGTATAGGACACAAGGAATTAAAGTCCAGAACAGCTGTAGTTCTAACAGCTGCTTATAGCTGGTGCAGAAATCTGAGCATTGTAAACCAAAAGATCAGAGTACATATTTTACCTAGGACTGCAACTGTACTCAATAAATATACTAATTCGTCAAATCCTGGACACCATACATTTTACTCTCCTGTAGCATATTGTTACCAGGATTAGGGCTACATTGCTTTGGAACTGCTACTGAAGCTACTAGCATGTTTATTAAAACCGGCTTTCTATCTTTCTAGATCACTTCTAGTGGAACTTGGCGTACGTCTGAAGCTGAATTGTGTCATTTCACAAGGTTTAAGATTGCCCATTTTTATATTGTATTTTATATAATGTATAAAATACAATATAACAATGGGTAAAAGTTTTTTTTTTTTTTTACAAAATGCATCATGAAAGATACATTCAAAGTGATAAAGGTAAGTAAATAATAAAATTATTGCACATGACATGTACTAAAATAACTGTATATCGCCACATAAGGAGAGCATGACAGAGTGATTGGAAAGCAATTTTTTTTTATTTGTCTATGAAGTAATCTACCAATTTGAATGCTAACAAAAATACTTCAACCCACAAAGCTTGGATGACAGAGCACTCCCACAAAACAGGGCCAAATGTTCCTCTAGATTTTCAGCCTCTCCAACAGGTGTCACAAGAGGAGTGGGACATATGGGAGAATATTGCTGGAACAATGTGCCATTTCATTGTGATTGTATACAGTAATTAAATCTAAGATGTGCAATGTGTAAGGCATGTAATAGCTCAAATAGCCCAAATGATGTTGACCACTCCTCCGTGACTTTGGCTTAAAATCTTTACCCATTTTATTTTATAAGAACAAACCTCAGAACATGATAACAAATGTATGTATTCGTGTTTGAGGGTACATGTTTCTTCATTAAGTAATTTAAGGTGAGTACATGTCCATAAGATTATTAATGTATAGAAGGACTGTGGCCCAAAATGTTTCTAATTAGTGAATATTCATAAATTTCCTTATCACAGAGGGCCATTCTCCTGCAAATGTAGAAAAAGTGTTTAGGTATTCCTGGCTTCTGAAAGCAGTTCTAGAGAAACTTCTAGATTTGTAGATTCAGAAAGATGTTTAAGATATAGAAAAACTTTAGATACCCTGTCCCACAATGAAAGCTATAATCTAGAGCAGGGGTAGGCAACCTTCGGCTCTACAGATGTTGTGGACTACATCTCCCTTGATGCTTTGCCAGCAATATGGCTGTAAAAGCATTATGGGAGATGTAGTCCAAAACATCTGTAGAGCCGAAGGTTGCCTACCCCTGATCTAGAGGTTGGTAAGTGCTCATGTAAGGAGTTGTCTCTGGTCAACAGAGATTGTATTCGCAAAGGGACTTGGTGTCCTTTATATCCACTCATTTAGTTGATGTGGATATACTGGCAAATAGTTTTTTGGATTTTTGTTTACAAATTTGGATTTCCTAAATATTGTTTTATTTAACCAGCGAATTAATTAAAGTTATTTGGCAGGTCACCAAAATGTGCCAAAGAAAAACAAAAAACATCCACTTTATTTACACATGTAATGATGGTATATTCTTACTCATAGTTGTGATTATTTAAAGTCTTATGTGTGTAACTAAATGAAAAGGTTCCATTTTGTATTTTATCTTTAAATGGAGCAATGCCTTATCAACCTCTGAAAAGGTGAAAATTAATGCTACCAACATGCTTAAAAAGTTTGGGTCAGACTAACAGAAATCAGTGTTAAAATACAATTAGCAAATGCAAGGGTTATAGATAAAAATGAATATATTGTAATCAGCCTAAGATAAAGCAATATAAGTAAATTTACTCAAGGGCACAATCTCCAAATAACTCAACTACATGAAGTAACCTGAGTTTATGTGAAACAGGTTTATATATCTAATTGCAAACATCAATCATGAAACTTCAAGCATGTCATAGCACATGCAGGGTTAGAATGCACGGACTCAAGTAATAACAGAGTAACACTCCCAGTGATAATTATAAGGAAACTTAATTACGGGATAAGCAGCATCAGGTGAACTGTCCACTGGCACTTGTGAAATGCCTAACATGAGCATTACTGTTCTGTTCTATAATGTAAAGGAATAAAAACATGCAGCCTTACATTTCTATAGCTTGAAATATAATTTGCTATATGCTGAGTACAATAACTGTATGTGGATTATTCAATTTTGCACGTTCTTTTTTCGTCAGTAAACAATAGAAAATAATCATCTTTCAGGTAAAGAGCTTTGCGTGTGATCATCAAGAAGCTTGAACATCTCGTTTGAAGAATTCCGAGTACAGCTTTAACCTTCAGTAATATAATTCTCAAGCCTCTTCAGTTGGTTTAATGTTTTATCTCTTTGTTTAAGTAAACTCATATTAAGCTAAGCTTTTATTAATAAACGACTGTTTTACCAGAAAAAAAAGTAATATTTGTATATAGTTTTATCTAATTAGATTTATTCACTTATCAGTGCCGCTACCAAATTGTCTGTAGTAATAAGCTGTTACCTGATGACCTCAATTATAGCTGGGTTACTGAACATAATTCAACCATTTGAAAACATAATCAATTTTATGCTTGAAACAAAAATTAAACAGAAAGTATCAAGAAAATATCAGAAGTGACAAAGTAACCTCACAGAAGGTTTAATTTACTCAGAGAAAGCGATCTGTGTACCACTACTTCATTTTTACAGTAAAATAGACATTGTCAAGCTATAGACCTTTTAAAATTCTAAATTCAATTTGCTAATATTGCCTGTGAGTACTTTTTAAAAAAATATATATTTCAATAATATTCCAGTTCAAATAAAAGATATGTTGGCATTAACATATTCTTTCAGACAAAATGGGTTACAAAAAATGGGTTTTCTTAGTGATGGCTAACCAATGATTGCATCTATAAATTAACTAAAAAATTGACAAGTTGTAACTTTGAAAGATGTCCTTCAGGTTTAATTAGAGTTCCATGTCATGATACACAAAATGTGATGGAATTACTTTAGTGTAAAAGCATGTCTTTTTTTCTTACGCCTATAAAATGATTACCTTCAAAAGGTGGGAGGGAGAGGGGACCTGACACTGCAGGTCCCCTCTCCCTCCCACCACCCATCCCCAGTTGCTGAAGGGGTGAAAACCCTTTCAGTCACTTACCTGAGACTCCCGCCGATGTCCCTCGGCAGTGGTTTCGGGTCGCCGCCGCTCCTCCCCTTCCTTACGTCAGCCGGTGGACGAGACTGATCCCGCCCGCTGGCTTGGGAGACCTAATGCGCATGCGCGGCAATGCCGTGCATTCGCATTAGAGCTCTCCATAGGAAAGCATTGAAAATGCTTTTCAATGCTTTCCTACAGAGAATGGAGCGATGCTGGAGGTTCTCACACAGCCATCTCATGTTAGAGTGGCTCATAAGAAAAGACCCAAAGTACAGGGTCAAATGATTTAAAACGTAAAGACTTTGCTCATTCTTGTGGAGCTTTCATATGGTTCAATATTGCCTAAAAAACAAAGTTGGTGCTCAGCAATAGACATAAGAAAAATAGGATCACATTCTGGACAAAACTTAAAAAATACTTTTTAGAACTTTCCTCCGTGAGTTCTTATACTGTTATCCGCCCATCCATGTTGCCCTTTGCCTTTTGCTAACATAGATCAAAGTATACAGCAGAAGGGCTAACTTGTCTAATGAACAATAAAAATCCATAGACACAGACAACCTGCTTCTTGTTGTTTAAGCATACTCTCCAGATGAGACATTAAGAAATTCAGTTATCACCCCGATTTATATATGTATTATAATTCATAATGAAATATTTGTAATTGCTTAATATGTTGTATGGTTCTAAATTTTATTTAGCAGTGTTATACATTTATTTTTACTACTTACATTGCAATATATAAAATGCTTTCCAAACAGAGTGCTCTGTGAGACCCATTGACAGGTACCTCCCTCGCCTGTTCTCAGCTGTCTGTCTGTGGAAATGAGATGCAGAGACTGAAAATGACCTAATTTCCCCTGACTCTACTCACATACACATGAATGAATGGTGGGGAGGTGAGCTGCATCCTTCACAGAAAGCTAATGTTTTTCAGGTATTATACTTGAGGGAGGGCTGCCACTGCTAGTGGGGGAGCTGGTGTTGAGACACAAAGGTGGTTTTAGGAAAATGGCAGATTGCCCAAGTAAAGAGGTGATAAGGAAAACACAAGAAAGAGGGGTTGTATGGAGAGACACAATGATAGGGGTGATGGTGAACTTAGGGATTGTAGAAGGACTAGTGGGAGGTGGAGCAAAATCTAAATTGGGTAGAATCTTGGGGGGAAACAAGTGAGTAATGTCGGAGACAAAACTTGCGTGAGTTGGGAAGTCACAAGAGAAGTGATAGATAAGGGGTAACTAAGAAATAACCAATGGTAGTGATGGATAGAGTGAACTTTGGGCATTTTCAAGTGAAGAACAATGTGATTTGCAATTCAGCATTATAGTCTATGTTTTCACTAATGTTACAGTAGCATATAAATAGTGGTCAGGTAGCTTTCTCCAGATTTTTTGTGAAATAAAACACAGAATAGGTCTGTACATTTGATAAGTATGCCAGGCGAGAGGCTCCAGGCACTGCCTAATACTATGTACAGTTTATATCTAACATGGATGCATGAATAAAATGGTAACTTTTGTGCCCTTATTCTCTGTGTTAGTTAATCATACATTTAAGATAACTGTTAAAAAGTATTTGTTTACTTTGGAATGTATGTTTAACAATGACAAGGTTAAGACAAGATTGTGAATATCTGGGTTTCCACATACCCCCTCCCTCCAAAAAAAAAAAAAAAAACATGAGTGGTGACGGAATGAACTATGCTATGTTAAAACAAATATTTATATTCACTGTAAAGCACAACAGGACAAAGAAAAACACAAGAATAAAACTGAGATACCTAATAGGAGAGCTTTGTTTTCATATTTTATTTAACCTGCTTCAAAAGCTTATCAAATGAATCTGTTGAACATATTGATCCACCAGAGTGCGCTGTTTGAGCACTTGTGCAAACACCTTATAGGCTAAATACTTGCAAAAAAGCTAAATAAATGCATAGTTATTACAGGTTACGAGTACTACATGAGATATCAAAAGAAAAATATCTAGAGGCAACGCTGTAAAAAGAAAGAAAGAAAGAAAACAGAAAACATGTCAAGACACTCAAATGTAAGCGTATAATAAGTTGTAACACAAATGAATTTGCCTGTGAATATTATTTTGCATTTTTCCACTATTTTATTTTAAGCAGTTTCCTTACTACTCATATTTATCCTTCTCAACCGCTATTTATTACCTTTGTAAAAATAAACTCAGGGGCTACGTTATTAAATTAGGTAGACCTACTTGCTGATCAAAATTGCCAAAGAACGAATCAACAGCATGTAAAGTAGTCATACTAAGTGTGTTTTAACATAGTACAAGGAGGGTGATCTAATTTTTTTATGACTGCAGCATGATACGTTATGGTTGAATTAGTGATTATAGAACCCCTGAAATCATTGAGCTCGTATGAGTTTTATGCTTCAGTATAGTACCAGTACTTGTCATGAACAAGTACCAGTGAGGTCAGTTCCATGTACAGACTGTATTGCTATATGCACAATATGCCAAATCTTGAACCAGATGTGTCCCAACAGAAGAAACACGTAACAAGTTCCAGCCAGTTTGGGAAATAAGGGTACAGTGAGTAGTTGTTTACTTAAACTGGTGTACTAAGGATGTGAAACGGCATGAATCCATTAATACATAATCCATAATACATAGGAGTGTTAGATGTTTTTTTCAGCACATCTGGCTCACTGCGACCTGTTATAGATGTATGTCTATAGTTAAAGTATTCTGTCAAACTTAGAGTCTGTACAAAATGCAGTTAAAGGAACAGAGCACACACTCAAAATAAAAATACAATTCTAAATTTTACATGGCTACTTGAAATCACCAATATTAGCAATTCAATGTGGGGATTCAGTTCCACCATATGGTCATATTGTGTTAACTAAAAGTTTGAACAGGGATCCTGCAAATAATGGCATCCACTGGAACACAAGGGATTACACCAAAAGGTTAGCAGGTTTGGGCAAATATTCCATACACACATTGAGACACTAAACACAAAACACTCAGCCACAAATGTATACTTCCCAAGACTCTTCTATACACATAATGTAGCCACAAAACACTGAACCACACACAGACACACTCAGCCTCACCCCCACATACAACTTTCAGTCTCTTCCACACACATAAAACTTCCCCAAACAGATTAAACACTCAGCCACCACATGAACACAACACTCACAGAAAAAGTGACCTGAGCTCTAGGAGGGGGCCACAGTCTGGCATTCTTCTTAGGGCCCTGGGCGATCTTAATCCAGCTCTGCTTCTTTAACTATATATTTTTTTTTTTTTTAATTCTTTATTTTTTTGTGCTTAGAATAACAAACAGCTTTGCTTCGCCACGACAGCTGGAGCAAGCAATGCAGCAACAAACATTGACATGGCATAACAAGACAGCACATTTTTATATTATAGAGAATGACAACAGTTGATATCTTAAGTTAGGGCAAATGGAGCTGTGTCTAAGAAGGTCTAAGGCAGATTAATTAGAGTGGTAAGTAAAGATTGGAAACAAGAGTAAGCTCCCAGGGAGGTCCCAGGCTGGCGACATTCAGTATGCTGGACAATAGTACAATACGATATTGGCAGCACTATTTTGGTGTTTTACATCATAATGAAGGTAAAGCTGTGTATATAGCACGTTACATATGGAGAACTATGCTTTATGTAACATATGAGACGGAGAACAGGCTGGGTCTAGAGCTTAAAGTTCACCTTATCACTGGTCCCTGCACAATGCCAGCTGACAAAATTAAGTTAATAAGTAAATAGCATATACACAAGGGCATGGTACATAAAAGAGATTTAGAATAAATCAGAGCTACTGGTGGCTATCTAAACACTTTCAACGCTTAAGAATTAGACATCAGGCTTATGCCCATTAGAGAGTCACCGGTCAGCCGATTCCAAGGCTCGGGAAGAGGAGTGTGTTGTAGGAAGTAAAATGTCCTTGGCAGAGTTGGTTGCTCAGGTTGGTGTTGCATGCCTCTGATGCCCTCCGTTGTTATCCTGGGCTTCTGTATCACAGTAAGGCATTTCGGGTCTCTGCGCCCGGTTAGCAGTGGAAGAAGCTGGTCTGTACGTCGGGTCCTGGGTCGTTGAGGAGTTTTCGACGGGTGATACTTTGTGGCTGTCCGAGGGTGATTTGCAGCATCTAGCATGGGAGGCTGGTTTGTGTGGGCGATGTGTGGCGCTAGGCTGTGTCTCCGTCCCCTCCGCCTGGCTCCAGTGTCTTATGGTGAGTGTCATAAGGTGTGCATCATGCTTGGGCACTTGAGTTTGTGTGCCAGGCTGGCTGCTGCGGGTGTTAAGTCTAGTGATGTCTGTGAGCCACTCAGGTTTCAAGTGGTGCAGGGAGAAAGTTTGTCCCTCTCCATAGGCTCTGGCGCACGTGGCCTCCGCCATCTT
Source organism: Pelobates fuscus (assembly GCF_036172605.1). Lineage (NCBI taxonomy): Eukaryota > Metazoa > Chordata > Amphibia > Anura > Pelobatidae > Pelobates > Pelobates fuscus. The sequence continues at coordinate 104,582,303 of NC_086319.1, read as the reverse complement.
TAATGGAGGCTGCGGGTCACAGTGGTGATGTCGCTTTTGTCCTGGATGCTTTGTAGCGGTCGGGGCCCCGGGGCGTGGGCCGGGATCACACCCCCAGCCCAGAGGGGGGGAAACGGGGCCGGTACCTCGTGTGCTTAGGTCCCTGGGTGGGCACCGTTAGGCGGGATAGCGGAGCAGCGGCCGTCTGTCCCACTCACCGCCGGAGTAGGCCTCCACCGGGATAACGAAGGTCTCTCCTCCAAGGGACTGCAGCTCAAGGAGCCAGCCTCTCCCTGGATCCAGTGTCCCACACTCATCGAGGGCTGCCGCTGCGGGTCAGTATTGCCTTCCAGGATCATAGTTTCATGGCTTAAATTTAGCTAAGTTGTTGGAGCTGATCTGTCTTGCGGCCATCCAGCTCGGCGGTCCGGCCCCGCCCCTTCTTTAACTATATTTTTAATAAAAAAATACAATAGTAAGAATATGACAAAAGAAGGTGCTCAATCACCTGTGTGAATCACTCCAAAAACACACAAATCAGTGAAAGTATAAAATAAAGAATTGAGAGCACACAATGTATAAATAAACACCGCATATAACCGGTTTATGTGGAATCTAGAAATACAAATATAGAGCAAAGACCATAGGGTAATATAGTTAACACAGTTAATATATATGTACATTCCACTGGTCCACCTCACATGGTTCGGAGCCACTTAACAAAGCTGGCTCAGACTAGTAGCTTGTAATGGAAGATACAGTGGATGTTGGTAGTGGGTCTGTATATTCCTTTTGCCAATCTCGATGTTTCAATCTTACACCATAAGAAGTCCGGGATGCAGGAAATAGTTGAAGAAAATACGATTTATTGGACAAAAAACAATAATAAAAACAACCACACATAAAACATAAAAGTAAACTGGCCACTCAACGCATTTCGGCTATCACCTTTCTCAAAAGTGGGTTGATTTTTAATTTTAATTAAGTGGGTTGATATTTTTAATTATCTGTCTTTGCAAACATTAACATTTACTCAGAGGAGAAACATAGAATTTGGCTGAGTTAAGGATTCCAAAAACTCACACATTGAAATGTCTGTTCATCCTCTTATAAATATGTTTCACAATATCAAATATTTTGGTAATATTAAAATACCATAATGGGTATGTGAATTCTAAATTCAAAACAGCATACCATAAATTTAGTTATAGGTAACATAATCCCATTCGGATAAAAAAGGTTCCCATTTTTTTTGTCAATCAAATCAGGTGTGTCTGATGTATGTTTAGACTTTGCTGTTAATAATTAAGTCTAATTCTGAATCAGAATCTTCAAAGTCATACTGACTGCCATCAGAATTTTCATCACCTGAGGAAGAAGTATGTCTTACCTGACTTAATTTCCAATTTTCACTCAGTTGGGAATATAGAATTTAATCAAGAAGCAGTGTTATCCTAAAAAATGTTCATCTTCAGTGTGTCATTTTTTTGCTAGTATTTATACTTTTAACATGATACTTTTTAATAATTACAAAAAAAGTTTTCTGTTTTTTCACTGATATTTTTTCTAAGGTATTACCCTATTTACATCCATTCAATCGAGAAAATTAACCTTCATTGTCAAGCACAGATCAAACATATGTGGTGTCTTTCTTTAGATTATTATTGTGTGTCATACATTATTATTATTCGTAGTAATAGTAGTAGAATTGTTCTTTTTATAGCGCCAACTAATTCTGCAGTGCTTCACAATACTATGAAATGGGGGAAATTTTACAATAAGTGAATCCATTACAAAATGACAAAGGAACAATAGGTTGATGAGGACCCTGCTCAAACGAGCTTACCGTCTAGAGCAGGTGGGATAGCAATAGGGCAGCAAGGGTGATAGCCACCAAACAAAGTGGAAAAGTAGCAGAACTGGAGGTGAGAGGGGAGTATGGCTCTTTAGGAGAGTAAGAGACAGATATGGATAAGTATAGAAAAGTTATTCTGGGAGTCCATAACCATTTATGAATAGATGTGTTTTGAGGGACTTCTTAAACAATTGAAGACTAGGGGAGAGTCTGATGGGGTTAGGCAGGCTGTTCCAAAGGAAGGGAGCCACCAGTGCGAAGTCCTGCAAGCGCAAGTTAGCAGTAAGGGTGCGAGCAGTGGACAGGAGAAGGTCACCGGCAGAGCATGACATGTTTCTTAAAAACACATCTGGGTTTTTATTGTATTGAATGAGATACCTATCTACACTTTGACAGCAGTAAACTGACATTTAACTACAACTCACAGAAACCCTTGCTGCACCTGTTATACCTGCCATGCAGGGGTTTATAGGACATGCGCAACTGATGGTCGCGATAGGACTGGTTATGATTTAACACTACTTACAGGTAATTCAAATCTAAGTTTATCTGTAAAATACATTAAAATAACATTGTCTCTGTGTATCAGAAGCAAATAATACTTACATTTATAAACACTGGTCAAAAAGCACATTTTTATTTTTGCGATTAGGATACAATTCATTTCCATATCAGTGTCCTCAGGGATATAAAATAGGGAGGCACATTATCTTGGCACAAGCAGGATTCATTATCTTGCTTTCCAGCTTGTTATCAATTTGAAGACACCGGATGAATTAATAAGGGCAACTGGCGCAGCACTATCAACACTTGTTGAGATTTTGTCCTTAATATTTGCTTTTTAAATTTGTTTTGACCAAGTGAAACAATATGAAGAGGCAACTTCAAAAGCAATAACTCTGCACTTATCTTTCCTTGCAATATTTGGCTTCCTCATATTACAATAATATAAGTGTGTGGGCTTAGATAGATGATCTAACACAGACATGGCTGATATTACAATGGTTTTTTTTTCAGTAAGGTGAAAATCTTATTTACAAATACAGGGCATAAGAAGCCAGTTTAAGGGTACAAATGATAGTTAAAAAAAATCAAATCACCCATTTTTGCCTCAAATTAATTTTCTTTTCTGTTGCCTTTTTTCAATAGTCAGTTAGTTTCTAAATTTAGATTTGTTTTAATATTAACCCTCAAGCCTCAAGCAACATTGATTTTCTCCATCATTGCACTGGGAGGCAAAAACAAAACAATATTTAACTTATTATAGAATGCAATGTCTTATTTAGATTGAAGTGGTGTGGCAGTTTGGTTTTTTTTATATAATCTTTTAATTAATTGATTAGCTATGGCCGGCTAAAGACTAAACAATATAACCTGTAATTTAGCGTGCGCGCGCGCACGCAAGCACGCACGCACACTTTACAAAACGATAGCACTTCTGGGTATTCTTTTTAAAACAACTGATTGTCAACTTTTCAGGTTTATATTAAAACTTTCATCAGGATGTTCCAGATTTTCTTTACAAAAAATAGATCTCAGCGTATTTGCTAAAGAATACATGTTCAAGGCAATACTATTCATACAGCAATTCCTATATCCCGATAGAGTAATTTAGACATTCAACCTGCATGGACCATGGATATTCAAAAATAGAAAAGCTTGAAACACTCAAACATATAAAAGCAGAAACCAAGCAGGGATCCTGAGTCCCTGGTTCATGTCCCAGTTTTCAGAATGCATGCCCTCAAGCTCCTGACATTAACAATCAAACCATAAAATAACATGCTGATAGCATTGAAACACCACCAGAGAACACACATAAAACAATCAACACATAAATAAGCACAGCAATAAAGAGAGAGTATAACCATCTTGTAATATCCTATGCATTACATAGCTGTCTTCAATAAATGTAAAAGACTATATGCCTATAATAAGTAGAAATAAGTCTAAGACTTTAGTGTACAGATCCCTTTATATTTTGCTACTAGTAATATTTATATATGTGTATGAGTATGTTTTTAATAATTTAAAGGGTTACTCCAAGCATTATAACCATTACAGCCTCGTGGTTATGATGGTAGGCCCAGTTTCCTACTACCTTGCTCCCCACTGGATGAAGAGGGTTTTCTATGGCTGATAATGTGCATCCAGCGTCAGGAATACTGTGAGACCCAACATGCAGTGTGTAAATAATAACCATAAATGTTTATATACTGGACCTTAGAGTGAACAGGCTTTATGTTAGAGAGACAGATAATGGTCAGGGACAAGCCAGATTCAGGGAAATCAGAATTAGGGAAGTGAGGTACAATAGGTTAGTCAAGGATTGTAGAAAGGAGAATAGTCAGTATGGCTGAGATCAATAAACCAGAAATACACAGAGAATTATAACGCACTACTGAGAACCAAAAATAGAACCACAGCAGGGCAATGACCTAAACCTTTATTACTATTTTATAGTATGGCACTTTAAATTAAAAAGGATGCACCCAAAACGTTTGAACTTGAACATTTTGACGGACCGTGAGGTCATTAGCGTCATAATGTCGGCACCACGCGCTGCCTCATAAAAGGGGTTGGAGCTACAGCAGCCAGTGCCAGGAACCACAAAGGAGAGGAGATGGACTATGGAAAAGGTCCGTCTCTACATGATGGCCTTCTCCAGGCTGTGTCACAACCTGAACAACATAAGGTACTGTGACAGGAACCCCAATTTGAGAACCGCCTACTCGGCGGAAAGGACCAGGGCGAGAAGGAAAACAGGCATGGAATGACTTAAACAGAAGTGTGGCATGGACATTTAAAGAATTAACCCATGACGTCTCCTCAGCACAATACCCTTTTCAATCAACCAAGTATTGTAGCCATCCCCTAGAAAATCGAGAACCAATGATGGAAAATAGCTCATATTCCTCTTGGCCCTTTACACATGCTGGCCATCCCCAGGCTGTGCCATAGCCTGAGCAACACAAGGTGCTGTGACACTTCTGCAGAACTTCCGGCTTTTCATTGAGTGTTAGAAATTACATTAGCAAGTCCAGAAGCGAAACACTACAAATACAGACTGCAGGAACTATGACCACTTCAAATCACTGAAATGGTTATGGTGCTGAGAGTGACCCTTTAAATCTGATTTATTTTTGTGTTGAGGATAATTATATATAGATAACACACCTAAATAAGTATACATTGTGCACGTGAAAAAATGAGCATATATGGAATATTGTCTTGGGTTGTCTTGGGTTAATTAGCAGTGAGGTAGATGTAAATATGTAATGGAACTTCAGAATGCATTTAAAACAATATCTGACAACTTTTTTAACTTAATGTTTAATTTAAAAGTCAGAGTTTTATCACAAGGGAAACAAAAAGTACAGAATAGTTAGCACAACTCTCCAAAGATTAGCTGTATGAACAAGTTTGATGAAAGGAATTGGGAACTCAGGTGTCCCAGCTGTAAGTTTGAAATGTTAAATCCACTTGACTCTTTAAGAACATAATCGCAACCAGGGAAATATTTTTTAAATGTTGAAGTCAATAGGGAAATCAGCAGTGTAAAATTAATAGTTCTGTGCAAGTAGTTGTTTCTGATTTGCTATGTGTATAAAAAAAACTAAATATATAAATAAAATTAACTCATAAAGAACCGTAGAGGGTGTAACGCACACTGCAAGCTCTTACGTGCAATAAACATAAGCGATGTATATCGTATGGCATTATCATTAACTTGGTATACTTAACTACTGTATAAATATTGTGTTTGTGTTTGATTTTTTTCATTTTCCTTTTTTATAGTCTGGGACAATAAGTATGTGTACATAAGAGGAGTGGTGAGCTGAAGTCAGTCATAAGGGTCAACCAAGGAATGTGGACAAAAAATAGACACCAAAGTGATTACAAAAATACTAGGTCTGATGTTTCAATGTTTCAGCCATACAGGATACCTGTGAGCGATACTCTATTTAAAATAGGATTTTAAAAGTTGTAGAATTACCTTGCATAAATAACCTCTTGGTTCGTGCTTTAACGAGTTCTTCTATAATGCTATAATTCTTTGTGGCCCTAAATTGAAACATTAATGTGCTTGTCTAAACATATATATATATATATATATATATATATATATTTCAGGCTTCAGTAAAGCATTGCAGTAAATCATTTGGAATAATTTTACTTGGTATTGACCACTGTTCAATTCTCTACCATTTAGGATGTTATATTTCTTTATGAAGCCCTAACCACCCGTCTCCTGGCTGTGACTAACAAAGCCAACAAAAAAGTTAGATTTTCAATCAAATCTTACAGCATTCTGTGTTTACCTTAGAAGTTATCCCCTGCTCTGTTAAGTGAACCTAAAGCATACCCATTGGGCCCATGCAGGCTCTAGTAGGATATCAACAGAGCAGGCTATAAGAAAATCTAAATTAAACACACTGTGCAATAACAGAAGTTTAAACATTTGATCTTTCTCCCTTTCAGCTTTACATCTCTTGCAATAAGATATAGCAGATATTAATTTGACCACGTGGGTAAGAGATTGGATCAATTGAATCTCGAATATTATTGCAGAGATCAAAATTATTCTCTTTCAAGAATTAAAAAATATATATATGCTGTCTTCAAAAGAAATCTTACATTTTCTTAGATTGAAAAATGTCTTTATTAAAAGACAAATAATAGAACATAATGTATTAACAGACCTTTTAGAATTACACAAATCAATTAAGAAAGTCTCACACTCTCTGGCTTTGCTGCAAAGTCTTGATATATAGAATAAGGATCAGCCTTTGTTGAGGTGGGAAACCGACCTAAACCAAAATTTTGATCTTCAAGATTGGAATCGAGGTATAAAAATAGCCAAACAGAGTGTTCACTGTATCAACTACATTATATTAAACATCATAAAATAATTTAGAGATAGCATTATACTCTAACAAAACCATAAGTTTAATAAAAAAGAACCCTGAACAATGTTGGAGATGCAACAAAGCCAGATGGTGGCATTGTAAAGACCTAATTAATTAAAACAAAATATAAGCATATTATTTAATATACTAATGGGAAGGAGGTTCGCTTGACCCACAAATGTTTCATTTTCATATTGGACTACCAAACTAAGAGAAATATCAATTACAGTTATTTATCCATATCATACTTGTTATCTGCATCGCCAGAAACTGTAAACAACAAGGCCAGTTAAATTGGTCAGAAATCCTAAACAAAATTAACCATCAATATATATTGGAAAAATAATATTATGCCAAGTATAAATAATTGCAAAATTATTGGAAAGTATGGCAAGTATGGCAAGTTTTGTCCCATTACAAAACTCATTTACGATAGTTTTAAGACATAGATATCAATTTCGCAAAGATATGATTTTAAGCTTACGATTTGTATACATCCTTCCTTCCAGCCTATTCCCATGAATGATCATGGATGACTGGATGACTAACTGATGTTTAATGTTTGTTTGTATAATCATTTTTTTAAGTGGATAATATTTTTCTATCTGTCATTGTCGATTTGTAATTTACTCATGTCTAAAAATGAATAAAGAATTAAATATGAAAAAGAAAATAGCTCTGTCTTTGCAGAAAATTGTGTAGGGAGGCTGTGTGAATCACAGCTAGAGGAAGTGTAGCCAGGGCCGCCATCAGACATTTTGGGGCCCCTAACTCAGCTCAGGGTCTGGGCCTCTAACTCAGCTCAGGGTCTTTGCCCCCGGGGGGTCTGCCTCCAAGACCGCCCACAGGGACCACCTCCTAATACCACCCACAGGAATACAGACACAGACACAAACACACGCACTAATACAAAAGATCACAGATACACACACAAAGATACACACATACTGAGACACACATTCATACTAACAGACACACATACTGAAACTGACAGACAGACAGACAGACAGACACACTGACATACATGCATTCTGACATACAGACAGACAGACAGACATACTGACAGACAGACAGGCATACACACTGACAGACAGACATACACACTGACATACATGCATACTGACAGACAGACAGACACAATGACATACATGCATACTAACCGATAGACATATACACTGACATACATGCATACTGACAGACAGTCATACACACGGACATTATTGCATACTGACATACACAGCTCATTTTTCAGCCACCCTCCTGTTTCTAACCTTTTCCTGGTGGCTGGGGTTGATGGCAGTTGGCGTGGCTCTCCCTCTTCAAGGCCTTCACGCTGACTCTCCTCCCACGTGGAGTGAGCTGGGAGGAAGGGACCTGCCGTCACTTACTACCAGCAGCACTCGCGTTGTTGCTGCAATTTTTTTAAAGGGACCCGGCCGCGCTATTACATGGCCAAAGTGCTGACTGGGCCCCTGAAGATATAGGGCCCATTGGGTGGCCCTAAGTGCGTTAGCCACCTGATGGGCCCCATCAGCGTGTGGGTCCCGGTGCAGCTGCACCAGCGGCAGTTCCACCGCAACACGTGGTCACCCCCTGATGGCGGCCCTGAGTGTAGCTAAGGCTGTATAAACAAAGTTACTCGGAAATAGCAGAGAATTAAGCAGGGAAGCTACAGGGGCATAATCTATACACCAAAACCACTTCATTAAGCTAAAGCTGTTGAGTTACATAGAGTGTCTCTTTAGTTCAAAATAGCCAAACTGGAAAATAAAAGTTAAATAAAGTGCTCCTTTTAATCTTTTCTTTTCTGACGGATCAGCCTCACCTGTGCCAAGTAACACAGTAAATAAACTACACTGACACAGGTGACGTCCTGCCCTTTAAATGACACTTAAAAGGTTGATGACAGATTGGCCATGACAGTAGAGGACCTGGCTGATTGGTCCAAAGAAAGAATTAGATGTGGTTTGAGTCACAAGTTGTGTGCCTTCATGACTATTGTGTTGGCCATGTGTGACCCCTATGTACTTAGCACAATGAACTGCTATTAAGAAGATTGAATTACTACAACATTTTTTTGGCTCTGATAAGGTTATTATTATTGTTATCATGTCGCCTATATAACAGCTGAAAGCGTCACACTGGCTCATGGATATTGTGGTGCCAAATAATCTAGGCCTTCACTATCATTTACTGTAATTGACACATTTCAGTTTTTATTTAGAAGCATGAAGATGTTTATTTTTTCCTTTCCTTTCTAATTTTCTAGTCAAATATTTTTTTTCAAAATTTTATTAGAACAAACAATATCAATAAAATAAAAAGCGGAAACAAAAAAGTGGGGTTGGTAAAAATGGTAAACATATCCATATTCCACATATTCATAATAAAAAAAAAATATTTTGACGACTATTCTTTCTTTTTTCTTTACATCTTTGTATACATTGCTATCACTGTATACCACATCTGCAAAGCAGTTTGAACGTCTTTTGTTTATTAAAATAGGAAAAGTACTAGCGCTAATTGAGTGATAGAAATTTTGTAAATTATATATTCTAATTTTAAAAAGCTGCTATAACACCGTGGTATTATCTTTTAGCATAGAAAGTCAAAAGGAGAAGTGTCTCGGTGAAGCGCTTATCTCAATAATAGATATAAAAAAAGTGTAAAATGTGATAACAAAGTCGCCCAGTGTCCAAGGGCATACCTTACAATAATATTCTCTTTTCTAGAGGCACCAATATTTCTGTATATCCCTTTAAATATAAAGCATACAGATAAAAATCATAGTGCAGACTGTACAGATTAGATAATGCTAAGAGCCAACTCACAATTTCTGAGCTAATCAACTTAGCTCCAGTTCTTGTGCCTTAGGGTCCATTAAGGCGACCCTCTCCCTCCTTTACGTCCAGACTTCCATATAGGTTTGTCCTAAGTGGTAGGTGTAAAGGAAACGTATATAGTGCAATATTGTCTGAATAAAGAATAGGTGATATAAACGTACTAATGTGTACTCACAAACCCAGAGCCATCCAATAGGCTCACTTTAGATCGTACGTATATGTGGTTAAGGGCCACATTCCTTCTTTGGAAAAGCAGGAAGAAGTAGTGCCAATAGTGTATTAAAAGTATATACTTTATTACTTTATAAAAAAAAAAAATTTTAATAATTTAATACTTTAAAAATAACACTACTCGGCTATAGTCCAAAAATAGAGTTTTAAGTGCTCACTGTTCCTCCAGGATGCCTTTCGCCAATAGGTCCTAAGAGTTTGCACAGAACTTTTTTCCAGCTGAGGAAGCCTATTGGCAAAACGCGTCCACATTGGGGACCTAATGTGCAGATAGCACCAAGCACATCTCATACTACATAGTAAGGATACAATGCTTTCCTATGAACCTCCAATTCAAAGACTTCCTTTTTCATTTGGCAGTGCAGAAGAAGCTCCTTTTGTGACTGTCAGGAATACAGCCACTAGAGGTGTATTTAATGCAAGAAAATAAATAACAATGTTTTACATTGCAGGCTTAAAATGACAAGACCACTGCATCCAGGCCAGTTCATGAGATGAAGTGGTCTGGTTGACCATAGTGGTTCTTTAAGTTTCAAACTATTGCAATTTTGGTCAATCAATAGGTTGTCCAATTTCCATAACTCTAATGCACTATATGGACATATCACGAAACAACCAAAATGACCAATAGATGAACAATTGTATTTGTTTCATGATTTAGGGTTCGTTCTGCCCAAGAAAGAGATGAGTGATGTGAAAAAAAGATGACTGATTGTTCAGATCAAGTTAACAGTTAACAGAGGAGGCGAGAAAAAGGCAGTGAAAAAATTAATGTTTATATATTATATATTTAATAAATGAAAAAATATACAAATATAAATATATCTTTTTATTGCTCCTTCAGATTTTCAATTTGCTGCTTACTTCTTCGCACTTGATCTGTGAACCAAATTGTGGTAAAAAGCTCCAATAAGTGTAATGTTAAATATATACATAATATTTATATAAATTGCTCCTTCAGATTTTCAATTTGCTGCTTACTTCTTCTCACTTGATCTGTGAACCAAATTGTGGTAAAAAGCTCCAATAAGTGTAATGTTAAATATATACATAAACATATACATCTTATATATATATTTAACATTACACTTATTGGAGCTTTTTACCACAATTTGGTTCACAGATCAAGTGAGAAGAAGTAAGCAGCAAATTGAAAATCTGAAGGAGCAATTTATATATATATATATATATATATATATATATATATATATATATATAGTGTTGTACTATTTGGCTCATTACCGCACTCTTTTACTTCATCCAAACAGCTTTCCCTGAAATGTTTGCATGAATGAATTTCAGTCAATCAGAACAAATTTGTTTTTGGATGCATTGTGCACACTTTAAGATAAAATGCACATGCCTATTGCTATTTATTTATGAATATATGCTATTAATATGCATCTTTCTTTGAATGTATATGTATTTGTACCTGGCTCTGTATCTCTCGTCCTATACTTTTAGATCAAATGTGCTAATGCTTGTACCCTTGCTTAAAGGACCACTATAGGCACCAGGACCACTTCAGCTTACTGAAGTGGTCTGGGTGCCAGGCCCAGCTAGGTTTAACTGCTATGTTTATAAATGGGTTAATCCAGCCTCTAGTGGCTGTCTCATTGACAGCCGCTAGAGGGCTTCCGCGCTTCTCACTGTGATTTTCACAGTGAGAAGACGCCAGCGTCCATAGGAAAGCATTGAGAATGCTTTCCTATGGACTGGCTGAATGCGCGCGCGGCTCCTGCCGCGCATGCGCATTCAGCCGAAGAGGAGGAGAGGAGGAGGAGAGCTCCCTGCCCGGCACTGGAGAAAGAGGTAAGTTTAACCCCTTCCTCACCCCAGAGCCCGGCGGGAGGGAGTCCCTGAGGGTGGGGGCACCCTCAGGGCTCTATAGTGCCAGGAAAACGAGTATAGTGGTCCTTTAATAAAAAATGTTAGCCAAAAGACTTGGGTATTTGTTTTCAGACAAACACGTTTTAGTCCATATTTTCAGCAATACATTAATTCATCCGAAAGACAAATGGACAAATACAAATTACAATGGATGAAATGAAAAACAAATTGCTTGTTGGAGGAAATTTCATCCTTGCAATGTGTTTATTGCATTTATATTACAAGAAGGGAGCTGCCCAGTTACTAATCTTTTTTATAATCTATAGTCTTTTTTTAGTAGACATGCCCCTACTTGTAGCACAGCAGGTACGGGCCGGAAAGAGGATTTAACCTCACTTGTTTACTATTACTTAATATATTTTACTTAACCCCTTAAGGACACACAACGGAAATATTCCGTCATGATTCCCTTTTATTCCAGAAGTTGTGTCCTTAACCCCTTAACCCCTTAAGGACACATGACATGTGTGACATGTCATGATTCCCTTTTATTCCAGAAGTTTGGTCCTTAAGGGGTTAAGCACCAAACTTCTGGAATAAAAGGGAATCATGACATGTCACACATGTCATGTGTCCTTAAGGGGTTAAGGGGTTAAAATTAGTTACGCTTTCTGAAACACCAAAATTACGAAAATTAAGATTTTTTTTCGTAATTTTGCTCAGCATCTTAGCAGATAGGTTCTTATCATAATGCGGTATTGTCATAAGGATACCAAAAAGGAGCTATCTACTAAACAGCTCCTTAATTTGGTACCATTAAATATTACAATCTCACAATGGTCCGAATTTCCGGAGTTATCTATCTAAATGGCTGTAAGATGTAGCTGCGGCACAGATCTGAATTCCACTCTTCCGAATGAAATTCCAAGATGACAATAATGGGCACATTTCATATGAAAACAAATTAAATAAATTAGTTTCAGTTAAATAACATTTTTTTCCTCTGAATGTATTTGGACAAAATAAACATTTTGTGTCTCCCAACTGCGCGTCTCTATACTAGCCAAGTGTGCACTTATGGGGATCAGAATATGATAATAATTAAGTAAATGACTTTACAGTTTATCTTCAAATCTTGAACAAGTAGTACTCATTATATTCCAAGTGGCTTTTTTGCTAATGGTGAAAGTATGGATATCATTAGTATTGCAACAAAAACTAGTATGCCTGTTTGTTTGTTTTGGTGGGAAGTTTTATTTTATATAACAATATTGTTCATTACAATTTTGATATATGAATGGGGGTAAATTTCTTAATCTGATATGTAAATAGTCATGCATTTCTGCCATATTGATGTCAAATTTATGACATGTTTCATTAAGATGTACAAAGACACACTGAGACACTCTGAACAATCTATGGAAACAGACAAATGTAGACAAGCATGCAAGGAGACATATCCCACAGGCAGTTGGAGCTCTCGGGCCATGAGCATAAGATCACACAGCTGTTCCGCAAGTAGGAACCCCAGTAGCTACTTGATGCGAACATTTATACAGTGTATAATAAATTAAGAAAATCTACTTTATTGCAATTACTATTAAATATGTACATAACCCAGAAGTAATGTATTTAGGAGAATAGTCCAGTAATTTTCCTTTTTCCAAGTGTAATTATATCCAGAATGTGTTCTTGGTAACATGCTTGATTGACTAATTTAGGCATGTCAATTATATTCACAAACCCAATTTACTGTTAGCTGTTTCATTATTTTTGATTGTTTAGCTTCACATATCTAGGCTCTTAAAAGCCAGATATAGAACTGCATCTCATTGTTCCAGTTAGAGTTGCATACGTGAAATAATTCAGATTTCTGACCCTTATTACACCAACATGATCTTGATGTTTTATTGTCATGGAAATCTCTGTCCAGCATTGTCCTCATCATGTGTTGCAAACTGAGCAATCTCTGATTCTGATACACTGTAAAATATCTAAACTTCATTCTGCATTTAGGAGAACATTTCAAAGGAACGTCCCATTAAATGTACTACCTCCTCGATTTATTTATTTATTTATTTATTTTGTTTATTACTGGCATTTATAAAGTGCTAGCATATTCTGCAGTGCCGTACAAATGGGGGAGAGGGGGGGGGGCGGTGAAAAAACAGTACAATGAACACAGACAAATACAAAACTTAAAGAGGGCGCTGCCTGCGAGCTCAGATCTAGGAATTGAAGCTCTTTTATACAAAGTGCCAAGCTGGATAGCCATTGAGTTTACAATGTAAATTATAATTTTACCTGAATCTAAATACGACCCTGCAATCAGGTGAGCATTTTAAAAGATACAAACCACTTTCCATCCTGATTTTATGAAGATACATTTTTGTAAAGCTGTCTTATCCTAGTTTTATGGACTGTAATTTGTTAACCTACTATGTGTTCATGTACTAATATCAATATCTATCTATCTATCTATCTATCTTTTTATATAGAGATTCATATTGTTTAACGATAGATAAATAGATAGATAGATAGATAGATAGAATGTGTATTGATGTTATAGTTTGTAAACAGTATACCGTATATACTCGAGTATAAGCCGAGTTTTTCAGCACATTTTTTGTGCTGAAAAACCCCAACTCGGCTTATACTCGAGTCATAGTCTGTATTATGGCAATTTGCATTGCCATAATACAGACTGAGGGGAGAGGGGGCTGGCAGAGCTGTACTTACCTTTCCTGCAGCTCCTGTCAGCTCCTTCCTCCTCCGCGGCGGTCCGTTCAGCACCTCGGTCAGCTCCCAGTGTAAGTCTCGCGAGAGCTGCGGCTCTCGCGAGACTTACACTGGGAGCTGACAGAGGGAGCTGCACAGACCGCGCGGAGGAGGAGGGAGCTGACAGGAGCTGCAGGAAAGGTAAGTACAGCTCTGCCAGCCCCCCTCTCCCCCCCACTGAACTACCAATGACACTGGACCACCAGGGAAGAAGCCCCCCTCCCTGCTATGTATCAAGCAGGGAGGGGGGACGAAAAAAATATATAATTAAAAAAATAAAATAATTAAATAATAATACAAAACAAAATAATAATATAAAAAAAAATAATAATAATAATTAATATATTAAATGCCCACCCCCACCAACACATACACAAACACACTGCATCACACACACTCACACTTCATTCATATACACACACTGCACTCACACACACTGCATTTATACACACACTGCACTCACACACACTGCATTCACACACACTGCACTCACACACACTGCACTCACACACACTGCATTCACACACACTGCACTCACACACACTGCATTCATACACACTGCACTCACACACACTGCACTCACACACACTGCACTCACACACACTGCATTCATACACACACTGCACTCACACACACTGCACTCACACACACTGCACTCACACACACTGCATTCATACACACACTGCACTCACACACACTGCATCACACGCACTCACACTTCATTCATATACACACACTGCACTCACACACACTGCACTCACAGACACTGCACTCATAGACACTGCACTCATACACACACACACACTGCATTCATTATATACACACACTGGAAATAAATATTCAATTAATATATACGCACACACACTGCACTCATACACATATACACGCACTGCACTCACACACTGCACTCATACACGCACTGCACTCATACGCACTGCACTCATACACACACACTGCATTCATTATATACACACACTGTAAATAAATATTCAATTAATATAATTTTTGGGGGATCTAATTTTATTTAGAAATTTACCAGTAGCTGCTGCATTTCCCACCCTAGTCTTATACTCGAGTCAATAAGTTTTCCCAGTTTTTTGGGGTAAAATTAGGGGCCTCGGCTTATATTCGGGTCGGCTTATACTCGAGTATATACGGTATATTATATTAGGAAATCCTCACAAAATAGCAGTACTACACTCAAAAGCACTTAATGGAATTAAAATAGATATCTGGAGAACAAACATCCTTAAATTACAGATTTATTACAATATTACAAACACGGCATGCCCACCATAATAAGCAACAGTGCTAAGACTTGTAGCTAACACATCTCTGTAATGGGAATCAAAAAAGAGAGTGGAGTAGAAAAAAAAAAGAAGAAGAAGAAAAGAAAAATGGGAAACTGAACGTGTCACTACTAGATGCTTTCTGAGCATAAATGTTGACTTAGGGAATATTTCCATTTTTAGTTTTTTAACCTAACTTTAAAATTCACTTGAATTCTCACTTTAGTGTTTTCTGTTTGAGAGAGAGAGCGATATTTAGAGTATTTATAGATAGTTTTCCCATGAAACGACAAGAAGCTCTCGACATGTTTGTATACATTACAAAATAATAATGCAGAGAGGCAGAATTCTACATGATTTTTTACTTTAAAAAAAATATCATGACTGATCTTTTTAAGTATGTTGGGAAATTAAGTTCTAAAATGTCTGTATCAAGACTAAACAAAACAAGACAGAATCTGGCAGTTTATACAATGAATATAAGGAACGTAGGACTCCAATTTACCATCAACTTATATGGCTCTGAAACAAAATGCACACACTGCTTAACCTTTTTCCAAAGAATAAATACACATAGGATCAGCTATTTAACAGAGACAATTGCTAACTCACTTTCCGCAGACTATGCTTCTGTAGAAACTGGAATGCATGCTGATGAAGGGGAACCTAAGTGGCCCTGCAGTATGTGCTGTGTTTTATAGATGTGACTAGGGAAATCAATTTTCTGATTTGTAAATCAAAAGGGAAATCAGCAGTGCAAACTCCAAATACTTAAAAAATTATAATAACAGACATTCAAGGCGACTGAATAGTGGCAACATTGTGAAATAAATATACTGTACTTTACAAGGAGTGGCAGACAGTTGTGTTCGTAAATAGTTTTCATGCAATACTTACAATTATTAAATGTAATTTTCATATCCTTATTGCAATTATAAATAAACATTGCCAACAAGAGCTGTACATATATATTTCAAACAAACTGGCATTGATCGGTGTATGACGTTTTAACATTTATGAAAAAGAAAAATGTTACTGTGTGCAGAGAGTTAAAAAGTACTGTTACCTAAAGCCATCCTCACACCAACCTAATTAACTTTTAAAACTGCCTACATGTTATGCAAAAATGCAAATTTATTGAATAAATGGAAATTTAAAAAAAAGACCTTCATTTGCTGCGATTATTATCTTGAGCCTGCTGGGGATTTAACATTAGCAGCCCTCTTCCATTTTTCCCAGAGCTGTCCATCTTTGTTTAGTGCGGCCTCCTCTTCCAGATGGCATCAGAGTATAATTACCATTTCCTTTATTTTATTAAGATGTTAAGGAAAAAGAATAAGACACAATTTTTTATATTTTTTTATTGGGATTATAGTTAGGCTTCTTTAGGGTATGGAGCCTTTAACACTATGTGGATTTAGAGTTATCTTGTAGAATACTTACATGTGTAAATCTGTAAGGCATTCCCCGTGTGCTTTTTCAGCATTCCTTGGGATAGAACACTGATTGTTAGATCAGTGTCCTCCATGATGTAGGTTTGTAAAGAATAAGAAAGATAAAGCAGATAAACATACTATCACATTTTATTTGCTGGTTTATTGCACACACAAAGTATTCAACTTCATTGATTAGTTGAATAAAAAAAAATTCAGGATGGTCAACTGATGGTTCATCTTGTCTAAATTTTGGTACCAAAAATTATTTTATAAAAAGAATCAGACAACCAAAAGGGAGCAAAAATGGACCAATATAAATATTATGTATATATTGTGTAGACCATTTGGTTTATCAATGTGGGAGAATGTAACCAACACTGGGGAGTCCATAAACTTTCCTGAAGAGAAAGGTTTTAAGGCACTTCTTAAAACATTGAAGACTGGGGAGGTGTCTGATGGTGGTAGGCAGGCTATTCCGTAGGAAGGGAGCTGCCTGTGAGAATTCCTATGAGCGTGAGTTGGCCGTACGTGTGCGAGCAGCGGACAGGAGAAGATCATGGTCAGAGCGTAGAGACCGAGAAGGGGCATACCTATGAATCAGTGAAGAGACATAGGAGGGGCTAGAATTATTTTTTTTTAAATGCTTTACAGGTATGGATTAATACTTTGAATTGACTCCTATAGGATACAGGAAGCCAATGTAAGGAATGACAGAAGGGTGAGGTGTGAGAGGACCAACTGGAGAGGAAAATCAGTCTGGCGGCAGCATTCATTACAGACAGTAGTGTGGCAATACGGCTTTTGGGGAGACCGATTAGGAGAGGGTTTCAATAATCCATGCAATAGATTACTAGACCATGGCAAGGTCCTTAGTAGCATCTTGTGTAACAAAGGGGCAGATGCGGGCTTTGTTTTTAAGGTGGAATCTACAGGATTTGGTAACAGACTGGATATGAGGCTCAAAGGTGAGGCCAGAATCAAGTATAACACCAAGACAGCACACTTGCAAGGATGGACTGATGTGGGTACCACTAACTTGAAGGGTGAGCAAAAGAGGAGGATCAGTATTAGGAGGAGTAAAGACAAGGAGATTGAGTTTCAGAAAGCGGGAGGACATCCAGTCAGACATGGAAGAAAGGCAAGCAGTTTCATGTTGCAGGACAGCAGGGGAGAGGTCCGGGGAGGAGAGATATATCTCTGTGCCGTTGGCGTTCAGATGGTAGTGTAATCCAAATGAGGTGATTTGTTTTCCAAGAGACGCAGTGTAAAAAGAAAATAGAAAGGGACCAAGGACAGAACCTTGGGGACTCAAACCTAGACAGGACAAAGGGAGGAGGTATTATTAGGAAAGGAGACACTGAATGAGCATTGGGAGAGATAGGAGGAAAACGACAAGAGGACAGTGTCACAGAGGCCGAGTGATTGAAGAGTTTGAAGAAGGAGAATATGATCAAAGGCAGCAGAGAGGTCAATACGAATTAGTATGGAGTAGTGGCCTTTGGATTCAGCTGCAATTAGGTTGTTAACTTTGATAAGAGCAGTCTCACTAGAGTGGAGGGGGTGGAAGCCAGACGGAATAGGGTCAAGGAGACAGTTGGAATTGAGAAAGTCAGCCAGATGGGTAAAGACAAGTCTTTCCAGAAGCTTTGAGGAAAAAGGGAGCAGGGATATGGGACGATGGTTAGAATGGAAGGATGGGTCAAGCGATGATTTTTTTTCAGGATGGGTACTACAGTGGTATGTTTAAGGGCAACAGGGACAATAGCAGAAGAGATAGAGCAATTGAAATTGTGTGTTAAGGAAGGAACAAGAAAAGGGGAGAGAGATCTGATAGGGTGAGATGGGACAGGATCAAGTGGGCAAGTGGTGGGGCAAGAGGAAATGAGAACTGCAGCCACCTGTTGTTCAGTAGCCGGTGAGAAAGTCTGAAGGGTAGGAAAGGCACGGTCTACATGTGGTTGAGAAAGAGAGGGGCAATGTGATGAGAATTCTTTCATTAGTTGTTCAATCTTGTTGCAAAAGCTATCAGCTGTAAGATTAGTTTACGGTGTGGCCACAGCAGGGCAAAGGAGAGAGTCAAAGGTATCAAAGAGATGCCTGGGATTGCAGGAGCATGAACTAATGAGAAAGGAAAAGCATGACTGTTTGGTGAGGGCAAGGGCTGCGCTGTATGAATGCAATATGAATCTATAACTGAGAAAGTCTGACTGGGTGTGAGACTTCCTCCAGCAGAGGTCAGCACAATGGGAGCATCTTGTACAATACAACATCCCCTTGCTGCCCATTGCTTTTGCAGCATATTCAGTTCCCAAACCACCAAGGGAATTTTTTATGAGAAAAATAAAGGTAACAGCATAACCTAGAAACTGTTACAGATAAGAGAAAGCAAGTGACTGGGGGTGGGGAGAACAAGAAGCCTTGTAGACTATTAGGTATTGGAACAAGTACCGTTGTTGAAGTATATGAGGCAATGGTGGAGAGTGTGAGCTCGAGTGAGAGTGCCCTCCGTGTCCCATGTATGTGGGTGAGGGTGGGGCTAGTTGGCGACAGGTGAGAGTGAGGGAGGGAGTGTACAAGCACCGTCAATTGCGGCACTTGATACATTCCCCGGTCCCCCTTTTCAGTCCCCTACATCGCTATTGATCCACTGTACCCATGCTTTTTCAAAAGTCTTTGTTGTACCCCTGACCCAAGATTCTTTTTGACCATGAGATAGGAGTTGCATTCCTTTTTTATTGGTTGTAATCTCAGGTACCCTAGAAGTAAACATATATACAGACCCTGTCCACTTCAATGGTTCTTTAATTTGTTTGTGCCCATTCTTTTCACTTAATAAAATAAGGAAATAAATTAAAGTAGAGGAAGCATCTCAAGACTTTGGCAGTAGAGAGAACACATACCACTTTAATCAAATTCACTTACTTTTGATGTTGCATTACCATGCTAGGATTACGAAGTTCATAAACAATGAATAAATATTGCCCCTAACCCAACATATGCATGAGGTTCAGACAGATTCATCCATCAATGTCACATTTTAATCAAGTACATAAAGTTATCTTACAGCAGAAAAAAAAAGATTCTAATTAAAGTGCATTGAATGTCAAGAGAGAGGTTCACAAATCAATTTGTGTGCTATAGACTAGGAAATACCACATCCATTCCAAACACAGAGATTTGTGTGATAACATGAAAGGATACAATCACAATCCCACATTGCTGCCTTGTTCCTTTCATTTTCTTTCTTTTAACAATAATGAAGTCAGGAATCATAAAAAGGCACCTATGTGCCTTTTTACTTGAGATGGATTAAGATTGCCCAATGTCCAAGAAAGAGAGTCAGATTCAGGGGCTTTGTTTCTGTGAGTCTTGTATGTGTTTGTGAGTATTGTGTGTGCTAGATTTGTGTGCATTGGAGTGTTTTATGTGGCGGGATTGAATGTGCCTGTGTGCGTTGGTTAAGTGTTGTGTGTGAGTGTGTGCATCTGTGTATGTATGTTTTTAATTTCCCCCACTCCTGTGCACCTTTTGGAAGGAGGGGAGCATTATCCCTGGTAGAGCAATGACTCAGAGCACCAGCTAAATCTGAGCCATCGGGAAGTGCCAGGGACCGCAAGAGAACTCTGAAAATGATCTGTACCTGATATTAGTGCAGACCACAATGCTCCCTCAACAAAGTGAGGGGGCTTAGGGTCGAGCAGGAAGATGCCTTCATCTCCATGCCAGCTCTTGGAGGTCCCCCCACAGCCAGATTTGGAGGCACAGGCTGTCTGACCCCAGGCCCTAAGCAGCCACCTTTGCTGCTTTATATTAATCTATTAATTCTCACAGATCTGTCACAAACTATAAGACCTGGGTATCTTCACTGGTAAATTTCAAATTAGTAATGCCTGTGTTTGCTCTCTCTAGCCATCCAACCACTTAATAAAATAATACAATCTCCAGCCATTCTAACAAGTATTTTATACAGAAAGCTTACCTATGGATACATTGGAGATCATTCATTTCCTTTCTACATTCAAATTTGAATTGTCCAAAATGAAAACCTGACCGAACTATCTTGAAATAAGAAATAAACAAAATCAGTGCAAGGATCCTCGCACCAGAAAGACCATGTTAATGTCCATGCCAACTGAAGTGATCTCTTTTTTAACTTTACCACTAACAGCCTAATTACTATTATTTGTTAAGCTTGTTGTCAACTTTGCCTTATTATTTATAAAAGCTGCATTGTGTTAAAATGTTTTATAGTCAGATTGTATTGGAATTGGAAATTCTTCAAAAAGCCATTGACATATACTTAGTAATATATTTAGTATTAGTATCTATTTTACATGTATTTATTTTTATTTAAATGTTATTGGGTTATTGAGAGAAAATAGTGATTAAGAAATTATAACATTTTGTGAATTTTATGGGGTTGACATCTGAGGTCTTGAGGATCTCTAGACTCTACGGGTGGGGAGTGACTTGTGTGACCATGCTCAGCTTTTTTACTGCTCTTTGCTATGACATTGAGAGGGTTCATTATAATTTGAAGGACTGGTGCACATTGCTAGTGGTACCTAATATTTTTCCTACTAGCCACCAATGTTCTGTTAAACATGGTTCAAGTCCATAGATCAAATCATGTTTTATCTCAGTTCCAATAGAATGTCCAATAGTGTACAAGCTGGGAGCAATTTGTTTGGGGTTTTTTTCGTTGCTTTTTTGGTTATTTTATGCTGATGCAGCTCAGACCAGGAAATCATTTTTTGACCTATTCTCGTAAATCAACCAGTACTTAAACTCCCCAATAAGCATGATTTCTGAGCATTTTTTTTTCTTATCCTAGGCTTTTTTTTAGCTCATTAATTTTCTTTTATTCCATGTGAACTAAGGTTCACGGAGAGATTTAAGATAATTTTTAGCAATTATTATTTGGCAGTAGTTACGTTTTAAGCATGCACATTATTATGCTTGATAAGAAAATCTTTACCATTTACCAATTACTAATTTAAACTATTTTTTTTGCATTAAAAATTAAACTAAAAATGTTAAAAGGCATTTAAAAAACAGAAAATAAGACCATCACATATTATTTATGTTTGCAGAATTTTTAAAGACATGTGCCAAAAAAATAAAAATCAGATCCGTACATCACACAGAATAATCTTGCCATGGTCAGTGCAGCAGCTTATTTTTCAATGATTACATACTTAATGGAGTAGCAAAAGCAATTTGTTTCACTTTCTATTATTCCAGATGCTCTCTTCAACATTTAGCTAAGCCATCTTCTTTTTGCTTCTTTAACTGAATTCACTGAATTACTATGCATGTGTTAAAATGTGGTAACATTATTAAAAAAAAAAAAAGCATTTAATCTTTAAGGATTGCTTATAGGATATACTGGATTGTATATACTGGATTGTATACAATACAATAATACATATGCGGGGCTTCAAATTTTCACTTGCCACTAGTCATTAGCAAGTAAATATTTAGCCAAGGCAAGTAGAAATTCACTATGTATAAACAAAAAATGGGATACAGCTATAAGCATGAGAGTTAGGTAGATAAAGCGCTCCAAAGGTGCCTCCCCCAATGGGCATGGACTATAAGCCCTTACTGGATCCATCCACTCCAAGGCAAAAACTGGACTCCAGGTGACAGGTATACTTGTAGCAGCTTTTTATTAGAGTATTATTAAAATCAAGAATAACACAAAAACGGATAAATATAAAATAGAGATAAGCTGTAGGTCCTATGCGTTTTGTCCCTAGTGTATGGGACTTCCTCAGGGACCAAAGTTTCAACAGTAATAAACAGTAAACATCAAACAGCATAAAAAAGCTGATCATATATATATATATATATATATATATATAAATATATATATATATATATATATATATATAGTGAGGGAAAAAAGTATTTGATCCCCTGCTGATTTTGAACGTTTGCCCACTGACAAAGAAATTAGCAATCTATAATCATGACAGTGTGTTACCAATTGTTTTCTTGGTTAATATGGTCCCAGCTGCCTTGAGATCATTAACAGGATCCTCATGTGTAGTTCTGGGCTGAATCATCACCATTCTCATGATCATTGAAACTCCACAAGGTGAGATCGTGCATGGTGCACCAGACCGAGGGAGACTGACAGTAGTTTTGTGTTTCTTCCTTATAATAATCACACCAACTGTTGTCATCTTCTCACCAATCTGCTTGATGATGGTCTTGTAGCCCACTCCAGCCTTGTGTAGGTCTACAATCTTGTCCCTATCATCCTTGGACAGCTCTTTGGTCTTGGCCATGGTGTAGAGTTTGGAATCTGATTGATTGCTTCTGTGCCTTTAAGAGAGTGCTCCTAATCTCAGTCAATTACCTGCTTGGGAGCCAGAAATCTTGCTGATTGATTGGGAATAAAATACTTATTTCACTCATTGAAATGCAAAACAATTTATAACTTGTTTGACATGCGTTTTTCTGGATTTGTTTTTTGTTATTCTGTCTCTCACTGCTAGAATATACATACCATTAAAATGATAGACTGATTGTCAGTGGGCAAACGTTCAAAATCAGTATTGGGTCAAATACTTTATTTCCTCAATGTATATATACTATTGAAAATTAGAAATTCACCTCTGTTGAGCATATAATAGCTTACAGTAGCAAGTAACTTAAGGCCTGGCTAGTGGCATAGGACTCTAAATTGTAAGCCCTATATATGTTGGTGGATCAGAATCTTAATATGCAAAATATAGTAAATAACTATTATAGTTTTTATGTTAAGTAAAAAGCAAACTGAACACACCGGGATGTTGCTAGGTTCCATAAATATCTCATTGAACCCCTA
Organism: Pelobates fuscus; assembly: GCF_036172605.1. Taxonomy (NCBI): domain Eukaryota; kingdom Metazoa; phylum Chordata; class Amphibia; order Anura; family Pelobatidae; genus Pelobates; species Pelobates fuscus. The sequence goes on along the minus strand of NC_086319.1, from coordinate 104,558,314 downwards.
TATTAACAGAGGATTTCAAGACATATCCCCACCTTTCTATGTTACATCCTGTCCTCTAAATTGATATATTGCATGCTGCTAATGCGCCCTTTGATCTTGTGAAGAGAGCATAGGCAAAACACGCACATGCTGCAGAGTCAGATATTCAATGCTCTCCAGTGACACTACCTAACTACTAGAGAAGTAAGCATCAAAGCTCTGTTCCCCACCACCACTTCCTGACTGTCGCTGAGAGAACATACACCTACTCCCACCCACTCATTCTAAATTACCTGTTTGGGCACTGCATTATTAATCATTTTTTTTTAAATATATATATATATATATATATATATATATATATATATATATATATATATATATAACAGGCAGCTTCATTAAGAAGCAGCTGTCTGATTGAAAATGAAAAAGAAAAGAAAAAAAAATCAAGACTATATCCACCTCCTCCCTCCACCAAATGTAGAGATTCAGGACTAAAGATCTTCACATCCAGGGCTTCAGCTTCCAAAACCACCCCCAGCAAAGCCAATGACTTGCACATTGGTAGGATAATACTTTATTTTGTAAATGAGATATAGGGCATAATAAAATGTACCTAAATTTGATCAAAACATTTTCTCTGCTTCAGGAAATTTTAAAAATTCAAGGGAAGCTGTGCTAGCGATGGCATGTTATTAACTATGATCCAGCACCGTCTCATGTGAGGTTCCTCTTGTACAGCTATGTAGACATCTTGAAGAACATACCCAACTAACTACCAAATAAAGTAATTAAAAAATGGTCTATCGGGGAAGTGTGTATAAGCAGGACATATTTAAATATTAAGAGATTATTTTCTTTTCCTCTGCTTTCAAAGCAACCATGTGTTATATGGTTCATTCTGTCACCATGGATCATAATGCAGCTAGGACAGAAAGGAATTTTGTGTATATCATTATTATTAACCTTGTGGACTTTATGTATGTGTTATATTTGCTGCCATGGTAAATACAGAGTTGGCCAAAATTCAGATTAGGGTTTGAGGAGTCAATAACTTTTATTATTAATGAACCCGTTTAAATTATATTACATACAATGAATGCTTAACGTGTGAACATTTTTTAACTAGGTATGGCAGATGACATCTTTTCAATGAGCTCCATTTGCCACCTCATTGAACAGTTGAAATGATGAAACTATGAAATAATCCACTCGCCGAACAATTCTGCTATTTCTACTCGTTGTTCCTTCATGAAGTTTTATGAGGAATCTTCCAGTTGTATGTATAATAATAAAATTATTTTGTAACTGCAACAAAGAAATTGAGCTACCAACTAATACATTTTTTTTACCTATCAAACCCTGCTCTGAATTTTGGCCCACCTTGTACAAATAAAACTAATATTCATCCATCCATATTCATTAGCAGCAATATACAACAGACAAGGAGTCACCCATTGAGACTGGAAGAATGCAGAGGAAAAGATACAGTAACAACAATAAAAATTTGGAATTATTTCCGAAAAAGGTTGTCCTACAAGATTCTGTATTAATATTCAGGGGAAAAGTTGTTGATCCAAGGAGCGATCTGGAGTCAAGAAGGATTTTTTTCCCTTTTGTGGAGCAATTTGCCAAATATTTTTCTTTTTTCTTTTCTTTTTAATCTACGATAAAAAAAAAAGATGTTTAAAGGTTGAACTTGATAACTTGAGTTTTTCTAAACTTAGATAATTATGAAATTACGTTACTATGACCTATTATAATCTCTAGTTAAGATATAAATGCAGAAAGATAAGTCCTGCGCTCACATCACTACATGACTACAGTACACATCAGCCCCAATATATAGTAAAAACCGAAGAAAAACAAGTTACCTGGGCTCTCTCCTTAATCCCTATGTATTTTTAAACAAATGGAGGTTTTTTAGTTACCTCTAATGGCCATGAGAGGATGAGCCCACCTGCCAACATCAAGGAAGACCCCCTTAGGTGGGTCCTAACTCTAACCATTCACCTTGCTTCCTTGAGCCTCTGGCAAAATACTCTAATGAGACAGAAAGGGGTATTTTTTATATACACCCCTATATATTATTAACCCTTAATAGGGAACACATGGGATGGGCGGCTGCATTGTAACAAGGCTGAGTGATACAAAAAATGGATACAAATGCAGAAAGATAAGTCCTGCGCTCACTCCCATCACTGGGCGGCAGCAATGACTACAGTACACATCAGCCCCAATATATAGTAAAAAACAAAGAAAAACAAGTTACCTGCTCTCTCTCCTTAATCCCTATGTATTTTTAAACAAATTGAGGTTTTTTAGTTACCTCCAATGGCCATGAGAGGATGAGCCCACCTGCCAACGTCAAGGAAGACCCCCTTAGGTGGGTCCTAACTCTAACCATTCACCTTGCTTCCTTGAGCCTCTGGCAAAAATCTCTAATGAGACAGAAAGGGGTATTTTTTATATACACCCCTATATATTATTAACCCTTAATAGGGAACACATGGGATGGGCGGCTGCATTGTAACAAGGCTGAGTGATACAAAAAATGGATACAAATGCAGAAAGATAAGTCCTGCGCTCACTCCCATCACTGGGCGGTAGCAATGACTACAGTACATATTATTAACCCTTAATAGGGAACACATGGGACGGGCGGCTGCATTGTGTAGTTAAGATATAACAAATTATTTATATTTAAAGGGTTATTCCAAGCTGACGATGACCACTTCATTGTTTTCAATAGGCCAAGGTGCCTAGAGTCTGTTTGTACAGCATATCGAGTGTCACCCCTTTGCTACCAGTTGTGTTATTGTAGTGTCATTAGACCCAATGGCTAATGCCAATTCTGTACTTATTGGACATTACATCAGTAAGGGCTGCATTCTGCTGACACTCTCCAGTGGCAGCACAGCCACCCACTTCATGCAGCCTGTGTTCTTCCCTCAGACTGTCTTCCCCATACACCCCCCTCTTTACTGCCAGGAATAGTGATGTCATCAGAGGGAGTTCAAGTTGAGGGGAAAAAGTGTCCTCGGTGAGAGAACAGAAGTTATTATTTACTAATTGGTTTAAGATTGGAGGGGGGACAGTACTTTTTTGCCTGGAATAACCCTTTAAGCAGTAGGAGGGAAAAAAAGAAGAAATAAATAATTTAATTAAATAAAACTACACAAAAACTATCTAGCAGTATCTTCATATGTTTTGTATTAAATGGGAGTAATATTCCAAAAAACACTATTCACATGGAATCGAAAATAACACATTAAAAGTTAAATTGTTCTAAAAAACTAAAGAAATAAATCAAAACTTGGGGAGCATCTATGAACATGTGTTTTTGTTTCCATTTGAAATTAAATAAAATATGCACCCAGTTGCACATTAATTATAAAACTTTTATATATTGACAAGAATATTGATTCAAGTTGAGCTTTCTCCTCCTCTAGATTAAGCTTGTATTCAATCCATACAATCTGAAAAGCACTGCATGCTTACATCCATTAAGCAGCCCCATTTGGTGTGTTTGAATCAATCACATTTAACATTTGGAGATATTACACTAAACTGATTGCATGCTGTGAGGAGACACAGTCTCTATGGACCCTCAAAGCCAACATTAGTATTTTGCATTAAAGAAGTTCTTAGTCAAACATCAAGACGTAGCACGTTTCTACATTTGGAGAAAAAAAGGATGTACGTGGGTAAAAATGTGATTAGTTCTTCAATATAATGAGGTTAATTATATATTTATAACACATTTCCACTACATACGTATGACCCTGTATCAGGATCATCAACCAATATGTTGTGCCTCAGTAAACACAGGCACAGAAATAGGATGCAATCCCAACATACGGAGTAGGAAAAAGAATAAAAGTAATCAAGCATTAAATGTAGATTTCAGTACTTGGAATTTTCAAGCGGTTTCATACACGGGGACTATTATACATTGTATATGTAGAATTGAATAAAATGTTAGTTGTCCCACTATTGTATTGAAATAATGAGATGAAACAATTAAATTAACAGTTAGTTTGTATTTAAATATTTAGAACATGTGAATAAAATAGTCTCTAGCCCATTTTAATAATAATTTAGTTTTTTAGTATTTTCATAAAACATGAATACACATTTAGAGATGAGAATTTAGATTTGAAAGAAACCTTAGATTAATTAATGCATGTATTAATATTTAATACAATAATTAATATTTTTTTATTATAATAATAAACATTTATAATACATTTTTCAGTTTGATTGCCAATGCACCACTATTTATTTAGTAAAAAACGTATAAATTATACTTACAACCAACGTACTTATAATTACAACAAATCATAATCATGGACAAATAGATACAGTTTACAAGTAAAAGAATACAAAATTAAAATTAAAATATCAACTAACTAAACATGTTTCAATAAAATCAAAATCTTCAGACACAAGACTACAAATTATTTGAAAAAATCATTTTTACAGAAGAAAATAAAATTCAAAATGTGTCAGATAATTCCAATTTCTTGTTAATATCAGACTTTTAATAGAAAATCAAATTAATATATATTTGCGGAATGTTTTCAACCTTTTTGTCTGTTTTTCCTCTACTGAACAAAAACCTTTTCATTATTACTAACAATTGTATGAAAGATTTTACCCTCTGGAAATCTATTTTCACAAGGTAAATGTTACCATAAATACTAGTTTGTTTTATATTATAATAATAGTGTCTACACCACTCACATATCTTTTCTATATATATTATGAAACAAACTGCAAATATATTTAAGCGTAAAATTAATAAAAATGGAACAAAACACCCAAAAGTAGTAAAAAAAAAAAAAAAAAAAGGAAATTTTTGAGTAAAAGTTGTAGATTTTCTAATAAAGTTTTCATAAACACTAAATTATCTCAGTGGAAAATAAATAATTTATTTATTATGAGTTTAGCTTTAAATATATTTAACACAAATAAAAATATTATAATAATGTTCTCTACTATATGTTGCAGAAAGCTTATCTTTAAAGTAAAGTAAGTAAAACCCTAATGTTTGAGATATAGTTTCACTGAAAAAAAGTGTATTGCTGACATTTTCATTCTTAATATTTTGTTCATATGATATCAGGGATATAATGTCATATGTTCCCATTTAATGTTTTGCATGTAACATGGGTACAGTTACAAATTCAGAATTAAAGAATAGCTTTTTATTGCCATCTGACTAAATTCTGAATCAGCAGTTCTTCACATTATGGGAATGTTGGGACTTTGTGCTTTGTTGGCAGCAATGATGTTTCTCCGCAGAAGCAAAGGAGAAAAGCATGAAATTTGCATGTTATGTTAATGGAACATCTGTGGACAAAGCAGCTGTGCACATTTCAATCAGCAGTCAGAATGACTAAACACGCAGTGTAGGCAGAGTTCATGTTTCGAAGGCCAATTTAGCATGAATCAGTTCAATGAGATGTGATGATTGGAAGAACCACAATTTTTGGCCAGAAAGATGATTTCAGAAATTCATTCTGAGTGAACATAGAGATTAAACATAGTAAAGAGAGTATCTCTGTGAACGATTGTGCTCTGAATTTTTTAAGTGAGTTGTATTAAAGCAAATACTTTACCTAGTTAAGTGCCAGTAAATAGCCTGCAAAAAATACGCTGCAGTAGCCAGCTGGATAAATTTGATAACGCAACATACAACTCACTACATTTTTCTTAAGTACACAACGCTATATTTACATTTTTGTATTTGTTTATGTAGCTTCATGATAAGAAGATGTTTTAATATATTTTTGATTCTTGTGGAAATCTAGGCCCATCTTTTGGTCCATCTGGCACCCTCTGAGTTTGCATGCTCCAGACTGGTATACTCTTTATAAAGTGTACAAATCATGAGATTCCAGAGAGGTAGTTGGGAATATTTTATTTAGTGCTTGTTTTAATGTCACTGCAATCAGCATATCCAAATTGGACTACCAGTATCGTTCACTACTAAATCTAACCAGGTCTTGGTATGTTCCATAATATAGGTGTACCACTATTAAATGAGGTATTGCCCATTGGTAAGCTAAAATGTTTACTTCACCTAATTAGGTTAGCAAAAGAGAGTCATGTTGTATACTTATGATATCATCACAGCAATAATGTATATTAATGTGAGAAAGAAACTCAAGTGTAAACAACTTAAGACTGTGTTAAATAATGAATTCTTAGAGATTAAAAAAAAAAATTAAAACAGATGTAACTCGGGGATGCTAAAATGATACAGAGACAGACCAATATCAACAGACAAAAGAGATGCAAAGAGAAATGAAAAATGCATAATGCCCAGATAAACACAATCTTTCTAGACTTCCAAAACAAGGGGGCACAATATACATAATTACCACTACAATAGTGGTTGTGGCGCAAAAAATCCAGGTGACTGTATGGATACATTATAAACATTATTTGTTTGTCATATTTTTAAATTTTTTATCTTATATTTTTATATATATATTTTTTTAAATATTTTAAAAGTTTATATAAAAATATGATATAATTTAGATTTTTTTTCCAACAATGTTATGAGACCTTTATTCTTTATTTAGGTTTAATCTGTTCTTAGAGAAAGTATAGTGTTTGTAGATGTTTCTGTGCATATTTACTTTTGTGTTTCTTTGTTTTCCATGTCATAGATTTGTTATTTTAGAAAAAATTGTAAGACTAATTAACAAGTACCTTTTTCAGGAAACTGCATGGAGCAGACTCAATAAACATTGATTGCCTAATTACAGCACAGTTCAAAATACTCTTAGTTGTGTCTAATTTGATTATTGATTTTATAGATTTAAAGAGGGATCTAAGGCCATATCTCTCTTACAGATATAATTTAAGCACTGCCCTTTGTGTAGTATTTCTGTGTGCAATAAAGCCGTTAAAGAAATTGTAAGATCCCATGAGATTAGACAGGGTTAGTCACTAAACTGTGAATTGTCAGGATTCAAACAAGGTGAGCGATTTCAAAACAAATTAAACATTTTACACCATAGTAGCCAATCTGGAAATGTGATTTTTTTTATTTCTAATTTGGCTATTTTTACTTTACATTTAAAATTCACTTTGAATTCTTAATCGAATGAATACAATTGCAATGTAATTACATAGTTACATAGTTACATAGTTGCATAGGCTGAAAAGAGACTTGCGTCCATCAAGTTCAGCCTTCCTCACATATGCTTTTGCTGTTGATCCAAAATGAATTTCTAAAATAGCTGAAATAAAAACATTGGGGATGTTTTTTTCGATACAGCTATTTCCCCGCTTCATGTTTCTGAAATCTAAAACTGTTTAATTCCTGATAATTAACACTTTAGAGAATAATCATCTTCAGTATATTTTCTAGTAAAGATTATTTTGAGGAAGCGCACAAAATGAAATAAAGTAAAACAAGGAAAGTATCTCCATATGTGGTTATAAAAACAGATAACAGAGCTGCACACTAATAAATACTTATAGTCATATAGTGCGCTGTGCACCCTCTTTATGAAGCAACTACGGTACCAAGGTGCAATGTTATTATTGGCAATATGCAATATCATAGCATGTGGTTTGAATTTCAAGGGATCCCTCTGGACACATGTTATTTTTACATTATGAGATAGGCAGTAAATGTACATTTATGGCCCCAGTTACAGATGTCATACTTTACATGACAAAATAGATTTAATAACCAAAATATGGCTATTGTATGCTGATTTACAAAATGTGGCAGTGCTATATTATGTTACATTCAAAGCAAAATCTATTTTTTGGTAGTACGCTCATGTTTAGCACTACTTGGTGCTCTGTAATCCATTGGACCATCTCCACAGTAATTAGATACAAATTGACACAGAACTACAAGGGTGTATTCAGCAATGGCTGGTAATAATGTTGGGGCACTTGCTGTTACCCAATAACTACCTATGGAGACAGGACGTTATGGAGGCCTGCCTTGTAGGGCATCTGGCATCTAATGGGCCAGTGCAAAGCCAATGGGTAACATCAGAAATCTTGTTAGATCGCACTAAGCATGTTTGAGAGATCTATACCCAGAAACCCATTAAAAAAAAATTGAAAGTGCAGAAAAAAATTATGTCAGACACATGTTTTCTCATCATGCCAATAAATTAGATTTTGTTTAGATTGTCAAAAAATATATTTTTTTTAGATTGTCAGAAAAAATAAATATGATCTTTGCAACAAAACCACATCATTTTATTTAAAAAAATTGTGAGACATTCAGCTGTTTTCAATTAACAAATCAATTGAAATAACCCAACAAGATGAATGCTTCAAGTGGTTTCCCCAATTCATCGGAAACTACAACTTAATAATAAACTTCTCCAGTGCCAAAATTATTCAACCCCCTGAATAGAATCTCTCACAAAAACACAAATATGCAAAACCAATTGCCTCTACCGTTGTCTCAAGTACACCTGATGCAATTAATCAACTTCATTAGTTGCACCAGGTGTGCTTGAGCTGGAACCCTTGAAATACCTGAACTGGCTAGGAGCTTGTTGAGTGTTACGTTTGACTGCATGTTAGAAATATGGCTAAATCAAAAGAATCATCCACAAAGTGAAGAGAAGAGATCGTCATCCTTCGCAGACAAGAAACAAGATACAAAAAGATAAAGCACTGAATATTCCTAGAGACGCCGTTGGAAGCATAGTTTGCAAGTTCAATGCTGAAGAAACAGTGGTTACACTACCTAGACAGGGCAGGAAAAGGAAACTATCAATAGTTGCAACCAGATTTTTGAGAAAGCAAGTAGTAAAAAAACCCTTAAGCGACTGCAAGACTGAGGTTTCAGTGAGCACAGTAAGGCGCATACTAAACGCAGAAGGTTTCCATGACAGAACTCCAAGACGTACACCACTACTGACCCAACAGCACAAGAAAAATTGGCTCCAATATGCTCATACTTATATAGAAGCTGGTATCTTGCTATACATCTCATTTGCAGCAGGTCATAACCGCAAAAGAGGTTGAATCATTTTAAGACTGGAGAAGTCATTATAAGTTGCATTTTCAGTTGAATTTGGGGAAACTGCTTCAAGCATTTGTTCTGTTGAGTTATTTCAATTGCTTTTGTTTAATTTGTTCATTGTAAACAGCTGAAAATCTGTACATTTTGACAATAAACCTAATTTTCGATGGGGGTTGAATCAGTCTGATTACAACTGTGTAATTTTATATATATATATATATATATATATATATATATATATATATATATATATATATATGTGTGTGTGTGTGTGTATATATATATATATATATATATATATATATATATAGTGATACTAACATTGCCATTGAAGCAGTTACTTACTTGGCTTTTTGTGGTCTTCTTAGACTCTGGGACTTCACAATATTCAAAATAAAATAAATGCCTTAAAACAGGATTTAATTAAAACTAGTGACCATTATCTTTGGTACCTTAAACAAAGACCAGTCAAACAGGTCCCCTGGTTCAAATTCCATTTTATCCATCCGGTTCTAAATGAAGTTGGGTATAAATATGAAATTATCTCACCCCGTCTCTTGTAGATACATCCCTTGCTACTTTTGCATTGTGCCCCTCTCACCCCACCTAAATTATCTACATTAGGATTCTGTTAGTTAGGTAAGTCTTTAACAATTCCTGTTTCTCAGGACACTTTATGTTTATGTATAGGCGCAGCTTGGGCAGCATCTAGTAACAACATCCCCACACACATTATTAAGTGGATGGGCCATTGGAAGCCTACTTACTCTAGGTATATTCCATAACCAGGGCTTGAAATTAGACAAGCTTGTAGTACCATTGCTTTGTAATATAAGTTTAAATATGTTAAATAATGTTTGTTGCAATAACATATTGCATTTATATTTTTTTGCCCTCTTTTTTACAGGCCCAACTGACCGTCAGTTTTGGCACACCACTACGGACTTGCACCCTATTACGAACTTGCTTCCAATTTTATTCTGTTCCCAACTACAAACAAGAAGGTGGTAGCCTGGAGTTGTGAAAGGGGTTATCCAGCCTATTTATTCTCTACCACCTCCCCTCACAGGCCGTGGCTTTACCATGGTCGCCCCACCTACATATGCCTTTTTAAAATATATTTACAGTTTAAGTTTTCCTTACTAATTCTCTCAGGCCACTCTATTGTTTGTAACTTTGTTAATCACAAATCTTTCCTAATGTGTGCTGATTTGAATCCTATATATCTATTGGTTCATAGTCTGTATTAGTGTTCCTAAAATATTTTTTTCCACTGAAATATGCACCAAAACAGTTTACAAGTGAGGCTAAAATGGGACATTTTCATCCATGCCTAGCCAATTGTTTATACTCAAGTTTCCACAGCAAGATGTAATATAAAATCTTCAGAATTAACTGTATTATATGCCATTCTCGCTAAAGAATTATCAGTCTCTCCACTTTAATATGTTGATACATTTATTATATGTTAGGAGAGAACACATCATATATGTGTCTTGATAATCCAATTATTTTTGACAGAAAAATATTTTGGACTTTAAAATGTTTGTCTTTAAATTAATACATACATTAATCTGTTCACAATGCAAATACAGTCTACCATATAAATGAGAATATATGTCCATTATATAGATTCAGTAATTAAATATAGGCAAAGTAATATTCTTTCATTTATCAGAATTCTCCCTTGCCAAACATTTCATGGTCTTTGAAATATATTAAAGTGTTCCGTCTACAGCTGATGTTATCATCGAAAATCATCTCTTCTTTCAAGTCGAGCTTCAGTTTATTCAATGAAGAGGTGATCTGATAAATGGCAGCTGCTATATTGCAAATGTAATTCCAATCATTTCAGAATGTATGAATTGCTATGACCAAAGAAACTTAAAATCCATGTAAGTAGATTATACTTTTTGGATAAGTTAGAATACATGTAATTAGAATCTCCTTTTTGCTAGGTGAGAGAGATAAAATGAGATGAACCTAAGAAATTGTTTAAATATGTGAAGGGATATTTTATATGGGAATTATTGCTAAAATAATATTAAAGTGCAATTGTTACGGTGCACTGAAGTATATTTAATTTAGGCACCCAGGCCACTTCATCTCATTGAAGCGGTCTGGGTGCAGTGTCCCAGTCCCCTTTAGTCCTGCAACGTAAATCATTGATTACTTTGAAAGACTAAGACTGCCTCTAGTGGCTGTCAGGCAGCCACTAGAGCTGGGATAGACAACCTTCGGCACTCCAGATATTGTGGACTACATCTCCCACAATGCTCTTTCAGCCATAATGCTGGCAAAGCATCATGGAGGTGTAGCATTGAAAAAAGAAGCATTGAGAACGTGGTCCTGTTAATCAATTCTTTAGCAGAGAATCGGCATAGACATATATGTGAGGTAGCCGGTGAGGTAGCTCAGTTAGTAAATTCTGACTACAGTGCCTGTTCAAAATCCCAGGTCACAGGTTCAAATCCCAGCAGGTCAACTCAGCCCTTCATTCTTCCAAGGTCAATAAAATGAGTACCATCAATTGGGATATAATTACTATTCAGCTGCCGATTTGGTTAATTCTCAGAGTGTCCACTGAAAAGTGCTTTGAGTCCCACTGGGAGGGAGGCGCTATATAAATACTAGTTGTTATTAATATCTATGTTGAGAATTTGCTTGACAAAGAGAGCAGGAGAACCCTGCTGTCAGTCAGAATCAGGTTGCACGTTCTCTATTCTGCAAGCACCAAAAACACTTTAACAGTCTGTAATGACTATGATGCTTAGAATGTTCCTCTTATTTAAATATTGAAATGATTTGAGCATTTGGACCCAAATTTAGGATTTCCAGACACCATTGTCCTTGCTCTTACTCGCTGTACTGTTAATAGGAAAATTGCAGTTGCACATTTGCAATGCCAATTTCCCCTGCCATAAAGGTGTGGCAAACATGCAGATGCCATGAGCTCCTGGAGGAGCCTGCTAGCTAGCCTCCAGCCCAAGGACTATTGGCCGTATCCAAAGACCCTGTTCGGGAGTTAAATCTCCCCAGCCAACATTAGCAGCTTTCCCTGGGTGCCCCTGGTTCGGCACGTTTCCCTCATTTGAATGGAACCAAACACTAGCTCCCTGGTGGCTGTTCGCATTAAGACACGGTTACCAGTCACCTCAAGCCACGAATGTTATGGAACTGCTTTCGGCATGAGGTGACCGTGCGGCTCCTGGACAACTTGGTCCGTGGTTTTGAATGACTGAAATCCGCCAGGAGAGCACTTTTTGGAGGAAAGGTGCCTGAGACTAAGGGGAACAAGCGCTACCCAAGACCCAGGTGGAGCACCCCCGTATTGCAGCTGCAGGAGCTCCCTAAAATTGACCGGCCAAAGCACCAAACGCCCTGGAACTGTTTAGGACATAGGACCACTTGTGCAGTCGGCCAGAACATTAACACTGTGGAGTTTCCCCTACACTGCTATGATCTGAGCGCTATTTGGAGAACTTGGGCGCTCAGATTAGAGCTATTTGGGGATGCATTTTTTGTTGGGTTATTATATATTTTTATGATATTTTGGATATTTTTATGTTTTATATTTTTATGTTTGCCTCTCTGCTCCTGGGTAATAATTAGCTTATCGGTCTTACGCAATTATCTCCAAGGCACAGAGATCTTTGATCCCCTGCTGGGGGTTGTGTATATAAGCAGGCAACTTGGCAATAATAAAACAGTTAATTTTGTACCCATCATCAAGTCTAGGCTGATGTTTGGGGTAGCTCAGAGTTATAATCACTGCTTCACTTTAAGACCTGGGAGACTTCAATGGATATAGGGGGAGTATAGGGGATCCGTTACAAAATGATATCCAGATATGACCAATACCTTCCATATTAGCAATACTGCGAGAGAGAAACTGAGCTGTGGATGCCACAGGTACTCCCATTTTGTGTCAAACTACTTATTTGACAAATAAATGGGTGATGGTGATAGTAGCCTGCTAGCACCATACTCACTACAATGACCTGTAGTAGGTTTGGTACTTTCACATCTTGTGTACTCTAGAGTAATATTCAGTTATGTTCAGGTGAATTTTGCTTTAATGTATTTACTTTTTTTAATCTATGTTACACTTCAATACTCTATATTCTATAATTTCTAAAGCAAAGAAAGAAGCTATAGTGTTGGGCTAACCAGCACTGGTGCCTTACAGGAGGTATCTGGGGGCATTACCCCGGGCACATATATGAGAATAACAGAGGAATGGGGTGGGGAAACCACTCACTTGAAGTAGGTGGAACCCACTCCACTCAAAATCACCTCCTAAAGTAAAAATTTCATGATAGTGGTATAAACCTTTTATTAATCCAAATATATTAATAATAAATGCTAACTCGGTGCAAATGCAACTTATGTGTAAATATAAATGAAAAAAGTGATGCACCTTTAAAAACCTGGGTAGGTCTGTCCTGAATACCATGATTATGAAATAGTGGGCCAAAATTATATACAATAATTATCCTTAAAAGGGTTAGATGAAAATGTAGAGACCTCTAAAATACAGGTATAGTGGTTGTTCAGGTCTAGAGAGTATGCAGACTGTATGGTAGGCGGTAAAAAATGGGCAGGATCGGGTCTCCTTTTCGGTACCCGATCCTGTCCATTCTTTACCACCTGCCATAAATGATGATAGAATTTAACCACGCTAGTACTTTCATCATAACAATAGTGTAAGACCGAAACCGAGTTAGAATGAATGTGTTGTAGAATGATTGTTTTCCGATTAAGTTTTAGCTATATGTTGATCTTATATAACTGATGGTACCACAAGCACTTCACGCAAAGGAAAATATTTTGGATTAAAACTCTAGTAACATAGAAACATAGAAACATAGAATGTGACGGCAGATAAGAACCATTCGGCCCATCTAGTCTGCCCAGTTTTCTAAATACTTTCATTAGTCCCTGGCATTATCTTATAGTTAGGATAGCCTTATGCCTATCCCACGCATGCTTAAACTCCTTTACTGTGTTAACTTCTACCACTTCAGCTGGAAGGCTATTCCATGCATCCACTACCCTCTCAGTAAAGTAATACTTCCTGATATTATTTTTAAACCTTTGTCCCTCTAATTTAAGACCTCTTGTTGTCTTGTTGTGGTAGTTTTTCTTCTTTTAAATATAGTCTCCTCCTTTACTGTGTTGATTCCCTTTATGTATTTAAATGTTTCTATCATATCCCCCCTGTCTCGTCTTTCCACCAAGCTATACATGTTAAGATCCTTTAACCTTTCCTGGTAAGTTTTATCCTGCAATCCATGAACCAGTTTAGTAGCCCTTCTTTGAACTCTCTCTAAGGTATCAATATCCTTCTGAAGATATGGTCTCCAGTACTGTGTACAGTACTCCAAGTGAGGTCTCACCAGTGTTCTGTACAATGGCATGAGCACTTCCCTCTTTCTACTGCTAATACCTCTCCCTATACAACCAAGCATTCTGTGGAGTAGAAATGGTTAATACTTAAGGTCAACTATGATGCAGAATGCAACTATCGGATTTTGTACTGTATGTATTGGGCTATTCTTTTTTTTTTTCATTCTTTGTTTTATTGAAGCAATATGAGAGCATCACAGAAAGGAAGAAAAAGAAGAATATATCAGCAGATACACACTCAATTACAATAACCATTAATATTGATATATACTCTACTGATTGTCTGCTTCATTTTATATGTTATGGGTTGTCGCTATGTCTAGTAGATTAGGCATATATATTTGTGAATCATGTTCGTAGTGTGACAGTGGCTGCTTAATATATAATGTATAAGTAAGTTGCGCTGCATGTATATAGGCTAGGAGGCATGGAATAACGGTTAACATTGCTGAATCTTGCCTATCACATAAGATAACATTGCTGAATCTTGCCTATCACCAAGGGCAACTTTGTTGTGCTAGCTGAACGTAGAGTAACATCGCTATTCGTTTTAAACACAAAATTAGGTTTACTTTGTACTAAACCACTGGGAACAGGTTTCATCGCAATTAACATTATAAGATGTGTGATGTTGAGCCTAATAGTATTATGGCAACCAAATAAACAAAATCCTAGTGAACCAATACTATGTTATAGTCCCCTGGGGTCTCCCAGGTGTAAGTCCCTCTTTGGGTTGGCCAGCAGGTAGAAAATTGTGCCTCCGTAATCATCTAGGGTGCTTAAGGGATCTCCCGGTTAGGAAACCAGCACCCTGCTAAGTCCTGTGTGGTTCACCCTATGCCTCGTTGGGGCTGAGGGCATCTCTGCTGCGGGTGTCTGTGTTGCCGCGTTGTAGTACATTGACTGATCGGGTCCCTGTGGCGCCGGGTTGCTGGACTGTGCGAATAGAGCAGGGTCACCCCTACTGCGGTGGATGCTTGAGGGGGTCGTGGCTTCGCCGTCCGCTCTACTTTAATGCATCTTATGACTCTGTCCTCTGGCTGAGCTGCTGGCTGCCTCCGAGGGGTGGGCATCGGGTGCTGGGGTGAGTGTTTGCCCCCTGTTAGTAGCGCCCTTTGCTGCCGCTTGTGATTATGGGGGAACGCTGCGTGGGGAGTTCTGGGGTGAGCCCCTGTTGAGGCTTTGGGCTACTCTCCCGTGGTCGAGAGTTGGTGGGCTGGGGCTTGCATCGAGCTCCACGCCTCCGCCCCCCTGCTTTCCATGTCCCCCTCAGTGTTCGAGTCTGTATCGCGGGTTCCGTTGTGGAGTCTCTTGGGCCCGATGACGGTGGGACCCCCTCCGGGGCGCCCTTGGCCCCTCCGGGGCATCCATCTTGGCCCGGGGCGTCCATCTTGGCCCAGAAGGCTGCCAAAAGTCGGTCTATCATAACCGATAGCGGGAGTAGGCAGGGTTCAGGTGCCTGGGCCCGCATGGCGTCCGACATTTTAGGTGTCGCTGTCAAGGCGGCATCGGGCACAGGGATTGGTGTCTCTGCTTTTTGTTACTTGCTTTTGTTGCCGGAATAACCCCCACCGGCAAGGGCCCAGTCGGCTGGGGGATCGGCCGTCTCCACCATGCCGTCTGAGTAGGCCGCAGGTAGGCCTTGGGTCCGTCAGAGTTGCTCGGGATCTCGAATTCGCGTTTTTTCCATTGCATCGCTCTGTTGTTGGGGCTGAAATGCTGGCTATACGTAGATAATTGCTATTGTTTTTCAGGCTTTCGATCCAGGAGCTCGTCTGTAGTGCGACCGCTCTGCTCGGCTGTCAGGCTCTGCCCCCCTATTGGGCTATTCTTAAAGCCACTTTTTCCTGTAATCAATGTTTTAAAAAAATTTAATAAAAAGAATTTCAAGCAGAAAAAAAAAAGTCTACGAATACCACAGTTATGTACTAGAGAAAATTATATACAATAATTATAATTAGCCAAAATTATATACAATAATTATCCTTAAAAGGGTTAGATGAAAATGTAGAGACCTCTAAAATACAGGTATAGTGGTTGTTCAGGTCTAGAGAGTATGCAGACTGTATGGTAGGCGGTAAAAAATGGGCAGGATCGGGTCTCCTTTTCGGTACCCGATCCTGTCCATTCTTTACCACCTACCATAAATGATGATAGAATTTAACCACGCTAGTACTTTCATCATAACAATAGTGTAAGACCGAAACCGAGTTAGAATGAATGTGTTGTAGAATGATTGTTTTCCGATTAAGTTTTAGCTATATGTTGATCTTATATAACTGATGGTACCACAAGCACTTCACGCAAAGGAAAATATTTTGGATTAAAACTCTAGTAACATAGAAACATAGAAACATAGAATGTGACGGCAGATAAGAACCATTCGGCCCATCTAGTCTGCCCAGTTTTCTAAATACTTTCCTTAGTCCCTGGCATTATCTTATAGTTAGGATAGCCTTATGCCTATCCCACGCATGCTTAAACTCCTTTACTGTGTTAACTTCTACCACTTCAGCTGGAAGGCTATTCCATGCATCCACTACCCTCTCAGTAAAGTAATACTTCCTGATATTATTTTTAAACCTTTGTCCCTCTAATTTAAGACCTCTTGTTGTCTTGTTGTGGTAGTTTTTCTTCTTTTAAATATAGTCTCCTCCTTTACTGTGTTGATTCCCTTTATGTATTTAAATGTTTCTATCATATCCCCCCTGTCTCGTCTTTCCACCAAGCTATACATGTTAAGATCCTTTAACCTTTCCTGGTAAGTTTTATCCTGCAATCCATGAACCAGTTTAGTAGCCCTTCTTTGAACTCTCTCTAAGGTATCAATATCCTTCTGAAGATATGGTCTCCAGTACTGTGTACAGTACTCCAAGTGAGGTCTCACCAGTGTTCTGTACAATGGCATGAGCACTTCCCTCTTTCTACTGCTAATACCTCTCCCTATACAACCAAGCATTCTGTGGAGTAGAAATGGTTAATACTTAAGGTCAACTATGATGCAGAATGCAACTATCGGATTTTGTACTGTATGTATTGGGCTATTCTTTTTTTTTTTCATTCTTTGTTTTATTGAAGCAATATGAGAGCATCACAGAAAGGAAGAAAAAGAAGAATATATCAGCAGATACACACTCAATTACAATAACCATTAACATTGATATATACTCTACTGATTGTCTGCTTCATTTTATATGTTATGGGTTGTCGCTATGTCTAGTAGATTAGGCATATATATTTGTGAATCATGTTCGTAGTGTGACAGTGGCTGCTTAATATATAATGTATAAGTAAGTTGCGCTGCATGTATATAGGCTAGGAGGCATGGAATAACGGTTAACATTGCTGAATCTTGCCTATCACATAAGATAACATTGCTGAATCTTGCCTATCACCAAGGGCAACTTTGCTGTGCTAGCTGAACGTAGAGTAACATCGCTATTCGTTTTAAACACAAAATTAGGTTTACTTTGTATTAAACCACTGGGAACAGGTTTCATCGCAATTAACATTATAAGATGTGTGATGTTGAGCCTAATAGTATTATGGCAACCAAATAAACAAAATCCTAGTGAACCAATACTATGTTATAGTCCCCTGGGGTCTCCCAGGTGTAAGTCCCTCTTTGGGTTGGCCAGCAGGTAGAAAATTGTGCCTCCGTAATCATCTAGGGTGCTTAAGGGATCTCCCGGTTAGGAAACCAGCGCCCTGCTAAGTCCTGTGTGGTTCACCCTATGCCTCGTTGGGGCTGAGGGCATCTCTGCTGCGGGTGTCTGTGTTGCCGCGTTGTAGTACATTGACTGATCGGGTCCCTGTGGCGCCGGGTTGCTGGACTGTGCGAATAGAGCAGGGTCACCCCTACTGCGGTGGATGCTTGAGGGGGTCGTGGCTTCGCCGTCCGCTCTACTTTAATGCATCTTATGACTCTGTCCTCTGGCTGAGCTGCTGGCTGCCTCCGAGGGGTGGGCATCGGGTGCTGGGGTGAGTGTTTGCCCCCTGTTAGTAGCGCCCTTTGCTGCCGCTTGTGATTATGGGGGAACGCTGCGTGGGGAGTTCTGGGGTGAGCCCCTGTTGAGGCTTTGGGCTACTCTCCCGTGGTCGAGAGTTGGTGGGCTGGGGCTTGCATCGAGCTCCACGCCTCCGCCCCCCTGCTTTCCATGTCCCCCTCAGTGTTCGAGTCTGTATCGCGGGTTCCGTTGTGGAGTCTCTTGGGCCCGATGATGGTGGGACCCCCTCCGGGGCGCCCTTGGGCCCGATGACGGTGGGACCCCCTCCGGGGCGCCCTTGGCCCCTCCGGGGCATCCATCTTGGCCCGGGGCGTCCATCTTGGCCCAGAAGGCTGCCAAAAGTCGGTCTATCATAACCGATAGCGGGAGTAGGCAGGGTTCAGGTGCCTGGGCCCGCATGGCGTCCGCCATTTTAGGTGTCGCTGTCAAGGCGGCATCGGGCACAGGGATTGGTGTCTCTGCTTTTTGTTACTTGCTTTTGTTGCCGGAATAACCCCCACCGGCAAGGGCCCAGTCGGCTGGGGGATCGGCCGTCTCCACCATGCCGTCTGAGTAGGCCGCAGGTAGGCCTTGGGTCCGTCAGAGTTGCTCGGGATCTCGAATTCGCGTTTTTTCCATTGCATCGCTCTGTTGTTGGGGCTGAAATGCTGGCTATACGTAGATAATTGCTATTGTTTTTCAGGCTTTCGATCCAGGAGCTCGTCTGTAGTGCGACCGCTCTGCTCGGCTGTCAGGCTCTGCCCCCCTATTGGGCTATTCTTAAAGCCACTTTTTCCTGTAATCAATGTTTTAAAAAATTTAATAAAAAGAATTTCAAGCAGAAAAAAAAAAGTCTACGAATACCACAGTTATGTACTAGAGAACTATAAATAATAATAATAATAATAATAATAATAATAATAATAATTATCCTTGAGAGGATTAGTAAGAATGTAGATAACTCTAAAGTACAAATATAGTGGTTTATTCAGGTCTGAAAAATATACAGGCTGGATAAGATGCAAGCGAAGGGGACAGGGTTGGTAGTTATATCATGCTTTGTATCAGATCAACTCAGTAAAAGTGTAAGGAGTTGAACAAAGTAGCAAAATGGAAAAAGGTGTATCACAGTTTTTTCATTTATTTTTACACAGTTAGAACTCCCTGGTGGTCCGGTGGGCTGCTAGTGGACTCTCTGGTGGTCCAGTGTGTTGTAAGAGCAGCCGGACTCCCTCGCGGTTCCTGCGCTCTGCGATTAAACCCCTGCGACCGCGGTAGTTCCGCCACTGCTTCTAACTAAAATCAGAAAGAACCTTAGACTTAAAATGCAATTAAGCTATTAATGATTTTTTGTCATTTCCAGTTCAACATTTTACGGTTGATTATTCCTTAAATTTCACCTTACTGTACAATAGAGAAGAACCAAGATAAGTCAATCCATTTTATCTATTAGCTTGCACAATAACAAACTAATAAGCATTATTAGAATTAAATGAAAAAACACGTATATAGAGAAAATAATCCATATATATGGAACTAAATAAAATTAAAAATCAGAGAACTTTCACTTAGAACATGAACATGTAATCATGCATTTAGGGGTCCATACTCTAGAAAATAAGTGCCCAAACAAAACCACATAGATCATGAACAGTTAGAGAAACACTATGGAGTTAGGAATGCAGATAAGCATTCCTAAAACTATAGTTTTAATCTAGTTATTTTGATGTCCCTCCCACCATTTGAGGTCTTGAAAGGTTTGTTACTTACCTTGCAGCTCTTGCAGTACCACTCCACCTCTCTTTTGCTGAGATCCTCAATGTTGATGATCTCAGCCAATCAAATGTCTCCATATAGGAAAACATTGGGAGGCTAGTGTGCATGTATGGCAAAATGCTGTGCTGCACCATTAAATGGTCTCTCTTGAATTGCCGATGTTTAACTTGGTTATTGTGGTGGAAGCGTCTATAGTGACTGTTATGAAGATAGCCACTGGGGGCATGTTAACCCTGTAATGTAAGCATTGATGTATCTAATAAAAGTCAATGTTTTCCATTGCAGGGTTTAGAGGCAGTGACATGGCACTTAGACTACTTAATTGAGATGGGTGACTATAAAGTCCCTTTAAGGATTTAGAGATTCTCCAATTCTGCATCAATGGGAAGAATTGGACATTATGGGTGTATATGAGGTCTAGAAAATAATGTTGTATATACTGGAATAGCTTGTTGCTTACACTGTATATTTCAGGCATCGTGCAGAAGCATTAGTTTTGCAAATTCTGCAGAGCTGAGAGACAGTGCTTCAATTCACTATTTCTCAAACAAAGTAGTTTAAAAAATAGCAAAAGGTAGTTTCATAGCAATAGGTAGTTTAAAAATAGCAAAAGGTTTCCACAGGATGCATATTTGCTTGTCAGTCTTTCACATTCATTATTTTTTTATGAAAACTTACTTTTCGGGAACTCATCTCTGAAAAATGGTCCATTCATGTTATTATAGGAACACTCCAGGTGCCATAACAACTTCATCTAAAATAATTTCTTAGGGTGCCAAGAGGTCCTTAGTGCTGGCTTACCTTTAGGGGTTAAACCGTTCTCAAACAGTTTAACCCTAAAGTCTTTGTTCTAGCACCGGAATTCCCTGACCCGCTGTCCTTCCATTTACTTAAAATCTTTAAACCAGAAGGCTCTTGCAGCATCGGATAGCAATGCTGCTGATAAAACATACTCTTTACAGATTTTTAGCAAATGCAAGGATAGAGGGGCAGAGAGATACAGCACTGGAACACAGACTTTGGGGTTAAACCCTAAAGGTGAGCGAGCACCAGGAACCTCCAGGCACCATAAAAACTTTATTTTAATTAAACTTCCTTTAACTATCCTTTAACAACGTGATACTTCACGTCCAATCAATTCATTTTAATGCATTGTTTAAATAATTATGTATTGGGGTGTTATGCAATCCACCTTCCAGCAGATGGCAGCATAGTGAAGTTATGCACTTGTTCTGTTTCTGTTAGTGTCTCTTGTGTTATGTCATTATGTGTGTGTGCTGAAGTAAAGAGAAGTTCTATTTAACTACTTGTCTAAGAGCCATTTGTAAATATAACATTCAAATACATTAAACTGGCGACGAGGATGGGATGTCAGTAAATGGACACTGCAGATACATAAAGGAAATAAAATCAGCCTGAGTGAGGAAATAAAACTTTTCTTTTGGAAATCTATTACCTACAAACATCTCCAGCATGGCTTCTCTAGGACACATGGAGGAATTTGATCTGGATAATCCAGCCTCATGGGACTCATATGCTGACAGGTTAGTGTTTTTCCTGGAAGCTAATAAGGTGGTTGATGCTATTCAGAAGAGAGCTGTGTTACTGAGTGTTATTGGATCTAAGACTTTTAATACTGTCCGCTCACTGATATCTCCTGCTAAACCGCAAGAATGCTCATTTGAAGAAATACTGGTACTGTTTAAAAAATCATTTAGCACCAACCGCATCTGAAACAGTGAGGCGTTTCCATTTTAATAGACAAAATCAGAAACCAGGTGAAAGCATTGCAGCATATATTGCAGAAATGCGCAGGCTGTCTGAAATCTGCAATTTTGGTACTAGTTTAAAATCCTTGTTAAGGGACAGGCTTGTGTGTGGGGTGCAAGATGAAGCACTGCAGAGGAGACTTCTTGCAAGACAGAATTTAACTTTTATTATTGCACAAGAGGGCGCTTGCAAATGAGGCTGCATATGTCCATTCCAAAGAGATACAATCCTCCTCTAGCAAATAGAACTCACCTGAAATAAATCTAGTGAAGAAGACTGATGGTAAATAAAATGAATTTTCACCACGCACTGATGTCACAGCTCCATTTAAAGGAACGTGTTATAGTTGCGGTGGAAAACACAGGCGTAGTACATGTCATTTTCTAAGTGCAGTTTGCCACACATGAAAATGTACAGGTCACATACAGACTGTTTGCCAAAGACAAGCCAGAATGCGATTAGAATGCAATTACAATAGCAACCACAGTACACTCTGTTAATACTCCACAGTGTATGGTTTCAGATAGTGAAATGACTTCAGGTGTTTATTTAAATGACTATGTGAATAAAGTGGAAAATTCGCCATCAAGACTGAAGATTTACACTGAAATTGTGCTGCAAGATGTTCCATGCAAAATGGAAGTAGATTCCGGGTGCGCGTACTCTTTGATTTCAGAAGAGACATTTACATTGTTATGGCCTCATAATTCTTCTTCAATAGTATCTTGTGATATTCATCTGGTGGACTACAGTAAACAAGCTGTGGATGTTAGAGGGGCTTGTTTTATACTAGTAAAATATGGTAAATTTAGAGGACACTTACGTTTAATAACAACTAAGGTAAAAAGAGCAAGTTTGCAAGGTAGAAAGTGGTTTGAACCCTTAGGAATTTCATTAACTGAAGTTAATAATGTATCCACAGATATTCTACAGAATGTGATTGATAAATGTAGTGCAGTTTTTGAAGAAGGTCTTGCCATGTTTAAAGGCCCTCCTGTTTCTTTTGTATTAGATTCAACAGTACCCCCAATTCGTATGAAGCCTCGCAGAATTGCATTAGCTCTCAGACCAAAAATAGATGCTGAGATTACACATCTTATGGAACAAGGTATACTTGAACCCGTAACTCACCCTAAGTGGTGTTCTGGTGATGAAACCAAATGGGGAATCTATGCTGACTACACATGTACAATCAACAAAGCATTGCAAGAGCATCCCTATCAAATTCTAACTGTTAACCAAATTCTTACTACTTTGGCAAAAGGAAAAGTATTTGCCAAGTTGGATATGGCTCAAGCCTACCAGCAGTTACATGTGGATGATGAGGCTGCTGATGCACAAACGATAACAACACACAAAGGAGCTTTCCAAGCAAGAAGTTTGCATATTCCAGAATTTAATGGAAACCGCTCAACCTCACCTGTGATGCTTCTCCGTATGGCATAGGGGCTGTATTGAGCCACACTTTGAGAAATTGGGTTGAGGCTCCTATTGCATTTTATTCATGTCCTTTATCTACTACAGAGAGGAATTATGCCCAAATTGTGTACGGTGTAAAAAAGTTTCATGACTATTTGTATGGGAGGAGGTTTACTATTATAACAGATCATAAACCTTTACTGGATCTGTTCACCAGCAATACTCCCACTCCTCAATTTATTTCCCCACGCATGCTCAGGTGGTCCCTTATGCTGAATGCCTATGATTGTGAATTCAAGTATCATCCTGGCAAGAATATCACACATGCTGATGGATTAAGCTGGTTACCTTTGCTTTCTCCTGACTTCATTGTTCTTCCTATGTCTGAATCCATTCCAAACCCTCCGTTAGATGCAAGTGACATGCTTGTATGTCTGCCAAGGATCCTTTGCTGTCTCGTGTGCTTGACTGGATTTAGAGGGGGTGGCCAAAATCAAAAGTGGAAGACAAGTTGAAACCATTTGCAGTGTACCAACATGAATTATCTGCCTAAAAAGGGTCCCTATTGTGGGGAAACAGAGTGGTAATTCCAAATGCAGGACAAGGAGTATTGCATGCTCCCCATGAGGGATATCCTGGAATAGTTTGCATGAAAGCTTTAGCCAGAAGTTATGTATGGTGGCCTAAAATGGATGAAGTTATTGAAATGTGGGTGAAGAACTGTGTACCATGTCAATCAACTCGTCATGCTCCACCTAAAGCCTCAGTACATTATTGGGAAGTGACTAGGTCACTTCCCAATAATGTACTGTAGCATATAGATTTTGCTGGCGCTTTTCATGGACAGATGTTTTTTTAGTTGTTGACTCCTTTTCAAAATGGTTAGAAGTTGTTCTAGTTACATCTGCTACCTCATTCACAGTAATAAAGATTCTAAGGAGGCTGTTTGCTACACATGAGTTGCCAGATACAATTGTGTCTGATAATGGAACACAATTTACCTCATCAGAATTCAACATTTTCATGCAAGTAATCTTATTCGACATGTTACGATTGCACCATTTCACACACCATCAAATGGTCAAGCTATATGGTTCAGACGACCAAAGACTCATTAAAGAGAATTATTGAAGGTGATTGTGTCAGGTCCCTGGCCCCTGCGCCACTCGCAGCGACCTTGCTTACCTCATCACAGCGAGCGGCGTCATCTGGTCCCTGTCGCCAGACTGGCAGTGTGTCTGACGCTGCACGCTCCAGAGCAGCTTCCTTATATGTGTGCTGCACCTGATCATGTGACCCAGCACGCAGTGATGACCTCAGAGACCACAAGGGAGGGAAGAAACTCCTGCCACGTGTTGTGATTAACACTGATTGGAGATTAGCCAATCAGACACACCCTGTGTGTATATAAGCTAACCTCTCTCTTGCCTCAGTGCCCTGTTGTGGTCTTTGGTTTACCATTGAGCATTGCACTTGTTATTTGGATTTCCTGGTTACTGATATTTTGCTTTGTCTCTCTTTATTCCATTTGACTATCCCTTTTTGCATAACCCAACCATTCTAAGGATAGGTATTGCAATTCTCTCTACTTTGTCTTGTCTGCATGTTAGGGTTCCCTTGTGAACATTACAGATTGGAATCGTAGACTTGCAAATTTCCTTCTGCAACAGCATATGGCACCATGCACAATCACTGGTAGTAGTCCAGCAGAGCTCTTTATGAATCAGCATCTTAAAACTTGTCTGGATCCTTTACATCCTGATTTGACATCTGAGTTACAAGAGAAGCAAGAACTATAATGCTTCTACTGAGAGAGTCTTTGCACCTGACAGTGCTGTCTATGTCAGGAACTATGTTTCTGGGCTTAAATGGATACCTGCAAAAGTAATTGAGGCCACAGGACCTTTGTCATACAAAGTACAAATTCCTGATGGTAGAATATTACAAAGGCATGTCGATCAGATCCAGGAACGGAGTGATGAGATTGTGCCTGCTGTCGGTCCCAGTCATACCGGGTTTTCTGTGCTGCCAGATGATGGTGAACCACTGGATGATACAAGTGTCAGTTCTTCAGGAGTTGTTGTTGCAGAACCTGTTCCATGTTGTTAATCAGACAGAGCACAGGAAGAAGGGATGGGCACAACTGAAGGTCCAGGTGAAGCAACTCCAAACTTGGTTTTGGGGCGCCCAAGAAAAAAATATTCACCTCCCAGTTATCTCAAAGACATTGAGGTCTAGGGGGGAGGAGTGTTATGTATTGGGTGTTATGCAGTCCACCTTCTAGCAGATGGCAGCATAGTGAAGTTATGCACTTGTTCTGTTTGTGTTAGTGTCTCTTGTGTTTGTCATTTATGTGTGTGTGCTGAATTAAAGAGAAGTCCTATTTCACTACTTGTCTGAGAGCCATTCTGTGAATATATAACATGCAAATACACATAAATAATGCTATTGAAATCATGCAAAATTAACCAATCTAAAACAATAAGTAAATTTCCAAATAATATATTTCCAGGCTTTACGTTAGCACTGCCCCAAACAAGGAAGTAATCAGCCAATTAGAATACTTTTCCTTAGCACTTTTTAGATTCCTGACTTTGGGCTTGTTTAATGCCTTGTCACTACTTTTGCTACTGTGTAATATTCCTGTCACTATCATTAGCAAGTTATTAACTGCAAGATTTTTACAGAGACAGGGAGTTACTGGCAGCCGCCGCTGAAAGCTAATCACTAACAAACAGCTAACAAATCCCATTATTTACTAATGGCATAGCCACCTTTAAAATTGATTGGACACTTGCTTGGGCCCCCTGGACACTGCCCTCCCACTCTCTAGCATGCAATCACACCCAACATTTGTGTTAGACACACACACAAAAAAACCACAAAAAAAACCCCATCATATATTAGTGTTCCTCAAACTTTTCTCACCCAAGGCAAACCAAAGCTCTTCCCAGAATTCTGTGGCACATCACAAGCAAATGTGTATCGCCCTAGCCCCCATAGCACTTGCAAATGGGTAACACTGTCCCCAAAACACTTGCCAGGGTATCATACTGCCCACACAGCACTTATATGTGTCACATTAACTCATGCCAATGTCCACATTGCTCCACAGACTTGCCACAGTGGCAATATAGCAATATACAAAACTTGCCTTTTGTCAGTGTCACTTAGCCCCACAGAACATGCCACAGTCAGCTTTTTCATTAAAAATATAACACAGTCAGTTTGCCTGTTGATAAATATCACTCTCTGTGTGCCCATTATTAAATTCCACCGTACGTTTTTCAATTAATAAAGGGGGGATAGGGGTTGCAATAGGGTTAAGGGACTGTAATAGTGTGGTTTGAGGCTGTAGAATTGATAGGGGCTGTAGTAGTTAGTAAGGGGCTGAAGTAGGGTATAGAGACTTCAACTGGGGGAATATGGGCTGAGGAAAAAAACACTTGTTTATTCCTCCTTCCTAAGGCTTACTTTGGGCCAGGGAGGGGGAATCCTGATTCCTGCTTGTCCCAGGTGCCAAGTGAGATCAGCGAAACCTAATACAAGAGGCTGGACTGAGAGTGAGGGGTGGAGCCATAAGTGAGGGGCAGAGCCTAAGGTGATGGAGCAGAGTCTAGTGACATAATGCTCCTCTGTCTGCATAGAGCCTGTGCATTGTGCACCCCTTGCACCTACTCAGGATCGGCCCTGGTTCTAAGCTTGTCACTAAGTTTTACTAGCCAGTCTTTACCTGCCTGTCGCTACTTGTCATGATGGGTATTTTACTTAGGTATGTGTTTCTGTGCTCTACCAGCAAGCTGCTGATATGTGAGTGGTTGGTATCTTTAGTAGCAGCTGTTATTAGCAATAGACTTCAAATATTAACATAATTGTAAATCTAGGGTTAGTTCTAAACTACTAGCTCTTGGCGGGTTTACAGTTTGCCCCTCCCCTCATTCTTCACAAAATATGGTAAAAAGCTAAGCAAAATAATGGTTCGTAGGCCCCTGCCTAACCCATGGGCCCTAGGTGGCAGCCCATGTTCGCCTTAATGGCACTTATGACAGCTATTTACCAAGTTGCAATTCAGTTATCAGCTTTTTACAATATCTCCCATTAACCTTTACTGTGCTTTGTGATGACATGAACACATGGAGGGAGGGAAATAATGGGAATTGTTGCATCATGTACACAGGTTTAGTAGCTCGCTAGATGAAAATATTTTAAAAGGGGGATTTGGGAAAGATGACACAGCGTCAAGATGCAGAATGCAACATCATAATGATTGATTTACCCTGGAGGGTAAGATGGCGCCAAGGGGCTCCATACATTATCATGGGGTAGCATCCATATATCTGGGCGGTATTGATAAAAAACAAGTTCATTGTTATTATACTATATACATTAAACTATCCACACAATAATTCCCATTCCCTTAGACAATGCAAAACACAGCAATAGATCATTTTGTTATTCCTATGATAAAATCAATTCAGTAACAGAGCCCTTTAGCTGAGAACACTGACAAAACTTATAGAATTGTGAATTAAGAGCTCTTGAAAGAAAAACTCAACTGGCACAAATTCAAATAATAATCAATTGCCTGTCTGCTCTGCCTTGTACGAATAGTCCTTCTTTAGATCTGCCTCAAGGTCTTTATAACATAGTGAATCGTTGGCTATTATTATACAATAGATTTAGCTTCAGAAAAGTATTTTAATATTTAGTAGCTCATAGGCCTCTATAATGTAATCTCTGCTGTCCTATGGTAGTAACACTTGCAGAAGATAGTAAAAAAAAGTAAAGTCTAATAAATCTAAAACATTCACAGTATTCCATCTAGAAATTAACTACATGTACATTTAAGTTGATAATAATAACGTTTATTTTAGCGTGAGAAAAAATAAATTCTGTTTCATAATGCTTTGTACACGTTTTCTTCTCAGATTTTGAATTATTATGATTATTATTATTATTGCTTAATATATTAAAAACAAATTAATTTTACACATTTTGTTTCTAATTAACTTCAAAGTCGTGAGATTGCCAAAGAGCAATTTGTCTTTTTTTTTTTTTTTTTGGCACTGAAATAAATTAAAAGCATTTTAGATAAAATATATCCAAAGTAATAATTTGTCATTTTGGGGAAGCAATCTTTCTTCTCTTGCATTGTCTCAAAAGTAATTAAATGTTTAATTGATTCTTAAAGAAACTAATAACTTGTATTGCATTTTGTTGAGTCATGATTAGAGTGACATCAGATATTACTAGTTTTAAAAAAGCAATTTTCCCCTCAAACTGACAGGTCTTACGTTAGTAGCCCTACATTATGAGTAGTCTTCAAGGAATACTCCAAGTCCATTCTGGTCTTTAAAAAATCGCTATCCATATCTCTTTTATCTATCCATGAGAAACATTAATCTATATTTTATAGTTTATTATTAATTGATGATTGTTTTTTTTAGAAAAAAGAGAGGAATACTATGGAATGGATCAAATCCAAACCTGGATTCCTAAGGGGTTACTGAGATATCACGGGGCATGAACCCCAAATATGTTACAGAGAAAAAGACTGGAGTGGAGTAGTGGCACCAATAGAGATGACACAGTTGGGCGACTATTCCACAGATTGATATCTCAAAATTTCAGTTAAAAATAATCATGGGATATACCCTTTATTTAGCCGCTTACGGACAAAACATACATACAGTGAAATAATGGTGAAAACACTCGTCTAAACTAAAGGTGTAAACAAAAAATTGTTTTTTTTAGTTTATTGTACCGTGTAGTGCAGTTCTCATGATGGTTGTATTCTGTCGGGTTCTTTTGATGTGTGTCCTGTATAGAAACAATTTTCTTACAATAATAAGTCAAAAAAATTTGAGCATCAAATTTGAAAATTAAAAAATTACTATCTATAAGTGTCCAGGTATGTTTACTCTAATATTTATCATAAAACAGAACATAATTTGTTCAATGCTGCAGATATATTTCCATTGTTTGTGTATATTCTTCCCAGCTTTCAATCTTTTTTGAAAATGGTTATGTTTGCGAGCAATGTAAATATATATACATATGTCTAGTTAAACATTCCATTCCCATACAAACATAGACACACTCATATAGATTTTTTTCTCTGTTATCATACAATTCCTGTGTGTGTCTCAGAATTTAAAAACATGCAGCTGAGCGACACAGTTTATCACATGGCTGATTGGTTTGCTATATGGCATGCAAGGCATTTTCTGGGCCTGGGATCTATTCTGACATCCATCATACTGTTGTACATGAAATGTGCTTGCTTCTACATACGTCTGGTGTTTCTAAGCGTCTCAGAGAACAATCTTATCACATACTGCCAGGCTTTCTTCCTCTTTAAATGTACAATTGTGTTCTTCCTGTAGCGGTTTAATGACATTAATAATTTACAAAATAATTGGAGAAAGGCCTCTAGAACTATGTATGTTTTAAATAATATAATAACGGGTCTGCTTCTAACGAAGAGCAAAACTGTACATCATCCAAACATTTTGCATGATTTAGTTGCTATTACCCTTTTGCACACCAGCTTCAGCATTAATAATGCAACCGTTGTTCTATAAATATTGGAGCAAACAACATCATCCCAAAGCTGCAAAACACCCCATGAAATGCTGCTTTTTTTCTATGGCAAAATTCCCATCAGTCTTTTTCACTGGGAATAGAGACGTGGGTTTTGAACAGTGTCTACTAAGGGAGTAATGGGATTAGGGAGGTGGATATTGCTGTTTGTGATGTGTGTACTGGGATTAGGGGTGTGGGTATTAAACAATTGCTAGTAAGGTGGATACTAAGGGTTGGGAAGTAGAGAGTACAGAGGTGGGTATTGATCAGTTGCTAGTAAGACCACTTTATTGTTTCATGTAAACAATGCTGATAAGGATAGAGTTAGAGTCAGGTTAAGTAAGATTGGGACTATGATAAGGTTTGGTTTAAGATTAGGGTTAGCATTAGTGTTAAAGGTTTGGTTTGGAATTAGGATTGGGGTCAGCGAGGGAATACCTCTGCTGAAATCAAAGGGAATCCTTCTAACTCATTTCCTAGGGGTTGGATTAGGATTAGGATTCAGATTAGGATTCGGATTATGTTTAGGATTAGTATTTGTTATTTCAAGATGTGTATATGGGGGGAGTGGGTATTGTTGCCCTATGGAGATGTTGCAGGGTACATTTAAGGAATTGTTTTACAGTAGCACAAATGAGATTTTAAAAATGTGCTTAAAAATACAATGTGCATGTACAATTCTAAAGTAAAAATGAATGCCACATATACTTGTATGTATATGTAATATTTGTCCTTTAAAAACAAAGGTATATAATAAGTGCTGATGGTAGAAATAAGAAAGATGGAACTTAGCAAAAGTGCTAACATTTTTTTGTTCTTAAGTACAAAACAAGCAAACTGAATCTGTGCCATTAAGGGTTTAACTAATGGCTTGTTGTAGAAAGGTTTTAGAGCTGTGAAGCTTATCTCCTTTTCTGTCTCTAAAACAATATGCATTTGCCTATATAAGTGGAGGCCCTAGGTCATATTTCTCAGTCACACCCTTGAAAACTAGACTTAGATTTCATCCCTAGCTACCCTCTATTTATTGGTACCACCATTTATTTATTTATAAAATATTTTACCAGGAAGGTTACATATATAATTCTCTCGTTTTCAAGTATGTCTTTGGCATGTACTATGCTGTTCTAATGTTGCTAATGTTACTGATTTTCTATGTTTAATGTTATTTGATGTATCCTTGTCTTCTTTTATCTCTTTTTTCTTTTATTCAAGTCAGGCTATGCTTTACCGATGTTCCATTATAATTCTTTTGATGTTTCATGGGCACACGCTGAATATTGATGCCATTGTAACTATGTGACTTTTATGCCTGACATTTCTTGTTTTTGTTGTTTTTTTTCTTCTTCATAAAATATTTGTTTTAAAAAGCATCAAATTTACAGGGTGATGGAATTATAATTTATTTGTGTGAGTTTATGTTTGAATAGGGTGCTAATCGCAATTGCATTTAAATATTAACAAAACATTTGATTTTCACAAGAGATTGTGATAAATCCTTCTGTTAGTTTTTTTATTATATAGTTTTGTATCTGCTTTTAATTTACAAAAAAGTAACAAAAAAATTGCCGCCAACTCTCTGGGTTTCCTTCTTATCAAATGGTCTATTATAACAGCATTTAAATATTACTAAACAAAAATAAAAGATAAGTAATAACAAGTAATTTTTTTATTTTTTTTTAAAACGAACATAACTATTACCTAATCGAAGCAATGTGACTTGTAATTTGTTTGGTGCCCTAAAAGGAATTTTGAATGTTCACCATTTTTCACCATTTCATTTGGCATTCAAATTTGGCAGTCTTTTGTGGAATTTTGATTTTAGTGAAAACAAATTTAGACCATTTTAATGAAGAAAAACAGATTAGAGACCAAAAAAATAAAAGTTATGTTTCAGAACATTTAAGTCTCTCATTGTGTACCTGTTCACCAGGCTGTCAATCTGTCAACAAAAAAATCTCCGTTCCTGGCTTGCGAAATCATATTTGTACAACTTCTACAAATGGTGTCACCAGTTCCAGGAACACAGCTAACCTTGGCATGCAGAACTAACCAAACTAACAGAAGAAAACAGTCAATATTGTAATAACAGTACTTAGAGGTGACTAGGTGTAAGTCATAACAAAACAGCTTTAAAGCAAGATTTAAAGCCAAGCTCAAAAGAATATAGATTAGTACAAAACCAACTACACAAGCTAAGGTCAAGGAATATGGAGAACAGGATAAATAAGAAAAGAAAACGGTATACTACACAATATTCCAAGATCAAAATATACAATAATGCAAAGGGAACTGCAACAATCTGTCTGTAGTGAGGTTTTCTATAGGTATGAGAAAATTCTCATTTATTTTATTTATTACTGACAGAATCTGCAGCACTGTACAATTAGTGGAGGACATACAATATACACAGTCAAATACAAAAGGTAGAGAAGGCCCTGCTCGTAAGCTGAGATCTAGCCATTGAAGCTCTTTTATACAAAGTGCTTAGCTAGATAGCCCGTGGGCTTTCAATCTAAAGGATACATTGGGGATTTGAGACAAGAGGTACCAGGGAAAGTTTGGAAGTGTTGGCTAAACGAAATTAACAGAGTTGCATCTACTGGTAAAATATAAAGGGAATGAAGAGATAATTGAGTAAAAATCTCAAACAGCTGGAGGAGCATGCTATATATTTAGAGGGAACTTGGGTGGGCAGTAGGAGGGGAGGTTGGTGGGTAGTGCTGAGAAAAAAATTAAGAGTTTCACTATTGTTTCTGTGAGAGTGAAGTGAGCCCTGAAGGTTGTGGGAGTTTCTGCTAGACATTAAATGCAGAGCTTCATTATTGTTTCTGTGAGTGTGAAGTGAGGTCATTGAGTATTACCATACGTACAGAGTACCTTGTTCATACATTACCTCTTGTGTCCAAGAAGCTGCATTAGCATGAAGTGTAAAAAAACATAATTCAAAAGTAGAGTGTCACTACAAATCAGGAGGGACGTCAGGACAAGCTGCCATATGTAACCACCAAACGCATGACCCATACTAGCTGCAGGTGCTGGGTGCTGGGCTACAGATAAGACAAAGTAGACCATACATGTACTGTGTCCACACTTGGAACTACCTGTTCCTCTTCACTGTTGTATGGTTTACTAAGCAGAACGGTTGGTATGAATGGTGTGCGGAGTTATCATTCAAAACATTAAATGACACATTGCAGAGTTGCACTGTTACCACTCTGATGCCTTTTACAGATAGCTGCACATGAGAAACATTTGATTGGACAAAGCACAGGTTAAATACGTGCTAGACATAAAATGGTGCATCTTTATTAGCTGCAGAAGTCAGTTCTGCAGTTAATAAAAGTTAAAGAAGTTAATAACAATTAGGTTTTTCAAGGAGTAGAAATTCTTTTGAAGAATAAAGTTAATGCATATTATGTTATTAATCATAATTATACATGTGTGCATTTTCCAACATAGTTTCCCTGTAAGTATATATTTTTATAAGTACTTATATTGTGTTCTCTACTGTTAGGCTTACTTTGAGATAATTGTGCTTTTGTAAAACAATGCTTGTCTCTGATAAATTATAAAAAGGAGCTTTACAAATCTGTCACTGAGTTCATTTGTATTGTGTTAACATTATAAGGAGAAATGCTCAGTAATGAGAAATATACAGATAAGGCTGCAGACTATCATAAAGTGTCCACAAAAATACAATATGCAAACATAGCAGCAAGAGTTTAAATAACAATAACAGGTGTATATTGTATATGGTAAAATATGTATGATAATAATAAATTGTTTATTGAACAATATAACATTTTGGCATCCATGTTGTAAATGCATTGGTTATTTAATCTGAAATTGGTTTGGCCAAAGAGACCACACAAAATAATGCATGTGTAACTGTATAGTTTATATAAAATCAATATCAGAAGATGAGCTCAGCTTTGCTAAGGAACTTCATGTTCAAACCGTGAGGTCTCGAAGATTGCCTGTCTTCTACAAGGGGTTTCTAAAAGGGACATATAAAGAGTGATCCAGTCTGTACTGTACAAAGTCTGAAGACTGCCTGGCCAGTATAAGGAGACTGGAAGGTCTATATTCTGGTGTAGGTTATATGTTGATGGTACACCTAGGGTAGAGTTTTAGACACTTTAACAAATATATTTTAAAGGATTGCAGAAGTGATTGTATGAGTGGCAGAGCTGGATTAAGGTTACCCAAGATTCTAGGCAGGGTGCCATATTTAGGCCCCTTCCTAAA
The DNA here is from genome assembly GCF_036172605.1 of Pelobates fuscus. Taxonomy (NCBI): domain Eukaryota; kingdom Metazoa; phylum Chordata; class Amphibia; order Anura; family Pelobatidae; genus Pelobates; species Pelobates fuscus. The sequence goes on along the minus strand of NC_086319.1, from coordinate 104,524,120 downwards.
GTTCTGCGGTTTGTTTCTGAGAGTGGTGTGTGTACATGTAGTGCCTGAGTGTTGTATGTTTGTGGGGGTATGTGTGGTGGCTAAGAGTTGCTATGAGTTGCATGTGTGTGGAGAAGGCTAAAAGCTGTATGTACGAGATAGGCTGAGTGTTGTGTGTGTGCACATAGTGTTTGAATGTGTGTGTGTTTGCCCCTTTCCTGATTGCCTTTCCTAATGGTCAGCAGAGAGCATTCCCTGATGGTCAGGTGTTGTGGTCTGCCCCATAAGTGAGTGCAAACCACTTTAAGAGTGTAATGGACAGGCAAATTAAATTTTGAGGTGATCAGATCACAAAGAAGTAGTGAAATGCAGACAATTAAAAAGAAGCTGGAGGAGTGCTTGACATCATGTCAAGTATGATCTGGACTTGCATTGACGGTGGTAAAGTGAAAGTTTTATACAAGATAAAAGAGGGATTTAACCCCTTAAGTACCAAACTTCTGGAATAAAAGGGAACCATGACATGTCACACATGTCATGTGTCCTTAAGGGGTTAAAGAAGGAAGGCTATCCTGTGGACAGTGCTTGATTGGAGCCCAGGTATTGTATGATACCTAGAGTTCCCAGTTACAAGCAGGTAAATGGAATTGGAAATGGAACATGATGGAATTATTCTATCAACAGCCCTTAAGGGAGGGACAACCATGATGGAATAATTCCAGTATGCATCATTAATAGATTTTATCTATTTGTCTTAATCCTTGCCAAATTGATTGTCTGTAACTGGCTGAGAATAGTAGATTGGACTAACCAATCTCAACCTGTTAATTTTGCCCAGGTTAGACAGAGTTGACATTAACAATGCAGAACTGCAAATTGTGAAGGAAATTGTCTATGGGTGCTGAGGAGGGTCACGGTTTTTGCCAAATCACTCATAACTAACGCAGCAAGATACATTGACTTTCACTTAATTAGATAAATAATGCATTGGTTGTTCAGCATAGTGCTTTTTTGTTTGTCTTTTTTCAAGGTTTATCATCATGGACTTCACGGACAACTCTTTTTATTCAGATTCATCTATTTAAACATTCTTTAAAGCTTAATCATGCCTTTGAAATTGGAATGGAAAATCATTTGGAATGACCTTAATTCAACAGAGTTAGGATAAAATGAGTTAATAGCTGTAAATTATTTTTGAAACCATTGTAATAACTTGTCTTCAATACATCTAGTTCTCTTTCTTTGCAGACATTATAGTGACTTATTTATGTAGTTTCTTAATTAACTGGACCTGCTGATCTCCTGCCTTGTGGGATACACAATGAGATATTATATATAGAAATCCATCTGTGTTGATGGAATTTAGATGGAGACAAAACATTATACTTTTAAACACTTATTATTGTCTAAATAGTATAATGTAAAATTGACCCTTAAGGATTAAATAAAAAAAGTGAATCCAAACAAAATAAAAAAAAATAAAAAAAAGCAAGTGAGGTATATTTATTTTGATTATTTTGAGCAGTATAAAATACTGCATGTGCCTTTAAAATTTACTGATATTATCTTCTCTGTTGTCTTGGATAATAGCCAATGGTATATTATATAAAATAATTCCATGTGAAAAAACTATATTGTTTACTTAGAATAAATGTTTTAAGAGTCCTGTTAAATGATTTTTTTATGAAAAATTTATGTATTATAACATTATCAAGCATTGCATTTTGGATGGCTTTCATGCTAGACGTTGATTAGACATATAACTGCATATCTCTGAGAATGCGTATCTCATGTTTAAAAATAAGGACAATTTTTCATGGTATTTTGCACTGCACAAAAAAATAAAGGGAACACAAAAATAACACATCCTAGATCTGAATGAATTAAATATATCTGAAATACTTTGTTATTTACATAGTTGAATGTGCTGACAACAAAATCACACAAAAACTAAACAATGGAAATCAAATTTTTCAACCCATGGAGGTCTGGATTTGGAGTCACACTCAAAAGTAAAGTGGAAAAACACACTACAGGCTGATCCAACTTTGATGTAATGTCCTTAAAACAAGTCAAAATGAGGCTCAGTAGTGTGTGTGGCCTCCACGTGCCTATATGACCTCCGTACAACGCCTGTGCATGCTCCTGATGAGGTGGCGGATGGTCTCCTAAAGGGATCTCCTCCCAGACCTGGACTAAAGCATCTGCCAACTCCTGGACAGTCTGTGGTGTAACGTGACGTTGGTGGATGGAGCGAAACATGATGTCCCAGATGTGCTCAATTGGATTGAGGTCTGGGGAACGGGCGGGCAAGTCCATAACATCAATGCCTTCGTCTTGCAGGAACTGCTGACATTCTCCAGCCACATGAGGTTTAGAAGTGTCTTGCATTAGGAGGAACCCAGGGCCAACCGCACCAGCATATGGTCTCACAAGGGGTCTGAGGATCTCATCTCAGTACCTAATGGCAGTCAGGCTACCTCTGGCGAGCACATGGAGGGTTGTGCAGCCCCCCAAAGAAATGCGACCCCACACCATTACTGACCCACTGCCAAACCGGTCATGCTGGAGGATGTTGCAGGCAGCAGAACGTTCTCCACGGCGTCTCCGGACTCTGTCACGTCTGTCACATGTGCTCAGTGGGAACCTGCTTTCATCTGTGGAGAGCACAGGGCACAAGTGGCGAATTTTCCAATCTTGGTATTCTCTGGTAAATGCCAAACGTCCTGCACAACCCCCACCTGTGGACGTCGGGCCCTCATACCACCCTCATGGAGTCTGTTTCTGACCATTTGAGCAGACACATGCACATTTGTGGCCTGCTGGAGGTCATTTTGAATCTCAACCTGGCAGTGCTCCTCCTGTTCCTCCTTGCACAAAGGGGGAGGTAGCGGTCCTGCTGCTGGGTTGTTGCCCTCTTACGGCCTCCTCCACATCTCCTAATGTACTGGCCTGTCCCCTGGTAGCGCCTCCATGCTCTGGACACGACGCTGACAGACACAGCAAACCTTCTTGCCACAGCTCGCATTGATGTTCCATCCTGGATGAGCTGCACTACCTGAGCCACTTGTGTGGGTTGTAGACTCCGTCTCATGCTACCACTAGAGTGAAAGCAAATTACCTTCTTTATAATAAACTAACATTGTTATTTACTAAAGTAAAGAATCAAAGAAAGACAGTTGTGGATTTGAAGTGCTTCGCAGGAGAGGTAGTTAAGTCCTTGAAAAAAAAAAGTAATAAGGGACATAAAAAATAGAGCCTGCGTGGAGGTCCAGTGGACAAAAATGTGTACGGTCTCCTCTCAGGGTCTTGTACCAAGCATTCACAGCTAGAAAATAAAAGAAACAAACAAAAATGAGTGACATAACGAAATGAAAACATTAATTTCTACAGAAATACCCTACTTTCATGAAGGGCTAGAAGCCTCCCTCACACACAGTGGTGATTAAAATAAAAAAGGTTTGGAAGTTAAAGGTAATTGCAAAAGGTTGAAAGAATCACCTGCAGGCACACATTTCTGCCAAGTAAAGTTATATAAAGTTTGTGGATTATCTAGGCTTTTTCGAAAATCTATATTTTTGTTTTCTCCTCAAGGTAACATATTAGCAGTTAATAAATGTCACTCTCACCAAACGTAATGCTACTTATTTTACTAACCACTGAAGGATGTAAGGGTGCATTGGCTCTGCATAAACTAGAGCTTTGAACAAGGTTAAAATTAGCCATCGAAAAGTATGGAACCATAGGTCCCTAGTGGAAGAGTTAATCAGAAATCCCTAACTTTAATCAGAGGTGGTGATCTATTTACTCACTTGTTCATGCGGCTTAAAATACGTGGGGAAAACGTTTAGACCCCTTAAACTAGGGATTAGAGAACATGTGAATTCCGTTAGGCGACCCTTGGAAACTCCAATATCACGCCATTTAAAAATATTTCACTCAAATTCCTCAAATAAATTGAGATTTATGGGAATTCAGCATATCCCACAGACCCAAAGGAAGGGTGCATGGGATATGAAATTAAGACAACGAGAGTCTTACTGGATTTACAGATTGAAAACTCTCTCGCCGGCTGGTCTCAATGAGGGCTTCTCATTTACCGCATTTTTATGATTACTCTCTTTTTAGATGTTATATATAGTTATTCCCCCCCCCCCCCCGAATCCTTGTATATAATTAATAGGCACAATTGTATATAGTTATTGAAATTTACTGCACGGATAATTTCTTTCATCTTGTCACTTTAAGTACCAAGATTCTGGTGAGGCAGGACAGACAGACAGACCCTCGGTTCATATCTCCAACACTAATAACAAAGGATACTACTTCCTGAATGTGGATAAATGACTCTAGTCTGACTGCATTTCCAGCAACTCACTTCATGATTTAGAATTTCTTCCTTTTCTTTTTTCCTTTGAAACATTATAGTTTCCACATATGTAACATTCATAATAAAGCCAGTACATTATATACCTATAAGGACATAAGTTAACAATACTTTTCGGAAGGCAACATCCTCAAAATAGTATTAGACTTATGTAGAGGAGGTTTCGAATTGAGCATCTATGATGCCCTAGAGAACGTAGGAGACCGTAAGGGATTGATTTTCTCGTTACTAAGGTAATGGAGCTATGACAGTCCCTCCTCCCCTTCCTTCCTTCACGCAGATCTCCTCTACGCAGGCGCCATCCTAATTAGTGGAAGGGCTATTAAGACTGACGGCATCGTCACTTGGTGACGTGTTCACACCACTCCTATTCCACTTGATGGATTCCCCACGTGGGCCCCACTCCACCTATTGATACGCCCCCTGATTACATGGTCCGGAAAGGACACCAATCAGGGTACAATGGCAATTCCTGACGAATCAGCGGACGGGTAAAGTGACGCGGCGCATACACGTGGGCAACATACCTGACAACTATGATCGTTACAAAGTGTATAAAAAGAAACAAAGTTACACTGTAGTACATCACTCCTGACGACGGTGTGTTAGCACGCCGAAACGCGTGTCGAGTTTTATTTTAATTATTTATTTTCTTTTCAATTGCACATTTAGGTAGCACGCTATGGATTTGATTTAACTTAATTTAATTTTTTTGCTACTTAGACAGGAAGGGAGCAGGGTAATAGGTAGGCACTTGTGATAGTCACAGTGCCGAGGTACTTAGTTATAGGATCCTCTCTTAGCGAGTGGACCCTTATGGGATTAGGTTTTGGAGGGAGGCTTTACACCTCTGGCTTAGAGGTTTTTTTCCACTTCTACCCTATTTACCTACTGGTTTCTCTACCTAGTTTAACTTCCTTACAGTTTCTGCATGTGACCCAATGTAAGCTTAATTCTTAGGCTTTCACATATCTTTCTGTTAAGGAATCATCAGGGTCTGTGTGTATCCAGTCATACTCACCCTTTCTACCCTGGTCTCCTTTTTCCTGTCTATTTTACTGTCTATACCATTAGGATTTTTAAAGTTAGGGATTTCTGATTAACTCTTCCACTAGGGACTTATGGTTCCATTCTTTTCTATTATTTAATTTGTGGGTTATTCCCCGTTGGGAAGAGTTATTGGGGCTTTTTTTCTAACACCGACCTATGGGTTAAACTTTAGGCTCTTAGGTCGATGTTTTTTCTTTCATATCTAAAATTAGCCATCACCTCTAGAAGCAGGTTTATAATCAAACTTCAGACTCCTTTGTGTATAAACAGTGAAATAGGTAAAGTGAACCAAACCACCCTTAGCGTCAAGATAACAAAGGACAAATACATAATAACAATAGCATCAACATAGTTCAGTAGATAGGCCTCCAAGGGCGTGGATCCATGGTTCACCTTCCCTGTACCAGTCAGTGTTTCCCCACTGAGTGATCTGCAGTACAGTGAGCACTCAAAAGCTCTGCCAGTTCACATGCCCCCCACCCCCCCATAAAGACCACAGGCCAACCATCTCCAGTGCCTCCGTAATACCACCAATGTTTTGGCAGATCACAATAGTTGTCTCCTCGTGCCCATTACTGGCTACTCATCTGAGATAGGGGATGCATAGCCTTACAGCTACTGGTCTGCCAGAAACCCCAGAAATCTGGCACAGCAGGTCTCATAGTGATTGGGACATTGCTCTCCAGGCCCTACTCAAAACCCAGAGGTAGAGGTCCTGTAAATCTATCTGCAGCCCCTAAGGGCATGGGTGCAGTGTTCAGTTAATCCTCTGACCAGGTTAATAGCAATTTTTAGTTCCTGATCTTCAGGTGGGTAATAGAACAGCTAGAGAAGTGTGTAGAAGGCCCGGCATCGTGGAAGGTAGCCACACCAGCAACAGGAATACAACCATTAACATAAATGTTAACCAGAAGACAGGGATAACCACCACCAAGGCTCTCAATGGAGATATATACTGTAGATGGTGGTATTATCACCTAGATCGGGCAGTAAGTATCCAGCTCTCTCTAGAAGGCCGTTGTGAGCCAGACATTGGGGAGTGGGCTGTGAACGCTGGCATCTTCGTATTTGTGAGGCAATCGACTTCAAACTGACACCACACTAAAGCTGGGGTAGTCCCCTGGCCAAATCCAGCAATCAAACAAGCAAATAAATGTTCGGTGAGCGACATTTCCCTATAATGTAGATGCTCAAGACCGGAGCTGTGAAAGATGGCCTCCTATTAGCTAGACGGTCCTGCCACATCCTTGGATTTTTTTAATAATATGCACATTTTTCCACCATTTAGCTCACAGAACAAAGTGAGAAAAAGTAATCAATAGAGAGAAAAACAGGAGGAGCACTAAAATAAAATTCTTGTTCACTTCTCACTTGATCTGTGAATAAAATGTAGTGACTGTCACCTAGTAATCAATCATTTTTTTCCCATCAATAATTTATTTTTTGTGCCATGGGTGGTATTCAGAATCACGACCCCAAACATGTTCAGCATTGTGCAGTTCGGCTGGTCCGAGATTCAAGCACATTTCAAGTTGGAATTCGAAAATTTGACCGATCACCAGTTCTGCCCAAATTCAACCTAACTGCAGTTTGGCCTGAAGCAAATCTCAAAGTCCACATTGCACTTTGTGATAAGCAAATCAATTAAGAACATAATTAATTAAATCATTTGTTTTCATTTTATAAAAGATAGGAGAGCAGTCATTCCACAATCAAACAGCATAACATATTTTGTAAATGAGGATAGCACCAATGGAAATTTTAGTAACCACATATATTGGAGCAAGAGCCTTTTTTTTCATATGTTTACGTCAGTAGCAAACATGTTTATTTTTACACAATGTTGATTATTTATTGTAGATCACATACAAAGAAATTGTAAATTATAGGCCATATAAAAATAGCTAGTTGGAGAAATGTTTGACTTAAGCCTAAATTGTAACTTAACTTCTTTATCAATTCTTTGTAATTTCCAGTTTTGTAAACAAACCCTAATGGGTTACATTATTGACTTATAAATCCTGTATATTTACACGTAAGCAGGGACCTAAGGTTGGAAGATGGTCTGGTAGCCCACATAGATGAACTGTCAACAAAAGGAAATAATACTTATATAATATATCAATGAGAAATGTGATATATACTTAATTTTAGTCATCACTTTAGATTTCCTAAAATAAAAATTCAGTAAAATATTTATTCACAGACAGAATAGAAACTTTACAGGATAAACACACCTCTAGTGGCTGCATTCCAGAGATGAGCGTCTGAGTTGAGAACAGAGTCAAACTCTGGTTTTCATCAAATGCTTCTCATGTTTCCCTATGGAGAGGGATTGGCAGGATGGAGGCTACGGTGAGGGTTGAAAGGTAAGTAAAACTCGCCTTTCAAACTTTCACAGGCCTGGGGGAACCTAAGTAGGTAGATTAAAGATATAATGTCAGGAATTCCTAATAGTACAGTGTTTCTTTACGTTAACAAACCCATCGTAACGTTATCTACAAAAAGTGACCAAAAAAGCATTTTACATATTAGCACAATAATTGCAAGTGTGCATTTTCTTCAAAATATTTTATGCATCACCTAACAATATGCATTTTCCCATCATCCATTACAAATGACTCATTTAAGAGCTCATTTAAGCCATTTTAATAGCTATATTTCGACATGCACCTAACACACAAACATCCTTACTTTTAAACATATATTGTGATTATATTGGTATTTCAGTGCAATATATTTGTGTAGGCAGTTTTAAATACAGATTCTGTTATAAAAAATCCGGAAGTGACAGTTACCGCATACATATTCATCAAGGAACCTCTAAACTGTTTAACTGAGCTGCATTGTTTTTTTCAGTACAGACATATTTTATAGTGAAAAGAAATTTCAAAATAATGTTATTCTTGTATTGTATTTAAAGAAACTATCTATACTTTATCAGTGTCCCCTCCGTGTGTGCTCCCTGTCACTCTCTGTCACTTCCACATGCTGCCCACTGCTGTCAAACATATTGTTAAAAACATTTTTTAAATAACTAGTATGCGCATTCAGCTAATTAACTTGAGGTCACGTGTTGACTGTATTGTGCATGCGTTATAGTTAACTTGGTGTCATGAAATTAATATATCATGGACAGCAGGGCCAGCTCTTTCGTAAGCATCTACCTCACTTCCTGACATTTGGTCCCTGGCTGGGCTTCAACATGGCGGTGGAGGAGGCCAATACCGTCAATGATGCCTCCAGGTATACAAGAAGCCTCATTTCCCAGTGGTAAGGGGGAAAACAATTACAAAATGGTTTGCCCAATTAACAGGGAATGAGGCCATGGTACTTCTCCCATGATGACCATTACACAAGTTATGGAGCTAGGAGTACGTTTTTAAAAGCAAAAGTAGATTTATAAAAAAAAAAAATGCATGCTGGGTCCTGTGAAAACCCAGTAGGTAATAAGAGAGAACCAATATCTCAAACCACAAAATAGAAATAATTAAAGCAAAAATGATATGGGATCCTTTGCAGACCACTATTATCCATCAGGGTTCAGTGTATCTTCTTCCACCCTATGCGTGAGTGTACAGGAGACATACGTTGTTAGAAACCCAAGTGACCATACCTCTTCCTGTGCCTCATGGATTACAGAAATGTTGCTTTTTGTGTTTGTTAATAGTTTCCTTTTCCACAACCCTGAGTACTCGACCCTATCATTTTATTGCAGTGATTCTCAACCCATTTCTTATAGATACATTGTTTCACTTATTCATAACAATTACTAAGAGTGGTGTTCAAATTGTTACCCAGGGGACAATCCCAACCCTTCACTGCCTTGATTCCAGACATTTTATTCTCCCCATCTGGCATGGGATGTGGGGAGGTATAACAGGTCTGTGTTCCTAAGGCTAATAATACGTAAGGTCATATTATCTTCTGAAAAACACACAAATGGATAATTACTTATAAAATACAAGGCATTTTTTTTCTCATTTGTATTTAAGACTTTATTTTAAAAGACAAATTTGTTTAATCTGTGCATTACTTTACTACTATTTTCTTACTTGAAGTGGATCTATCACATTAGGTTTCTCTTATTGAATCTGCCTTTGGAGTTTGACTATATTTAGCTTGTTTCCTTTTCAAATCATACATCAGTATTGTAGATTTAATTTTTTTTGTTATCTTTTTTTTTTTTTTTTTGTGTCCAGCCCCTATTTTAAAATTGAATAAAATTCTATTTCATGCCATCTTGTCATTCACTATTTTGAGGTGAACTCTCTTTTTTCTCTTCCTGGTAGCAGAACATATCAGATTAAATCAAAGGGATCTGAAAAATTATTAGGGAGGAGTAACCAGTAAGGTAAGCATTTGATAAATATGCAATATGAGTAAGAACAACAATTCTTGCTTATTTCTAATGCAATCCACAGTTGTTGTTGTTTTTATGTTTTGACCATGCACTCATAGTAATAGAAATAATACATTTAGACTCCTCTACTGCCAAATTCCACATACAACTGATACTATTATATTTAAGAGCAATGTGATATCTATATTCATGATAATTTATATCATCAAACATGGATGGGCTTAAAATATAAAACTTAACCAAAATGAAAAAATAACATTCTAGAGCCACTTTAAATTCTATAGACCTATTAGTAAACATATAGTATAGGTTCATGCACATTTATATCTGGACATATTTGTATAATTCATTTGAATTCATGCAATATGAGTGACCCCTATTACCAGTGAAAGAAAGGACAGCAAAATATTAAATTATTGAATACATTTTACGTTGTTGAAACGCAATTTAATCTGTATTGAATCTTTATTAAATGGTTAAAATAAAGCACTCAATTTTAACACTATACAAACACATACTGCTACAGTAGCATATATACAAATAAACTAAACCCTTACTCAGTAGAGAATCCAGCCTCTAGTTTGTACCCATTAACAAAAACAAATAAACAATATTGTAATTTATAGACATTGTTTATGTAATGGTGTGTGCCTTATTTTTTCATTTTGCAAAAAGTGCAGATTTTGCTAGAAATTTACACTTTTATAAATTAACTATCAGGATTACTAAGTGATCCAGCATGCAAAATAATATCACACCTAGAACTAAGGATAATGTATAACCGGACCTTAGAATGGCCGGACTTAAGGTGTACAAGAGTAGTCAGAATACTTGCAGAGGTCAGGGAAACAGAACGTGACACAACAATGAGGGAAAACCAAAAGTCAAAGATACCAGAAATACAACGATCGGGAACACTCTCTTGGATAACCAGCTAAGGGAAACCATGACAGGGCACTGATCAAAAGGGTTTAAATAACCTTCATAAAGCTGTTATTGGATGTGTGAGACCTCTGATCCCAAAACGTGTGTGTACGTCTATGACATGACGTCGCACGCACGTAAGCGCCATCCTTGATCTGGGCAAAGGCTATTTCCGCAGTGGCCGGCATCTCCAGTAACACCTCACACGCTGGGAACCGGGATGGAATGAGGTCAGGCTTTTATCTGCTGCGGGTAAGTTAAGTGTTTGTTATTACTGTCGGCGTGACCGCTGTATTTCAGTGCAGCCACGCCGACAGAAGCCAGCGGCACCGTGACATTAACCTGGTTACACAACCTGACTTTCAAGCAGGCAACCAGTCCTATTACTTTCTGAGTTGGTTAGCTTGGTAGAGCTAAACTAAAGAGGCAGAACTTGCCTCAGACATCTGCCCTGCAAAGACTTCTCATTGAGCTGCATTAGGAAGTCTGTGATTGGACAGTCACAGTAAGTCTGGGCAGGGTTACGCATGGAGGACTTCAATCAAGAAATCTGCAGATTTTGGTTTTTAGATATACTCCAATGAAAATATGTACAGTTAAATGCATGCATTTTTTCACTAGGGTTATATCTGCTAAAAGTGATTTTTTTTTTTTATTTATTTTGTAGTCGGTCAGTGTAGTGTTCCTTTAAAGAAACATTTTAAGCACCAAAACAACTTTAGGTTATTGAAGCATTATTAGAGGATAGATCATACTGCTGCACTATAACTGCTCAAATCTCTGCCATGCTACACCACATATATAGTTATTATTACTTTTGATATTTGTGAACAGCAAAACAATTTGATTCCACTGGGAAAACATTTTTTAGGCAAAACTGATTTGTTCCAACTTTGTCCATACTATTGTTTCAGACAAAACAATTCTTACAAACTAAAACCTCTTGGTGCAATGAGGGGTAATCATGTGGTAACTGGTCAGCACTTGCTAGCTAATTACCAGATTAAAACGTTTAAAAAAAAAAAAACTGAGATAAAAAAGCTTCTGAGGGTCTATATATGCACTCTGAAAGGTAAGTTGAGAGAAATGCTTTAGAACATTCCTACACAATTTACTTGCCTGTCAGAGCATTTGTGAAAACCTTGATAAAGGTTTTTACAGCAAATAAATCTTAGTCTCTGTGGAGCCCTTTGCAGGTTGAAGATGTATTTATCTTTCTGTTGTTTTTTGTTTGTTTTTTGACACTTTTGTTTTTGTTTCAATAGTAGTATTAGGTTTTTAAAAAAAAGATTTAGAAAAGAACATTTAAGAAAAAGGGGAAAAAAGTATGAATAGTTTTTTTTTAAAGTTTCTAGATTTATTGCGCCCCCTCACATTTATCAGTGAGAGGTGGCCAGTGCACACAGATGCACACACACTTAAAGGACCACTACAGACACCCAGATCGCATCAGCTCAATCAAGTGGTCTGGGTGCCAGGTCTCTCTAGTTTTAACCCTGCAGCTGAAAACATAGCAGTTTCAGAGAAACTGCTATGTTTCACTGAGGGTTAATCTAGCCTCTAGTGGCTGTCTCATTGACAGCTGATAAAGGAGCTTCCGCGATTCTAAGACACTGAAGGTCCAGAGGAAAGCATTGAGTAATGCTTTCCTATGGGCGGTTTGAATGCTCGCATGCGCATTCAGAGCTGAGAGGCGGAGGGATCCCCAACGCCAACGGAGTCCGGCACTGGAGAAAGGTAAGTGCTGAAGACAGACACACACTCTTACAGATGCATGCACACTAGCTAACAGACGCACACATTTACTGACAGAGACACACTCAGCGACAGACATACATACACACTCACTTACAAAACATACACTCTCACTGACAAACACTCACTAACAGACATCAAACAGACTCACCAACAGACACACACAAACACACTCAGTAACAGACACACACAGTAACACACTCACTGACACTCACTAGCAGACACACACACACACTAACACACACACACACACACTAACACACACAATAACACTAACACACACATGTTTTTTTTTTTAAATTTAATCCCCCCAGCCTCTTTACCTTTTGGAGTGCTGAGGGGATTCCCTGGGGTCCAGTGGTGCTGCTGGGCTCCTGGGCGGCCGGTCCTGCGGGCGGGCGGGCTGTCTGTCTGGCTGGTGGGCGAGGGAGCACTCTCCCTGCCTGAGTGCTTCCTCTTCAGCGTCGCACTGATACTGGAGCCGGAAGATGGCATCATATTCCGGCTCCAGTATCAGTGCGGTGCGAAAGGGAGCTGAAGAGGAAGCACTCAGGCAGGGAGAGTGCTCCCTCGCGTGCCCACCAGCGATACCAGGGCCAGCCTCGGGAGGCCCTAAGGTGGCCAGTTCCTGGGCCCCCCAGGGGAAGAGGCTGACCACAGTGGGTACATACCGGGTTGCAGGGCGGCTGGGCCTCCTGGTGGGCCGGGCCCGGTCGCAGCCGCGACCCCTGCAACCCCGGTATGTATGCCACTGGCTAGGGGTTTGGGGCATGTCCATGCACCATGTTTTGATATCTTCCCTGAAGCCCATGGGTAGGGGTGTACAGGAGACTGTGGGATGTCTCCCTGGGTATTACAGTAGTAGCCTCAATCCACCACGTAGAGCTTGTGAGAACTGTTTAGTGTCCCCCTGGTTGAATGTTAGAGCCCTATCCACTGCTTTTGGCATGAGGTTCAGAGGGACTGTCCCCCATGTTTTTATAGCGCCCCACCTGATGCCAATTGAGTGTGGTGCACAGGCCACATCCTCATAGGAAAGGACCTTTATAGTGGTTGGGCATCAACAGCTGCCCAGATGCTAGTTGCTAACTTCAATGAGCAGCTGCTGGCTGCTCACTGTTTAGTAGACATGCCCCAAATGAAACAGCTTTCCCTTTGCTCATTTTGTTTGTTTCCTGATTTGTCCATATGACATTTCAGAATTACGAATTGCTTACCGCCCATAATAGACCTTATCACAAACAAATTATAGAATAGGCGTGGACGTTAATGAGGCCTACAGTCACTTATACATTCTTCAAATATATTTATACATAAAAAAATGTTTTAAAATATGAAATGTGTAGGAAATATGGCCTTCCCGCAGTACTTTTTTATATATACGCAATAAGTTCTTATAGTAAATAAAAAGGTCTTTAAAGTATTAGCTAAAATTCCGTTTACAGGATTTATAAGTTTTGGAAACAGTCAGCCAATGTGCTGTCCATACATACAGAGTTCTATATTTTTATAATGTTAGACTAAATCAAATGCAATGTTGCAGGGCAGTTAATGATCATCTTTTTATGTTTTCTTTCTGATTATGATATAGAATTTTTTTTTTCAATATTCATATCAATCTGTCTTTCACATAATCTTCCATAAATACTCCAGATGAAATGTCCTTCATTATCGTCACACAACTAGATGAATGAGTAGCACATCTGTTCATGAAGTGGTTGATTATCTGTTCAGATGAAGTTCTGGATGAATAGAGAAAGGACTTAAATATGGAGCAGAGAAATGCAAACAGGTTTAAGCATAATCCTATATTCATAAACAGTTCAGCTAACTAACAAATCTGATTTTGCACTGAAGAGCCAATTAGAAGATATTGCTTTGAGCTAACAAAGGGCTTTGCTTAGGCATTGGAAAATCTGGGACCTGTTTGAGGTCTGAAGATGAAGATGTTTCATGTTCAATGTCACTCTGCATTTCAGAACTTCAAAATAACATCTGTAATGGATTTTATAATCACTTTTCTCTTACATTTGATTCTGACATAATATAAAAAAATGTACTGAATGTTTAATGATGATATAAAACAAATTCGATGATTTTTCATTCTTGTATTGCTAATGTATGACTGAATAAGCCAGAGTTTGCAGGAATCTACACTGAACAAAATTATGAACGCAACACTTTTGTTTTTGCCCCCATTTTACACAAAAGGCCTATTTCTCTCACGTATTGTTTACAAATCTGTCTAAATCTGTGTTAGTGAGCACTTCTCCTTTGCCAAGATAATCCATCCACCTCACAGGTGTGGCATATCAAGATGCTACTTAGACAGCATGATTATTGCACAGGTGTGCCTTAGGCTGGCTACAATAAAGGGCCATTCTAAAATGTGCAGTTTTATCACACAGCACAATGCCACAGATGTTGCAAGTTTTGAAGGAGCGTGCAATTGGAATGCTGACTGAAGGAATGTCCACCAAAGCTGTTGCCCATGAATTGAATGTTCATTTCTCTACCAAGATCCGTCTCCAAAGGCGTTTCAGAGAATTTGGCAGTACATCCAACTGGCCTCACAACCACAGACCATGTATAGCCACACAAGCCCAGGACTTCCACATCCAGCATCTTCACCTCCAAAATCATCTGAGACCAGCCACCTGGACAGCTGCAACAATCGGTCTGCATAACCAAAGAATTGCTGCACAAACTGTCAGAAACCATTTCAGGGAAGCTCATCTGCATGCTCATCGTCCTCATTGGAGTCTCAACCTGACTGCAGTTTGTCATCATAACCGACTTGAGTGGGCAAATGCTCACATTCGATGCCGTCTGGCACTTTGGAGAGGTGCTCTCTTCACAGATAAATCTTGGTTTCATTGTACAGGGCAGATGGCAGACAGTGTGTATGGTGTCATGGTTTGCTGACGTCAACGTCAATGAGTGGCCCATGGTGGCAGTGAGGTTATGGTATGGGCAGGTGAATGTTATGGACAACGAACACAGGTGCATTTTTTTATGTAATTTTGAATGCACAGAAATAGCATGACGAGATCCTGAGGCCCATTGTTGTGCCATTTATCCACGACCATCACCTCATGTTGCAGCATGATAACACATGGCCCCATGTTGCAAGGATCTGTACACAATTCCTGGAAGCTGAAAACATCTCAGTTCTTGCATAGCCAGCATACTCACGGGACATGTCACCCATTGAGCATGTTTGGGATGCCCTGGATCGGCGTATACGACAGCGTGTTCAAGGTGCTGCCAATGTCACACCAGATACTGACTGGTTTTTAGATTCCCCCCCAGACCCTGCCCAATACAGTAAAACTGCACATTTTAGAGTGGCCTTTTATTGTGGCCAGCTTAAGGCACACCTGTGCAACAATCATGCTGTCTAATCAGCATCTAGATATGCCACACCTATGAGGTGGATGGATTATATTAGCAAAGGAGAAGTGCTCACGAACACAGATTTAGACAGATTTGTGAACACTATTTGAGAGAAATAGGCCTTTTGTGTACATAGAAAAAGTCTTAGATATTTCAGCTCATGAAAAATGGGTCAAAAACTAAAGTGTTTCGTTTATAATTTTGTTCAGTGCATGATCTGCAAACTTTCTTTGTCTTGGGGATGAACATTACCACCTAGCAAAGCTAGTGGGTGTGCGGCAGCCTCCCGGAGTCAAATGCCAGAGCTGAAAACGCTTGCACTGTGCTCCTGCACAGCAACAGTGTTTCAGCCAATTAGGTAATCAAGAGAGCCGTGCTGAGCACGGTAATCTTGATCACCTCAGATTTTTAAAATTGGGAAACTACGGATGGTTAGCTCATTTAACCAAACACTTAGAATATATATATAACCCAAAACATGGATAAAATATAACAAAAAGTAGTCAACCAGTAACAGCGTACACAGGGCAGGCCTTAGGGGTGTGCGAGCTGTGCGGCCACACAGGGCGCCATGGAGCAGGGGGCGCCCTGTGGCCAACTCAGCTCACACATGGCCGGAGTGCAGGGGAGCTAAAACAGGTACCCGAGTGGAGGATTAATTATTCTCCACCCGGGTCAATTAAAAAAAAAATCGTGGAAGAGGGGGCAGGGCTTATCAAGCGGCGGGGGCAGGGCTTTTCATGAGGCGAAGGCGGGGCTAATACCTCCCGAAGCCCCTGCTGCACAGGAAGAGGGAAGGAGTCCCTGCTTCCCCATCAGCCAACTGCATCCACTGGAAAGAGGTAAGTGTGTGTGTGTGTGTGTGTGACTGTTTGCCTGTTTGTGTGACTGTCTGTCTGTGTGTGTGTGACTGCCTGCCTGCCTGTGACTGACTGCCTGTGTGTGACTGTCTGTCTGTGTGATTGCCTGCCTGCCTGTGTTTGTGTGACTGTCTGTGTGTGTGACTGCCTGTGTGTGACTGTCTATCTGTGTGACTGCCTGCCTGTGTGTGTGACTGCCTGTGTTTGTGACTGTCTGTCTGTGTGACTGCCTACCTGTGTGTGTGACTGCCTGTGTGTGACTGTCTGTCTGTGTGACTGCCTGCCTGTGTGTGTGACTGCCTGTGTGTGTGACTGTCTGTGTGACTGCATGTGTGTGTGACTGAATGTGTGTGTGACTGAATGTGTGTGTGTGACTGCCTGTGTGTGTGACTGCCTGTGTGTGACTGTCTGTCTGTGTGACTGCCTGCCTGTGTGTGTGACTGCCTGTGTGTGTCTGTCTGTGTGACTGTCTGTCTGTGTGACTGCCTGCCTGTGTGTGTGTATATAACTGTCTGTCTGTCTCTGTGTGTGTGTGTGACTGTCAGTCTGTGTGACTGTCTGTGTATGTGACTGCCTGTGTTTGTGTGACTGTCTGTGTGTGAATCTAATTGTGTGTGTCGCTGTAGCTTTTCCATTGTGTGTGCCTGTGCCTGTATGTGTGACTGCCTTTAACTGAGTGTGTGTGTACATGCCTGTAACCGAGTGAGTGAGCATCTGTCAAGGCCACACTTTGACTGACAGATGCTCACTCACTGACAGAAGCAGACTCACTGACAGACACACACTCTCATATACACTGACAAACAATGACATACACACACACTCACTATTACTTGGACACACACTGACAGATGCCCACTCTCACTGACAGACGCATGCACTCACTGAAAGATGCACGGCCCCACTGACCGACACATACACACTCACTGACCGACACACACATTTACTCACAGACACACATAAACATTTACAGACACAAACACATTCACTTACAGACACACACACACACATTCACTTAGACATACACACTCACAGACACACACACACACACACACACAGACATTTCCACTAACACACAAACTAATATTTAATTTTTTTTATTTTAAATCCACTCAGCCTCACTGGGAGAGCTGGAGTGGATTTCTTACCTGCAGTCCAGTGTGGCTGCTGGGCGGGCAGGCAGGGGGTGCACAGACTGAGTAGGCGGCGCTTAGTGATGCCGGGAACCGGACTGATGTCATATTCCAGCGCCCGGCTTCATTAAGCGGCGAGGAGGGAACTGAGCAGGAAGAGCTCAGGTGAGTTTGCTCCTTCGCTGCCTGCTGCCAGCCTCAGGGGGGGGGGGGGAGGGCTCAAATGTGGCCAGCCGGCCAGCTCTTGAGCCCTCCAGGATGCGAGGCAAGCAAGGGATCTGCCTGGGCGTTTGGGGGCGGCTTTTTTTGCCACTAACACTCACAAAATTAATATTTTTAAAATTTTATTTTAAATCCACCCAGCCTTACTGGGAGAGCTGGAGTGGATTTCTTACCTGCAGTACAGTGTGGCTGCTGGGCGGGCAGGCAGGGGGCGCACAGACTGAGTAGGCGGCGCTTAGTGATGCCGGGAACCGGAATGACGTCATATTCCAGCTCCCGGCTTCATTAAGCGGTGAGGAGGGAACTGAGCAGGAAGAGCTCAGGTGAGTATGCTCCTTCGCTGTCCGCTGACAGCCTCGGGGGGGGGGGCTCAAAGGTGGCCAGCCGGCCAGCTCTTGAGCCCTCCAGGACACGAGGCAAGCAAGGGATCTGCCTGGGCATTTGGGGGCGGCTTTTTTTGCCGCCCCCTGCAAAGAGCAGATGCCTTTTCTGCCTCACGATACACACGCCCCTGGTGCCTGTGTGTGTTACTGTATGCAGGCAACTTGGTGGGGGGTGGAGCGCCGTGAAGACTTTTCACACAGGGCGCCTAATTGCCTGAGGCCGGCCCTGAGCGTACAAAGGGTAGAAAAAACGTAAACATCTAAACATAAAATAATTCAAGAACTCAATAGTAAAGAGAAACAAGAAAATATTTAATAAGACGTAGAACATATGAGATGGACTTGAAAACTATTGCATACTGCACACAGGTAAACTGATAACAAGGCATCAATGTATAAGCTTAAGAAAGTATTCACTGAAACTGGAACATCGCAAATTGCAACAAAATGAGTTCTGTAAGGATAAGTGAAATGTTGCTCTATTCCAGAGCAGATTCTTTATGCAAGGAGCACATGAGAATTATATATTGCAGATACTACTAGCATCCAATCTTCCTACATAGGTGGATCCTTGGTATGTTGGAGTGCGATTATAATCTGTAAAAGACAGAAAGCAGTTAGAAATAGGCTGAATAACCACAAGATAACTATAACATCTGTAACGAAAAACAAATTACCACCAGCAGGCAAAACCCTTTACACTAGGGGAGGGTGGGACGGGTGCTATTGTTAGGTGTTTATGCTTATCCCTAAGACAAAGAAAGTTTGCAGATCATAGATTCCTGCAAACTCTGATTTGTCCTCTGGGAGGCCTCCAGTAAAATCTAATGAAGGTTTTACTGGACAACCACCTTGCAGCTTTCAAGATAATAGAGAGGGGAAGGCCCTTTGCTTCAGTAGCCAAGGCTCCCCAATTGAGTGGCCTTTAAAAACAAAAACATCTATACAAGCTGATGACATGGCGGAAAGTACACAACCTCTGTATTAACTTTAGCTGGATGAAACGGATTCCTTGATGTAATAAATAATTGACTGATATAATTTCTAACAGCAGCAGAAAGGTCAAGGTACGATTGTAACAGATTAACTAAACATAAGCCTGGTTTGGAAGGATCTTGAACCAAATCCAATTCCACCGGACTTGGGGAAATATGGGAAGTTTTTTGTCTCCATTTTAGTATAATATGGAACCCTCCCGGTGTCCAGGACAACCACAGCTATGAAATATAGATTTGAGTTAACTCAGCTCATTTGGCTACCAAGGCCAAAGACAGCTGAGAAGCCAACTTAATAGCAGTGCATCTCAAATCAATTTTAGCATTATCCAAGTAGATGTGTAACATGGAGTATATGGGCAGCTGACAATTAACCCTTTTTAGTAATTTCAAATACAGGGCATCTTGAGTAAGGTTAGGGGTAAGAAAATTTTAAGCAGATCCAAAGGTAAGAAATTCTAAAGCCAATGGTATGGTGTCAGACCAATGAGAAGTAGATAGAAAATAAACCTCCCATTCTTTGAATTCCTCAATCATCTGTCTATAACTTACAATAGTTCTGCGTCTTAAAGTTAAATTAATGTCCAGGAACTGATCTGATAAAAGGGGATTCGTTAACTGCTTACCAGGGCTGCGATCCACATCAGCTGTGGAATCTGGAGCAAAATATTGCTTTTTCCCTGAAAGAAGCCAGCCCACAGTCAAGCCAAATGGGATCTTGGTTCCTTTGACTAACTGATGAACCAAGGAGTACCAGAGTCTGGAGGTCTATACTGGGTAAGCGAGAACTAAACTCTGTACCCTGTCCCTGAAGATATTCTCCAGCATTTTCATCAGTAAAGATGGAGGGGAAAGGCATAAGGGGCTGGAACATCTGTCCATTGGAAAGACCGTGCATCCATTTTCCAAGCTCCCTTTGTCCAAGTCCTGGGAGTTAGTGCATAAGTTTGGTATGCAAACAGATCTACTTGTCTGGACAAAATTGCTTTCTATCCATTGGAATAGAGCAATCTTTAATTGAACCGTTGCCAGAAACAAACTCTGGCGAGAGGGTGAGTCTGCAAGCTCGTTCGCCTCTCCCGGAACGTATTCTGGGTAAACCCGAACTTTGTTTGCTAAAGCCCAAGACCAAAGATCTAGAGCCTCCAAACAAAGATCCATTGATCTTCTCTCCCTATGTGGTTTATATAAGCTACCGCTGTCCTGTTGTCCGATTGGACTTTTACCAACATCAGTAACTGGTTTAAAGGAACTCGGTCCTTAAGAGCTAATTGTATTGCTATTAAGTCCAAGATGGTCTGACCAAATTCCTCTTATCGTGTTTTGGGCTGTAAACTCCCGCCCCTCCCCCCCCGACCACAATTTGAGGCATCTGACGTCAGAGTAACCGCAAACGGCTGCGCTAACAGGGGATGAGGAAGCGAGATTTCTAATCCCAGAATAAACTTCAACTCTTCTCTGATATTCTTGGGTCAGATTTGTCCTTTTTCTCTGTAAGGTGCTCAAATGAGGGAAACACACTATTTCTGTTTTAAAATCAAGTCCCTTTAATTTTGTTCTTACTCAAAGGAAAATTAGGGGAAGGAGGAGCAGAATTATTTTTTTCCTTGTATTATATTGCATTTGAATTAGTGAGTGTAGGAGTGAATGCAGCTGTGTATATGCATGCAGGGTTACAGATAAGGCTAGGAGTGTTTGGGGTAAAGCATGAAACTCAACCTGCCTGGTTTTGGTGGAACAGTCCCAATTTCCAGGTCCTGCTTATGGGGACATCAGGGAACTGTTCACAAAAAGTGTAGTGTGAATACATCATTAGATGCTTTTGCACTACACTCAGGGCAGTAGGACCCTGCAGAGAGCACAGAAACAGTGCTCCCTGCAAGCCCTTCCCTCATTGGACTGATCTGCTTGATTGGCAGGCACCCTGTCATGCATTCACACCAGGTTAACCTGCCACTAATTTGAGCACACCCGCCCCATTTTGTAGCAGATTTGCCTCCTTTGGGAAGAGCCGGTAAAGCAATGGAATCACTGCCTGGCCGCCATTCTTAGGAAGCCAATGTTGGGTAAAGGGAGAGTTAAAGTGTGAGAACAGTTAAAATCAGAGTTATAATACATAAGTTGTTTAGCTGTTAAAATAATTCAAAGCTTGAGAAGGGCTTTAATTGTAGTAGAAGTGTTTAGGATTATTGGATTTAGGATAAGTGGGGTTAATTTTAGCATAAGTGGGGTTAATTTTAGCATTAGGGTGTTTAGTATTATTAAGGTTATGGTTACAATTGGGTTGTTTAGCATTGGGGTACAGGGGATGTTTAGTTTTTAAGAGGAGTGAAACCAAGCATGAAGATAAAAGTTGTGTTTATTTTTTCTATGTTTAGGCCTAAATTTGGGACTAAGTAAAGGGTTTGTTGAGGAGGCTTAGAGAAAGGTGTTTAGTGCATATGGAGTTTGAAGGGTTATTTGCAAAGTACTCACTCTCCTATATCTTCAGTAGTCCAGTAAGCCTCTTATGATTGATAGTAGAGCTGCTGGAACTTTTATACAGTATGCATCACTTAGTTCTGTCCCTGCTCTCCTTTCAGTTGATTTCCTGTGTGAGAGGTTAATAGCTATCCCTATACTTCACCCCATATCTGTTTCTGCAGGAGCTATATTTCCAAAGACCCATGGCTGTTTTCCCTGTTTCCCAACCAGTTTACTAAACTTTCTTCTTGTCATCTTGTTATTCTCTAATATCTATTTGCTGACATCAACGACATGACTATTATAATGTTATCTTTGGCCTCTTATGCCCCGTATCACCCGTTTTATGCATAATTTGGGGGGCAATTTTCACACAGGATGCTGCTATACTGTGCATCACTCTGGACAAAATTCTCCATTGTACACACCTGTACAATATTCTTATATTTGTTAAGACAATTAGATTAAATCCCTGTGTGCTAGGTTGGGACCCTTCGGCCATTTAGGAACACAGAGACACTGGAAACCTGCTATTAAAAAAAAAGCATTTCACATGCAGTATACATTATTAAATCACAAGATTTGTATTGTATGACAATGAATATTATAATGGTCTCTAGGATGTCCTTTGTGAACTTTATTCATTAAAAATAGCATTTCTGAAATCATGAAATGGATAAATTAATTTGATTAGTATATCTGAATAAAACATTTAGCATTGGTCATACTATATAAAATTTTCCGAGTAAAATTTGTCTGAACCTGTGTAGTTTAGCACAGCACTAATCGATAGGATTCCAAGTACCTCAGAAATGATTGAGATGAAATAATGTTACTAATGACTAAAAGATCAAATATAAGACTCTCAAAATGACAGTTCTACTCTTCTCTAATCACACATTTGATTAAGAAATATTACGTGTACCTGGACTGCAGTGCAGGGCTTTTAAATACAAAATCCATTTAATAGAAATTATCTAACAAACATTATTTATGTCTTCTGTCATAACAGCAGGTATTGCATAGAGTATTCACTGCTTATTTTGAAAGACAATATCAATCACATTAATTCATGACAAGCTGTTATGAGGATACAATTACTGTGGAAACTAAAAGACAACCTAAAAACTGTGCTTTTAGTAACACCATACAGAGAGAATACATAATGTGGAATAATGATTAAAATCTATATTTTTGTTGTTTTTAGCATTTCTTCTTACAGATTTGAGATTACCATTGTACATTCATTTAATTGTGGCAGAAGGGGGGTCTGGCCAACCACGAGACTGAAAAGACACGTTTCTGTGGAGCTCCGCTTCAACAGAGAATTAAACCCAAAACCCATTGAAAGAACAATCGAAGCGGACCACCCACAACCTCACCCCAACAACTATAGCATGGGGCGCAAACACCGCAAACCTCAGGGGCCAGGCACCTCCAACACCAAAGATATAAGGCTGGCATTTGAGCGGCCTACACCACCGGCGCCCCTCAAAATGGCGCCCACGGAGACTCGCCAAGACGAGACCTCGGAGGAATCCCTGGAGGAAGAGGAAAATGAACTTACATCCTCAAGACAAGGCGACTCAGATGGGGCAGATGACTTGGAGGATGATTTGGCTCCAGCAACCAGAGGAGATATAAAGCAAATGCTCCTGGAGATGCACCGAACATGGAGGTCGGATCTCCAGGAAATCCGACGAGACATGGGGGACATGCGGTCAAAGCTCCAAGAAGTAGAGGGGAGAGACGCGGCGAGAGAATCCCGGCTGCAAACCACCGAAACCAATGTCAGCACTCTCACGCTGCAGGTTCAGAAACTGACCCGCACGGTTGCATCCCTGGAGACCCGACATAGAAGCCGCAACATACGCCTGCGGGGTATACCTGCAGCCCCGAGAGACGCCATACTAGTAACCAGGGACACTGCTGTCAGAACAGCCATTATGGCCCGCTCCAGAGAGCTGGGGGGCGCGGAACTGGACGGAGCCGCCATCTCATTCTTCAACGACATTCCCTTCACTGCAGTGCTGGAAAGAAGAAAACTGGCTCCAGTAGCCAAACAATTAAGAGATAAATCGATGCGGTACCGATGGGGAGCAGAAGGAGCATTGATTGTGACAAAAGGAGGAAAGACCACCATACTCACTTCAGCAGATGATCCTGAGACGTTACTCCAGAGCCTAGACAAAGAAGTCACACCGACCAAAGTGAGCATGAGTAGCCGCAACGAAGAGGAGAAGCAGAGCACTGGGGAAGGCAAACTGCGGACCGGGACCAAGATACACAGACTGTCCGCAAACTGTGAACGCTAATAAACCACACTCTAACACAACTCAGAGGCGCAAGACAACTAAGATACAAGTAAAATTCTCAGCACTGCAGCAATACCCCAGTTAGAAGCCCCCCCCCCACACACACACATACTCACTA
Source organism: Pelobates fuscus (assembly GCF_036172605.1). Taxonomy (NCBI): domain Eukaryota; kingdom Metazoa; phylum Chordata; class Amphibia; order Anura; family Pelobatidae; genus Pelobates; species Pelobates fuscus. Next base: position 104,499,777 of record NC_086319.1, on the reverse strand, counting down.
GCTAACCACGAGGCCACACAGTGAGACATACATGTCCAGGACACAGCCTGAGGTAAAGCGAATTCCGACTACAGACACCCACAGATCTAACGCCTTACTCTAGCTGACATAAGATGCACAGACATAGAGCCTAGATATATGCCAGTTAGGCTATTTGAAATATATCTGATCCCATGTTACTTGAAATATGTCTTATACACTGTTGTTATTTTGTTAACTTGAAAAAACGATACTCTGATGTGAATATCTGCTATTTTGCATGAAATTCAATAAAAATACAAATTATAATAATAGTGGCAGAATATATAGATACTTTGTTAAAAAATGTGACCTCAAGATTTACGACAAAAGAAAAAGGCATTATTTAAATGCCATCACGTATGCATTTTTATATCATGCACATCATCCCATTTGAAACGCATGGTTTTCACAAGAAGGTAGACATAATATATGGGTATACTGACCAAGATAAACAGGAACAATTCTGAGCCAAAAACGGAGCAATCTGTAGAAACCATTAATTAGTTACTAAGTTGATTGCTCGTCAATTTAGCACATTGATGCAGAATCGTTCTAGACAATAAAAAAAAAAAACAGGATCTCAAGTGAGATAAGTACAGAAAAGAGCAAAACAAAACAAAACAAAAAAATGTATTATAAAAATTAAGTCAATTATAGATATTATCTTGTGTTTCCTAACATGAAATATCACTTATGAATATCTATGAAAATTAGAAAACTGATGAATCAAGTACGGCAAGTTAGTTTTAGCCAAACATTTGTTTCCAAAAATATTTTTTTTTTTTAGGATGGCCAGCTTTTTATATGAAACCAGATTTGGAAAGAATCAAGCTAACAAGCTTACACAAAAGTGCATAATAATGGGCCAATCAGTGTCCTGCAAAATATATACTACATTCCGACAATGAAACCAACATGCTAATGTCGGTAAGGAGATTTTCACTGCTTGGGGATGTGTCCCCAAGCAGGGCAAATTAAAGAAGACCACAGGTGCAGCACAGGACGAGCAGAGGAGGGAGTAACAATAATTAAGAGTAACACCCACAAAGCTGCACTGGAACAGAGGAAAGGTGAATAAATCAATGTATTATACATTGGATAGATAATGTATCTTTGTGATATATGGTGTATTCAACGTATATGGCACCGATTTCAGGTAAGTCCATTTTTTGTTTGATGCTTTACATTTAACCTTAGTTTGGATGAAGTGAGTATTCCTCCTTATATACATAAAGTTAAACTTTAAATATTTAAATGTAGCGGCAATCATTGGCACTAAGTTACATGTTATGAGGTCTTGATTCTACCACCTGCAATGTGTTTCCTTAAAAAGCTTGAGCTCTATTGTGTTACCCAAAGAACAAAATGCAGTGTTAGACATTGACAATCACACTGTATCATTAATCTCCTGTATCTACTTGCAGTAAATTGTCCTGAGCCATTGATACAAAGTAGATGTTACCTTTCCCTTGCCGCCTATTGAAAGACTTTAAAAAGTTCATTCACATTTAAAGTGCCTTTGTTACCTTTTATTGTTCCTCAATCCATAATTACACACTTTAAGATCCCCTAATCACTGCCACCTGTCCCTGGACTTTTAGCTATAACTATGTTTTATGTTATTTATTGGAACACTATCTTCAGTATTCTTCATACGTGTGCTATGTAGCATCTTCAGTTCATCATGGCATGTGTGCTTGTGGTACCACACATAGATCCCACAAAATTAGCTTGAGATTTTATATTCAGGGAATTAAATGAACATGTACAGGTAATAAACAAAGATGCAGAGCTGCTTCAGTGTCTCAAACATGGCAGCATTTATGTACCAGATGCATTTTGGGGATTGATCAGTGCAAATGAGAGCAAGCACAATACTAAATGATAATATATATATAATACTGCTGGTATAGAAGAGCAATTCATTTATGACATTAAGAGAAAATAATTCTAGATACTGAACATATATTAGGACATTTTTACACACTAAAGTACAGAAGACTGGTTTCAGACAGCCAACATTTACTGTATGTGGGTTCTGTGCTTATATCACTTGTAGTTGCTTTCCCAAATCTACTTGTAGATTCCTTACAAATATCCATCAGCAGGGTATTTGGTCATTTTTATATCAGTATGTACTTACGTTAGCCTTCATTTAAAGTTTATTTGGATAAATAAAATAAAAAAAATATTAAAACACATAATTAGGTGTGTTGGAACAGCATTTTAGAAATTAATATTCTGTCCTAAACATGCATAACACTTAATCATAAGACGTCTTAAATCTTGAGCATACAAGCTTTTTTAAAAAAAAATAAAACATGTGTTCCACCTGTGTACACCTGTGTACAGTTACGGTTTTAAAGCTATACTATTGAACATCTCTGAGTACAGCCATTTGTTTGCAAATATTCACACTTCGTATACATTTTCCATTATTTGCATATATAGCTACAGGTAGAAAATAGTTACCTTGAATGTCAGCATTAGAGAAATCATCCCATCACAGTCTCGGAGTCTTTGCTTTAAGCCTGACATATTAATATGGCTAAATGTGCTTCAGACACCAAACAAAATAAAAATGTAGAAGTGATCTGGTGTAAGTAGAAATGTATTCCTTTAAATGTATGTATTGGTCTAAATTCATGTCTGATAATGTAACAGTAAACTGTCAAAAATGTGTCATTTTGCTTTGCTCTAATGTTACAGAAACAATGTGTTACATAATGTAACAAACCAGTGTAAGAAGATGTAATCCTAATTGGCCTGAAGGCATGATTTGGAGACAAATAGAATATTCTTTATCACAGCGTGCTACACAGTCTGCAATCAATGTTCCTGTTTATTACTATTTTTATGATAGGGTAATAGGCATGATAGACACGTAATTCCAACATTTAGATAGCATTACCACTATGAATTTATATCGATTTAGCCTCAATAAAGGATCATTTTCTTTAAACATAAAATGGAACGTGTTTGCAGAATTAATTTTCATTATAAACCACTAAAAAGTGAACTTACTATATGTTAAATAAACTTCCAATGGACGTGTGTTGAGTGTAGAATTTTCCTGATCCCAAATGCCCTTTTAGGAACAATTATTAATTATTACACAGTTATAAACCATAGTAGAGCATTAAGGGTCCAGCAAATTAGGGAAATTTGTTGTTAAATAACTCCCGTAATTGTGCTTCTAAAGGCATGGGTAAGACCTGGTCTATGTTTGCAGGCTTTACATTGCCCACATGTATAAAAGCCTGTTCTACAGCTTTTACCTCCAGTTGTGTTTATAGGTTTAAAGAAACTCGGTGTAAGGTGTGTTGAGAGATTTCTCCCTTTTCTATATATAACCTTAGGGATGTCTGGCAGTTTCCGTCCCAGGAATTCATCAAGCTGGAGAATTGACCAATGCTTTTTAAAGATCTTATTAATATGAAAAGCCTTTGAGTTAAACTGTGTGTTGAATGAAAACTCAAAAGGATTTTTCATATTAGTTGATGATTTAACTCTATTTGTCAGAAGATCCCCCCTACTGGTGTTCCTGATTTTCACTGCCTCGATCTGTAGTTGGTCTTTTTTATATCCCTTCTCTACAAATTTCTTGATCAGAAGATCTGCTTGTTCTGTGTATGACTTCTCATCAGTGCAATTCCTCCTCAGCCTCGTGAATTGGCTTTTGGGAACCCCTGAGAGCCAGTTAGGGTGGTGCCCACTATCCGATTGGATAAAACTATTTACATCTGTGGGCTTGAAGAAGGTTTTTGTTTTTATTTTTGAATCTTCGATGTAAATCGTTAGATCCAAAAAATCTATACTGGTTGGATTAAAAACCGGTGTAAACACCAGAGAAAACTTGTTGTTATTAAGATATGAGAAGAAGTCATCAAGTTGTTCATCAGACCCTTTCCAGATTACAAGAATATCATCAATGTACCGACGCCAGAGCACCAGGTTTGCCCCAAAAGGACTGTCCGACCAAATAAATGAACGTTCCCAACAGTCCATGAAGATGTTTGCATAACTCGGCGCAAACCTGGTGCCCATAGCCGTACCCTTGATCTGTAGAAAGAAATCATCATTGAACACAAAAAAGTTATGCGTCAGGATAAACTCTATGGATTCAAGTAGGAATAACCTAAACTTAGGGTCCACAGTCTGATCTCCCTCGAGATTCTCTCGTACAGCTTCTAATCCTTGCTTATGGTCTATCATTGAATATAAAGAACTAACATCCAGTGTAATCCAGATGTAGTCTTTACACCATTCAATCGAATCCAATTCTTGTAATAGATGTTTTGTATCTTTTATATAGGACTTCGCTGCTTGGGCATATTTCTGTAGTGAATGGTCTATAAATTGGGACAATTTGGATGTAAGGGAGTCAATCCCGCTTATTATCGGTCTTCCGGGCGGGTGGGTTTTGGATTTATGCACTTTCGGGAGAAAGTAAAAGGTGGGAATTCTGGGATGTTCTTGGAAAAGAAACCTATAGATGTTGGTATCAATTATGTTATCATTTAGTGCTTTTTCTAATAAAGATTTTAGTTCGCCCCTAAAAGATATATTGGGGTTATTAGGAAGTCTAATGTAAGTAGTGGTATCTCCCAACAGTCTATCAGCCTCTCCCAGATAAAAGTCTGTTGACATAACCACTATGCCTCCCCCTTTGTCTGAATGTTTAATGACTATATCATCCCTTTTTCTCATATCCTCCAAAGTTTTCATCTCTTTTTTGGTCATGTTGTTACAGAACTCTTTTTTGTTGGTTAGTTTTTCCAGATCTTTAGTAACCATCTTGTTAAAAGCCTCTATTTAACTACCTTTTTCTTGAGGATTAAAGGTGGACTTAGGTCTAAATTTCATAAGGGCGTCTGTCCCATATTGGAATTCCTCTTTTTGTCCCAGTGGGTCCTCTAGTTCTTTTTTGATAAAGAATCTCTTAATACTCAACTTTCAAATGAACTTCTGGAGGTCTATGTAAACCTGGAATGGATCTGGAGGAATATTTGGAGTATATTTAAGGCCTTTTTTCAAAATTAGGCACTCCTCTTCAGTTAGTTTTATTTTTGAAATGTTAAATATCGCTTCCTCCTTCTCCCGTTGTATTATTTCTATGTTTCCTTCCCTGGGCTTATCCTCCTCCTTTTCCCTGGGGTATCTTGATCTATTAGTGGGGTAAAACGATTGGTTAGGTCTAACTTGTGGGACTTCGGAGCAAAGTATTGGGTTATACCCTTTTTCCTGACCCTTTGGTCTTGCCCCCTCTCTAAAAAATCTCTATCTTGGGATCTTCCCTCTAGATGTGTCTCGTCTCTATTGGATCTAGGTGTCTCATCTCTATTTGATCTAGGTTCATTTCTTACTTTTAAACTCCATTTAGATTGTTGGTTATATGTGGGGACGTATCTGTCTCTTTTTATCGGGGAATGTTGTTTGTAACCCTCATTCATTTTTCTTTTTGGCAAGTGAGTGTCATACCTTATGGGTTTGGCTTGTTTACTTTTATTATAGTTAAAATGAAAATTTTGAACACTGCGTCTGTCTTTTCTGTTTTTTATGGAAAATAGTTGGATTTCTTTATCTTTTTTGTCCCTTCTATATTTATTGTTTTTGGTCTCTGCAATTTTCTCATCCATTTTTTGGACTCTGTCAGATACAATTTTTTCTTTTTCTATAAATTCTGTACTTTTTTTGTCAAAGGGATTGTTTTTTTCCAAATTATCCAGTTCCTCTAAGACATTATTTAAATTTTCCTTTTCATAATCCACTATGATTTCCATCAAAACTATTGCGCATGTCTCTAGGGCTTTGTCCCATCTATCTGCGTGGCGTGAGTTTTCCAACCCATTTGCAGGGTTCTTCTTTGATAATCTTAGGCCCCTTGGTATGAGGCCCTCTTTAATATAACCCTCTAGGAAGGAAATATCCCACCATTTTTTGGTCTCTTTTATGGATAACTTTTCCAAAGTTCTAAAGTAAGTTTCGATTCACTGTTGAGTATTTTGGGAATTATCGTAACTTTCTGAGAATAAAGATTGGAATTTATCAGCCCTTCTCTGCTTGAGTTCAGAGAACATGTTACAATCTGTGGTCTATAACAAGAGGAAAAAATCTAATACACAAATACAAATTCAGACCACCCAGGTGCAGTGAAAAAATAAGTAAATAAAAAGGATAATTACTTCCCTTTTCTAGTCAGGTAAAACAAGAGGAATTCCTCTTGATCCTCACAAATATAGAAACTGGGTAGAATATGCCTAAACATATAAAAATAAAAGAATAGGTGTCCATGTGTCTGCCTGCAGGGGGACTGTCTGTGCTGACAGGCAGTCTCCCTGCATGTGTAAAATAAAAAAATTAAAAAATTAAAGTTATAGTTAATAAAAAAAATATTATTATATATGTGTATATATATATGATATATAGACATATATTATACCTATATAATATATGTCTATATATCATATATATAATGTCATGCTAAGTGTATTTTTATATTAATATGTACATATATTAATATAAAAATACACTTATAATTAAATTACACACGTATATATATAATATATATAATAACTATATATATTGTATATATATATATATATTATAAAATACAAATAATAAGTAATTTAAATTAAATTAAACATGTAAAAATAATAATAAATTTTTTTAAAAAAATTATATATCTATACGAAATTTTATTCTAACTGTTTTTTGATATTAATATATATATTTATATCAAAATACACTTAGAATGAAATTGTATATATATCTATGGATATATAAATAAATAAAAAGAATACGAACTATTCATATGTCCATATACAAAATTACATAAATAATTATATAAATATACACGTAGACTTCAAATATATAAATATGCATATATATTTAAATTCTACGTGCGTATTTATGTAATATTTTTACATAATTAAGTTATTTTATTGATTGCAATTTAAGGGACCTGCCTGCCAACCCAGGCCGAAAGTCCAGATAATTTAATTTGCTATCACTGTATTTTACCCTGTAACGTTCTACGACACCCTAAAACCTGTACATGGGGGGTACTGTTTTACTCGTGAGACTTCGCTGAACACAAATATTAGTGATTCAAAACAGTAAAACATATCACAGCGATGATATTGTCAGTGAAAGTGACTTTTTTTGCATTTTTCACACACAAACAGCACTTTTACTGATGATATAATTGTTGTGATACATTTTCCAGTTTTGAAACACTAATATTTGTGTTCAGCAAAGTCTCCTGAGTATAACAGTACCCCCATGTACAGGTTTTATAGCGTTTTTGAAAGTTACAGGGTCAAATATATGGGTCAAATATTTTTAACATTGAAAATGGCCAGGTTGGTTACGTTGCCTTTGAGAGCGTATGGTAGCCCAGGAATGATAATTACCCCCATGATGGCATACCATTTGCAAAAGAAGACAACTTAAGGTATTGCAAATGGGGTATGTCCAGTCTTTTTTAGTAACCACTTAGTCACAAACACTGGCCAAAATTAGCGTTCAATTTAGTTTTTTACTTTTTTCACACACAAACAAATATGAACGCTAACTTTGGCCAGTGTTTGCGACTAACTGGCTACTAAAAAAGTCTGGACATACCCCATATTGAATACCCTGGGTTGTCTACTTTAAAAAAAATATGTACATGTGGGGTGTTATTCAGCGATTTATGACAGATAATAGTGTTACAATGTCACGATTGATACATTTTAAAAATGTATGTTTTGAAACCGCAATATCCTACTTGTACTTATAGCCCTATAACATGCAAAAAAAATAGAAAAAAGCATGTAAACACTGGGTATTTTTAAACTCAGGACAAAATTTTGAATCTATTTAGCAGTTTTTTTTCATTCGCTTTTGTAGATGAGTAAAAGATTTTTCACATAAAAGTCAAAAAACATGTATTTTTTTCAATTTTTCATCATATTTTTTCATTTTTAAAAAATTAAATTACATGAGATTATATAAATAATGGTATGTAAAGAAAGCCCCTTTTGCCCTGAAAAAAACAATATATAATTTGTATGGGAACAGTAAATGAGAGAGCGGAAAATTACAGCTAAACACAAACACCACAAAAGTGTAAAAAGATGCCTGGTCGCAAATGTACAACATCGCAAAAACAGTCCGGTCCTTAAGGGGTTAAAAGCTTTATGTGTGGATAGTGTGTCTTTCAAGCAGACAGCAGGTAATGTTACTTCCTGCTTTTGTTAGCTCAATGCAGCTGACCTCAAGAGGTAGCAATTGCCACAGAACGTCTGTGACTGGTGTCTGGACAGGATTAGAAGGGGAAAGCTTGCAAAGGCAGCAGACAAGAGAATTGCGGGTTTTGCAAGTAGATTTTAGATATGTCTCCAATGAAAAAAAATTGTAATTAAATGCATGCAAATTTTCATTTGGGGTATATCTACTAAACAGTGATTTATTTATTTATGTATTTGTTATTTGAGCAGTGGAGTGTCTCTTTAAATATCTTCTGATTTCTAAAAATAAATACATTTGTGTTACAGATCAAATTTTGCAAACGCTTAGAACTAAAACCACAATTCACACCTTGCAACATTTGCTCTATAACTTTCAAAATATAATTCTGGACTTAATAAGTCCTGGGCATATCAGGCATTTTAACAATCAGGATTAATAAGTGTATATTTTTTACTTTATTTTTTTACCTGCATTTAAGTTCTGTAGAAATTATTATGAATACAAATGTGATTTTATTCATTTGTAATGTGTTTTGCATGCATGTAGATTATCAAAAGGACCCCATCTGTCTTTTAAAACTGGTATATAATATGCATAGATGCATTCAAAGAGAATACGTTAGATAACAGTTGATCAAAAACATCAAAGAGCAGAAAAGTCCTCGGTTGGAAACCCACCAAATTGTGAAAATGCCACAGTCATGAAGCCCATAATCCATTTTCTTTTATTTGAACAAGGCCCATTTTGTTTAGATGAGGTCTCTACGCTGATGATGTGACAGCATCTGGGCTATATAAATGTTAATACTTTTTATTTATGACTTTTAGGAACATACACAGAGATTTCTCATAAAAAGAGAAGAACTATGATAATAAATGTTATCACTCATTTCACAGGCATCATAAACTTTCCTGTTATCTCTTTTACACAGGAGCAAGAGAAGATATTTTCCTGTATTGATTCTTCCTGTATTGATTGAATGCACATTAGTTATCATTTGTTAATCTGAGAAGCAAAGTGAACTAGTTTCAGGATCTATGAAGATTAGTAGATTTGTGCACAATGAAAAAAAATGTTTCGGAAGAACCGATCTGAACCAATTTGAAAATATTTGTAAAAAAATCAGGAAGGCAGAATTTCATCAATGTGGCTGTTCTGCGCATCAGTAAAAAAAAAAATGGTACATAATTCAGAGAAGCCAAAAATGCAGGGAAAAGGGTGGCTTCTACTGTGCTGGAATGAAAAAACAGCTGCGCTTTACCTATATGCCTACCCTAATGACTAGACAATATCAGGCATATTTACAATGCCAATCAGATTGACGTAATCAGATTAATATAAATCAATCAGATAAAAAAAAAATAACATTGTCCTATAAGCTTCTCCCAACTATGACTGTTAAGGTGACAAGCATAGTAACACCACAAGACTCAGCCAGGCAGGGCAAAACCACTACAATGAAAGGCATTTGAAAAAAACAGCAGCAGGTGAAATTTTATTTTAATTTGTTTTATTCCATTTTATAATAGTTTTAAAAATTAAAAACAATGTTGAAGAGAGAGGTGAGTGGACAATTTGATACCAGCTTGCAGATGATGACACCTCAAGTACCAAAGTGATGAGCAGGATAACTTAACTTGGGGAGATGAAACATCAGTTGTGGGGACATTTGTGAGTGTTGTGGATTCAGATTGTGCCCTGTAAGTAAATACACTTGCTTACTTTGTACAGTGATGGGTGGACATTCAGACAGGTAAGCTTTGATAATTTCAGAGGCACTGCTCTCCTTTTTAGATGCTTCCCACCTCCCATCCCACCATCCATCGGATTGCCTGCCAGATGTTCTGCTAAAATATTATTTTAGTCTATTTAAAATGCCTCTGGATTGAAACCTAAAAGTATGTTCCAGAGTAGTCTGGTTTACATATCACTGGAACGATGAGGACTAGGAGTTTGCGTGTCCTTGCCACCTAGTGGCACTATTCTCAACATCACAGCCACCTCCACCATGAAACGAGACATTGGGGACACTACTTGGATACTCCACCTCTTAATGATGCTCTACCTCTTCAGTAAGGGTATCTGGTGGCATTGTCAAAGACTCTGTTGAGTTCTTCCTTAGTCGCCTCTTGAAGGGGCTACAAGAAATAGTGGGTTACACAGGCAATTACAAAAAGTCCCCTGGTTTCACATTACTTTCTTTGACCACCATAAAACACAGACGCTGTAACTGCTGAAATAGCTGTGACAGAATGAGCTGCATTTCCATTTGAAGCAACAACTTACGTTATTGTGGAACTGATGATCAAACTTGAGAGCCTAGTTGACTCTGCTGCTTCAACTATAGATTTGTCTGCTACTTGAGACTTTCATTCATCAATTGCAGCATTAAAAGGCTGACATAAAACCATGTGCCTCCTGGGTGATGAATCAGACATAATGGACATGCTGCTAGTCCTACTACCCTGTGCCTGAATACTACTATTAGTGGTAGTGATGGTGCAGGCAGTAGTGGCAAAGGTGTACGCAGTCAACAGACTCTCAGTGGCCATGTCACTAGTGCTGATGATGGGATTAGGAACAGAATCCATTCCCTTACCCGTTATCAATTTATTCTTGGGATCAGGAAACAACATTGATGATGGGAACATTATTGTGTTTAACTTTAAGAAACGCTACATTCAACACAGCATACAGTACACCCTAGTGTTTGGACATACTTGGACATACTTGGACAACACACTGAACTGAACATAATCAACAACAACAAAAAAAGGATTTTCTTTCTACAAACAAGTTGGTGTTAAGTGGCTAGCAACACCAGTCTCATACTAGGATGAATGAAACAGGTTATAACCTCTTTCACATTTAAAAAGTGCTTTAAGTGTGACTGGCTTAACTAGCTATATAGCTAGAGCAGTAACCTAAAACTAGTCTTAAACAGTGGCAGAACTACCACCGGTGCTGCCGGTGCAGCTGCACCGAGGTCCACACAATTTGGGGGTACATTGGGTTGGATATGCACTAAGGGCCACATTTATTTCTTTATTGCTGAACAGGGGCCCAGTCGGGAACCGCGGTGCTTTAAGAGAGTGACCAAGCCACTGTGATATTGGCCGGCTTGGAGGAAGTGAAATCCTATTACTTCCTCCCAGCTTCTTACTGAGAGTGCCTTGCTGGAGGGAGAGAGGGAGAATACAGCGGCACCACAGGCAGCAGTGGGTAGAGGAGTAACCAGGCGGCTGCTCCAGACTCCACATTTCCATAAGCCCCATCCAGCAGCTGGGCCCCAATCAAGTCACCCTCCTGAACTCTAAAGGTATGTTAACCGGAGGATGGCTGCAAATATAAAACATATAATATGTATGTGTTTATGTGTATGTGTGTGTATGTGTGTGTATGTCAGTGTGCGTCTGTGTATCAGCTTGTGCATATGTCAGTATGTGTGCATGTGTATTTGTGAGCTTATATGGGTGTATCTGTGTGTTAATGTGTATGTATAGCTGTGTAAGTATGTATGTATGTGTATATCCATACATCCAAGCAATCAAACACCAACACACCATGCAAACGCACTTCTTGTTGCGGTTGCCGGCTCGCCGCGTGGCAAAGCTGTGCCCGAGCGGCACAGTCTAGCCGACGGCACGAGCTTACCTGCTCACCGGCGAGCCGGCAGCCGCTTCTCCGCATCCTCCAAACGTCGCGCCCGGATCCAAAATGGCACTGACCGCGTGGTCGCGCCTAAACTTAGCTACGCCCCCGAAGTTTATACTGACGTGTGCATGACGTCACGACGTCAACGCGCACGCACGTTTTGGGGTCAGAGGTCGCCTCCTGACCAATCATACCTTTAAGAGGGATATTTAAATCCCTAGCTCACTCCAATACGTTGCCCTGAATCTGATTTCCTAGTATCCTGATCTTGGCTTTTTCCTGGTTATTCTGAATTCTGGTTTCCCTGACTTGGCTTGTGTAAACGGTATTGTGTATTTTCTGGCTTCCTTGACCTCGGTTTACCCTTTGACCATTCTCTGTCTCTAGCGTATTAGTCCGGCCATTCTAAGGTCCGGTTTACGCTCTGTCCTTTTATTTTCCTTTTCTTGTCTATGTATATGTTTACATAGTTTCTGCGTGCTGGACCACACTAGTAGTCGTGACATTATTACAGGGCCATGGATCCTGCAGAACTATGCAAACATATGATTGCTTGTGAGCATAGGGTGGAGGATATGGACCACAGGTTCGACCAATTTGCTCAGGCATTTTAGACCTTGCTCCAGAGGACTGCCTATTTAGAGGCACCTCCTGTACCACCTGTGGTTCCGCCACCTGTAGTGGCTCCCGTGCCACATAAACCACCGTCCATAACCCTTTCACCTCCCCCTCGTTATGGAGGTGATTCCAAAGAATTTTGAGTTTTTTTAAACCAAATTGAGTACCACTTCGAAGCTTCCCCCGGTTCATTCCCTACAGATAGATCAAAAATTGGCTATCTGATGAACCAATTAACAGGAAAGGCCTTAACCTGGGCTAACCCCTTATGGGAGAGTGGAAACGCAGTAGCCCGTTATTACAGTGTCTTCCTCACAGCATTTAAGGCTACTTTTGAACCTAAAAGCAGAGAAAAGAACAATGCCAAAGCCCTTATGAGGATAAAACAAGGCAATTGCTCTGTAGTCGATTATGCCATAGAGTTCAGAACACTGGCGTCCGAGGTTGACTGGACCAATAGTGGTTTGGTGGCTGCCTTCTCTGAAGGTCTAGCTGAGAGTATACAGGACAAGACCGCAGCTAGAGACCTTCCGGTTAATCTCAATGAGTTTATTGCGTACATGATAGATATCGATAACAGGCTCAGAGAAAGAGAGAAAAACAAACAAGGTAATAGACGTCCTAACTTGTCCATAGCCCCTTGTTTCTCTAACCCAGTGGTGATTAGCCAAGCTCCACCTCCAGAACCTGAACCCATGCAATTGGGTATTGCTAAACTCACTGAGGCAGAGAGACAACACAGACGTAATGAAGGGTTATGTATGTATTGCGGCAAGAAGGGACATCAAAGGTTTTCATGTCCGGTTCGGCCGGAAAACTTGCACACCTAAGGCACGTACGGGGACCGACCTTAGGTGTGATGTATATGTGCCCTAAATTGACTAAGAACCGTTTACTTGTCAGAGTTACCTTGTTTTTTAAGAAAACCGCTGTACAGTGTGAGGCTATGATTGACTCTGGGGCAGCGGAAAATTTCCTAGACAAAGAATTCTCTGCAAAGTATCTCCTGCCCTTAAGACAGAAAGAGAGACCAATAGCAGTCGAGGCTATTGATGGAAGGCCTCTTACCCAGCCTTTCATCACACACGAAACTCTGCCAATCACTGTCTCAGTCTGTATTCTTCACTCTGAAGAGATGGTTTTTCAAATCATATCTTCACCTACATGTCCGATAATACTTGGCTCCTGCAACACAATCCACGTTTAGATTGGGTTGAAGGAGAGATTGTGAGTTGGGGTGAGAGATGCAGAGGTGTTTGCTTAAAGCAGATACCACAACCAATTGGTACCATCAATGTTCCCATTGCACCTCCCCTGACCACACAGATACCGCCGCAGTATTTAGACTTAAAGGAGGTGTTCAACAAGGCCCAGTCGGAGGGGTTGCCACCACATAGACCCTATGACTGTGCCATAAATTTATTACCAGGTACTATGCCTCCAAAGAAAATCTTTGTTTAGAGGAGTATATAAAGGATGCTCTCAGAAAGGGTCATATCCGTAGGTCCTCCTCACCCACCGGGACTGGGTTCTTCTTTGTCTCAAAAAAAGAAGGAGACCTACGCCCCTGTATAGACTATAGGGGTTTGAATAGGATTACAATAAAAAACACCTACCCTATTCCCCTTATATCAGAGTTATTCGACAGGTTGAAAGGAGCTTGAGTCTTCACTAAGCTCGATCTCAGAAGTGCGTACAACCTAGTCAGGATTAAGGACGGTCACGAGTGGATGACCGCATTTAATACTAGAATGGGACATTACGAATACCTGGTTATGCCGTTTGGATTATGCAACGCTCCAGCGGTATTCCAGGATTTTATTAACGATGTCCTAAGAGAGTACCTCCACATGTTCGTTCTAGTGTACCTAGATGACATTCTCATCTATTCCCCAGACCTAGAGACACATCACGAACATGTGAGAGTAGTACTCAAATCCCTGTTAAATAACGGTCTCTACTGTAAGCTGGAGAAATGCCAGTTTGACCAAACGGAGATACAATTTCTTGGATATGTTATATCTCCGTCCGGTTTCCAGATGGATCCCTGCAAGCTGGAGGCAGTCTTACAGTGGCCGTTGCCCAAGGGCCTTAAACCTACACAACGCTTTATAGGTTTTGCGAATTACTTCCGCAAATTTATTAAAGGGTTTTGTGGCGAAACCAACCTCGCCACTGGGCCCTGGAGAAGCCTGTTTGCTAGCCTCCTACCTACTGACTATGGCCCCTGGGTTATTTGGGGCATATTGTACTGTATATTGCTGCTACTGGCCCTTTTAACAGCATCTATGGACATATTGGGACTTTTGGGACTACTGTCCCTTTAAGATTGTGAAGCATATTCAAGTGTAATGCCTGTAATATTATATATGTATTTATAGATGTGTTAAGTTTATCCTGGGTGATTTGTATGCAGCATTCTGATTGTTCGGTAGAATCACTCCATTCAGTATATTGAGTGAAACTACCGAACAACCAGACCACCCAGGAATGAGTGTGCCTCCAATTACCGTTTGCAACAATGTTGCAAACAGGTAATTGGCAATCAGTGCAGTGTGGTCTTTGTCCTCTGGGTGGCCGCCATTCGGGAAACAAACACGTGGCAGCGGCCATCTTAAACTACCGAACAGCGGTGTTTTGCCGTCGAGTGTCTGGAACTAAAATCGGACACTTGACTAGGCAAACACCGCTGAGACCTCCATACTTCCAGAAATTCGTATGGAAACTACCGAATGACCCGTCGTTCGGTAGAAAGAGCCCCATAAACAAGGGAATTCATTCAAACCCTCTCCAGGCTCTATAACACAGGCAATTCGCCTGTTTTCATTCCCTTGTTTGTGACCGACCGCAGGGCCAAAATGCATGGAACTGTTTTCGGATACTTTACCCATGCGGTCGGTCAAATCTTTGGAACCCCATATCTCACGAACCATTCATCCGAATTACTTGAATTTTGAATATGTTGTCCCCCTGAATAAGGGCTATCCAGCGATGCTGGATTTAAAGGTGTACCCCCGGGTTTTGGGGTACATCCAGAACTTGGCTGAAAAAGTGTACCGGATAATTGAGTTTAATGTTATCTGAGGGGAGGGGATGTGTGGGCTGAACCATGTATGTGATTGGTTATTTTATGCCTCCCCCTGGGTGTGGCCTGTATGTGGATTAGTGTAATAAAAGCCAGGCTGGATGAGCCAGTCCAGAGTTCCTGTTTTACCCTCAAAGTGATGTGTCGTCTCATTATTGGGGGGAAGGATTTATGGCATGCTGTTCCAGTTGACTGCTAGGAGTACAAGCCTATTCGTATGGTTCCTATTCAATGGTCTACAGCATTCATATGCTTGGGAGAATTTAAAAGGTTTCTCGGATTCGGTGATTGTGGTGTCTGCCAGAGTGCTTGGAGTCCTCAGGAAGCACTAGGAGCATCCATTAACGGAGGTACCCGGTCGGGGTGCCAGGCGATCCGTTACATTGGTGGCAGCGGTGGGATGGCGTCCTAGTGCGAGGTAAAGCAGCTCAGAGACACAGTGCGTTTGGATTTACAATTGAGGGCAACGCTAGCAGTCGTGCAGCGCCCCTGGGAGCAGACAAGTATGGAAGGTTCTGGCTCTGGAGATGATTGGCTGGCCGAGGTGAGGCAGCGAGTGGCTGAGTATGGGGATGATATACCCATGGAGACACGCCGGGTGATCTGGAACCAGGTCATGGCCGAGCGAAACACAAGGCTGGACCGAGAATTCCGGTTGGCAAAAGAGAGGAAGTATGCTCAGCAGCAGGAGCGTTACAGCAGCCGGGTAGAGGCTGCATCCGAGGAGGTTAGCCGTCTTTCCCTGAGGCGGCGGGAGGAACCCGAAGTGGGGGTCCTCATAGACTGGTCCTGTGAGGAACCACAACAGGCAGGTAGAGATGGGACCAAGGTCACTCCACCGGGATGCTGGGCAGCCGGCCCAGATCCCCAGCAGCAACCAGAGTTGCCAGGTGGGGAAGCAGGTGGCCCTTACTCACAAATGTTGAGGGGCCTCACGGATTGGTCCTGGGAAGACCCACCAATGGCAGGTGGAGATGGGACTGCGGTCTCTCTACCGGCCCTACAGGGATGCTGGGCAGTCGGCCCAGATCCCCAGCGGCAGTGTGCGTTACAGGGAGCTGAAGGTGCCGTTCTGGCTCCCCAGCGGCAGTCTACGGTGCAGGGAGAGGAGCCTGTTATCCCCTCTCCCCAGCGGCTGAAAGTGTGTAAGGGAGAGGAGTTTGTTACCCCCTTTCCCCAGCAGCAGCTTAGCACACCAAGGGGAGACAGTAAGCCCCACACCAGCGCAGATGGGACCGTGGTCTCTGCGCCCAAGCTACAGGGAGCTGAAGGGGCCGTCCTCCCTCCCCAGCGGCAGTGTGATTTGTTGGGAATTGGGAGCCCAGTCTCCATTCCCCAGCGGCAGGCTGAGTTACAGGGGGCAGAGGTAGTTGGTCCTACCCCCCAGCAGCAGAGTGATATGCCGGGAAGGCAGTGTGAAGTGCAGGGAGAGGAGAGCAGCGTCCTCCCTCCCCAGCGGAAGGCTGAGTTACAGGGGGCAGAGGTAGTTGGTCCTACCCCCCAGCAGCAGCGTGATTTTTTGGGAATAGAGAGCCCAGTCTCTATTCCCCAGCAGCAGGACACTGAATTGGGAGGAGAGACAGTCGGTCTCCCTCCACAAAGACTGAAAGTAGGCATGGGAGAGGAGATTGTTACCTCCTCTCCCCAGCGGCAGATCATCAATGGGCAGAGTGTTCTAATGGGAGAGGAGATTGTTACCACCTCTCCCCAGCGGCAGATCATCAATGGGCAGAGTGTTCTAATGGGAGAGGAGCTGGTTACCACCTCTCCCCAGCGGCAGCTTAATGTACCAGGGGGAGACTGTAAGCCCCACACCTGTGCAGATGGGACCGTGGTCTCTGCACTTCCAGCACAGGGGGTAGGGACGGTCGGTCCTGCCCCCCCACAACAGGGCTGTTTAGCCAAAGGGGAGACAGTCGGTCTCCAGCAACCAGGCTCCAACCAGACTACTCCTGTAGTAGTGCTGGCACCAGGGCAGAGTACCGCTGGTCTCTGCCCACTCAGCAACCCACCAAAACAGCCTACCAGTCCCCCACACAGCCGGGGTGAGGCACCTGGACCTGGACAAGTTTTTCCATTACTCAGGTGTAGTAACCATTTATTGTGGGTGGGCTGTACTGCTGTTTCTGTTTTGTGGGTGGGCTGCTGGACTAACAAGGGCACTGACCGGCAAGAGGTCAGGTACCCTGTTAGTCTGTTTGGAAAAGGGGAGAAATGTGGCGAAACCAACCTCGCCACTGGGCCCTGGAGAAGCCTGTTTGCTAGCCTCCTACCTACTGACTATGGCCCCTGGGTTATTTGGGGCATATTGTACTGTATATTGCTGCTACTGGCCCTTTTAACAGCATCTATGGACATATTGGGACTTTTGGGACTACTGTCCCTTTAAGATTGTGAAGCATATTCAAGTGTAATGCCTGTAATATTATATATGTATTTATAGATGTGTTAAGTTTATCCTGGGTGATTTGTATGCAGCATTCTGATTGTTCGGTAGAATCACTCCATTCAGTATATTGAGTGAAACTACCGAACAACCAGACCACCCAGGAATGAGTGTGCCTCCAATTACCGTTTGCAACAATGTTGCAAACAGGTAATTGGCAATCAGTGCAGTGTGGTCTTTGTCCTCTGGGTGGCCGCCATTCGGGAAACAAACACGTGGCAGCGGCCATCTTAAACTACCGAACAGCGGTGTTTTGCCGTCGAGTGTCTGGAACTAAAATCGGACACTTGACTAGGCAAACACCGCTGAGACCTCCATACTTCCAGAAATTCGTATGGAAACTACCGAATGACCCGTCGTTCGGTAGAAAGAGCCCCATAAACAAGGGAATTCATTCAAACCCTCTCCAGGCTCTATAACACAGGCAATTCGCCTGTTTTCATTCCCTTGTTTGTGACCGACCGCAGGGCCAAAATGCATGGAACTGTTTTCGGATACTTTACCCATGCGGTCGGTCAAATCTTTGGAACCCCATATCTCACGAACCATTCATCCGAATTACTTGAATTTTGAATATGTTGTCCCCCTGAATAAGGGCTATCCAGCGATGCTGGATTTAAAGGTGTACCCCCGGGTTTTGGGGTACATCCAGAACTTGGCTGAAAAAGTGTACCGGATAATTGAGTTTAATGTTATCTGAGGGGAGGGGATGTGTGGGCTGAACCATGTATGTGATTGGTTATTTTATGCCTCCCCCTGGGTGTGGCCTGTATGTGGATTAGTGTAATAAAAGCCAGGCTGGATGAGCCAGTCCAGAGTTCCTGTTTTACCCTCAAAGTGATGTGTCGTCTCATTATTGGGGGGAAGGATTTATGGCATGCTGTTCCAGTTGACTGCTAGGAGTACAAGCCTATTCGTATGGTTCCTATTCAATGGTCTACAGCATTCATATGCTTGGGAGAATTTAAAAGGTTTCTCGGATTCGGTGATTGTGGTGTCTGCCAGAGTGCTTGGAGTCCTCAGGAAGCACTAGGAGCATCCATTAACGGAGGTACCCGGTCGGGGTGCCAGGCGATCCGTTACAGGTTTTCTTCTGTAATTTCTCCTATAACCAACCTAACCAAAAAAGGAGCAAATTGCAAATCTTGGCCCAAAGAAGCAAGAGAGGCATTTGAACAGTTAAAATCTTTATTTTCCTCAGCACCTGTCCTGACCCATCCTGATCCAACCAAGCCATTTATTCTAGAAGTGGATGCGTCAGAAACAGGAGTTGGAGCCATTCTGTCTCAGAGAGAAAGTCCTGATACGCCTTTACATCCCTGTGGATTTTTCTCTCTCAAACTCACACCTGCAGAGAAGAACTATGACATAGGGAATAGGGAACTTTTGTCCATTGTACTTGCCCTTAAGGAATGGAGGCATCTCTTGGAAGGTTCCAAAGAGCCACTTTTGATCTTTACCGATCATAAGAATCTGGCTTATATTGGGGACGCTAAGAGATTGTCCTCTCGTCAGGCTAGATGGTCACTGTTCCTCTCCCGATTCAACTTTCTAGACAGTTTGAGCAGATGAAGTTCCTGAACAGGAGGTATTTCTGTGCCATAATAGCAGATCAAACTCAGGCACCTGTGGGAAATCTTCCGGATAAACTGTATGTGTCACCTCCATTAAGAAAAAAGGTACTTAATTTATTCCATGATAATCTCACAGCAGGTCATCCTGGAGTCCATAAAACACTCTCTGCTATCTCCAGGAGGTTTTGGTGGTCTACTCTTAGGAACGATATCAAAGATTATGTGGGGGCATGTCAAATATGTGCCGTTTCTAAAGTTCCTCCTAGATCACCTCCTGGACTGTTACAACCACTGCCCATACCTAATGCTCCATGGACCCATTTAGCCATGGATTTCATTGTGGATCTACCCAGTTCAAATGGGTTCAATACAGTCCTTATGGTCATCGATAGATTCTCGAAGATGGCACATTTTATTCCGCTTAAAAAATTACTATTTGCTCAAGATCTCGTTCAGATATTCTTGAGAGAGATCTTTCGGTTGCACGGTGTGCCCAAAAACATAGTGTCTGACAGAGGTACCCAATTTATTTCTAGGTTTTGGCGTTCCTTTTGTAAACAATTGGGTTTCGAACTCTCCTTTTCGTCAGCATATCATCCTCAAACAAATGGAGCAGCAGAGAGGGCCAATCAGTCTTTAGAATCCTATTTACGTTGTTTTATCAATGCCAATCAGTCTAACTGGTATGAGCTCTTACCCATGGCTGAGTTCGCCGGGAACAATGCGACTCATGAATCTTCTAATCATAGTCCATTTTTTGTAAATCAGGGTTATCACCCCACAGTTTTCCCTTCTGAATTCTCAGACAAGGACATTCCTGCTTTAAACACCCGTTTAGAATCTATTCATGATACTTGGGATTCCGTTCATTCAGCTCTGCAAAAGGCTTCGGTACGTGCGAAAGTCCAAGCTGACAAGAAACCGGGTGCCAATCCTGTCTATCATCCGGGTGACAAGGTGTGGCTATCCACACGCCATATCAAACTTAAGGTTCCTTCCATGAAATTTGCCCCTCGGTACATAGGTCCTTTTCGAGTCATCCGACGTATCAATCCAGTGACCTGTTCCTTGGCACTTCCTGCCCATATGAGGATTGCCAATTAGTTTCATGTATCTTTACTCAAGCCCCTTACTTGCAATCGATACACTAGAATGTCCACACCTCCTCCGCCCTTGGTAGTGGGTGACCAGGAGGAGTACGAAGTTCGTTCTATAATGGATTCCAAAGTGTCCAGAGGTATCTTGTCCTATATTGTTGACTGAAAGGGGTATGGTCCCGAGGAACGTTGTTGGGTTCCTGCTGACCGGGTTCATGCACCCCGTCTTGTCCGGTCGTTTCACAACCGCTTTCCCCTCAAGCCGGGTCCTTCCCGCCCAGTGGGCGGTCTTCGAGTGGGGGGTACTGTTGCGGTTGCCGGCTCGCCGCGTGGCAAAGCTGTGCCCGACCGGCACAGTCTAGCCGACGGCACAAGCTTACCTGCTCACCGGCGAGCCGACAGCCGCTTCTCCGCATCCTCCGACCGTCGCGCCCGGATCCAAAATGGCGCTGACCGCGTGGTCATGCCTAAACTTAGCTCCACCCCCGACATTTATACTGACATGCGCGTGACGTCACGACGTCAACGCGCACGCACGTTTTGACCAATCAGACCTTTGAGAGGGATATTTAAATCCCTAGCTCACTCGAGTGCGTTGCCCTGTCGTGGTTTCCTGTTCCTGGTTTCCTGAGAGTGCTTTATATTTGTGAATCTGATTTCCTGGTATCCTGATCTTGGCTTTTCCCTGGTTATTCTGAATTCTGGTTTCCCTGACTTGGCTTGTGTAAACGGTATTGTGTGTTTTCTGGCTTCCTTGACCTCGGTTTACCCTTTGACCATTCTCTGTCTCTAGCGTATTAGTCCGGCCATTCTAAGGTCCGGTTTACGCTCTGTCCTTTTATTTTCCTTTTCTTGTCTCTGTATATGTTTACATAGTTTCTGCGTGCTGGACCACACTAGTAGTCGTGACACTTCTGCAATCTAATACAAATATTACATCCAAACATACCCCCGCATTCAAACTCCAAAATTATATACATACACACCCCTTCACTCAAACATCAATACTAGACACAAATGAACATTTGTATTTAAAATCCAACATTACATCCAAACACACCCCTGCAATTAAACACAAACACTTCACACATACACCACTGTATTCCAATGGAAATAGTACATACAATATACACTCCTACATGCACACATACTCTATACACAAAGATACTTACATTGAAACGAACAAATGCTGCTCACAAATACAACCCTGTAAGCATTGGCGAATGTTAGATCCCCAGCATAGCATTGTTGGATTTGCACAACAGATCTATCTTTTGGCCACCCTTGCACTAGAGGGTGGATCATAAAACTTTTTTGCACCAGGGCCCTCTCTGCATTTGTTCTGTTAATGATCTTACACTAGAATTAATGAAACAGGCTATATCCTATCTCTAGATGTGTAACAGGATATGAGCAAACACTATGGTATACCAAAAGACCTTTGATTAGAATGGCACCATGGAATGTCTAACTGTGTTCGTAATAATCAACTTCAAATGACTAATCCTAGAAACTGTGTTACATGTTAGAGTAGTAGCTAGGGATGAGAACAGGATTATTTACTAAAGTGAAGCATAGGTGACTTTGAGAATTTTACCAGTTTGGCTACTTTTGTCTTAAATTTTAGATTCACTCTGGATTCTCAACAATTCTCAGTAAAGAACCCTGTCAATGTTGTTTGTTTGCTTTGTTTTGTGTTTGTTGACATCTAAAAATTCTCCAGCACAAATTAACCAGTACACCATCAACCATTGTCCTTGAAGAAGCTATTTACCTCTCTGAGAAGGTTTTTTGTATTTTTCCTTCAAAACAAAATGAAATACAAAATATTAACTTTGAAACAACATTTCATGTAATGAAATCCTAATTTCCGTTTTATATTCATACCATTAAATCTATTATTTTAGTAGTAAATATGATACTTTGCTAACATTAGGACACATTTAATCAATTTTCCCAAGGGTTTTAAAATGCTCAATTATTTTTCATTTGCTAAGAAAATGGATGCGTCTACATGTATATTTGTGCTTATAAATAACTGATAGAAATAGCTATTTAAATGTTTAGCTCAATTTTTAAAATGCTCTTACAAAACAGCTGCTAATTAATTGTCTTGCCATGTGTATATTGTACATTTATATTTTATATGGTATTTTCTGTAAGCTTTTATATTTGCTGCAAGCCAGTCTTCTCATATTTAAACTATCAGTGAGCAGAACAAAGCACAAAGAGAAAACCATATTTAGCGTTTGAGATAAAGGAACTGAAATACATATTTATATGTTGAACATACAAGATTCTATAATATTGTATAGTTTTACATTCAACTAAATGATGCATTTTATTTAGAGTAGAATATGTACGTAGAGTGAAAAACATATGTACAACTAGTGGAAGAGTATTTGTGATTATTCTGAAAAATGTAACCCGCAGCATAACAAAATTTACATAAATGCATCAATAAAGATAAACATAGCCTACTTTTATGGACCTTTGGAATAATTTAGAGATGGTTTTATTGATATATTCATATTTTTTTCATGTTTATAGATATTCATTCAGATATATATTTATAAAACACTAAATGCAGCTATAATGTTCCTTCTATGTTTTTTTTTTTATATATTACGATGGCAATTGTGAATAAATCGACTAGGGGATTGTCAACCGAAGGCCAAAATAGCAAAGGTACAAGATTAGATCAAATACATTCAAACCTTTTGTTTAAATATGCATCCCCTGGTCATGTATTTTGCCTTAGTGTATCTCGCTGTTTACGTTACTTTGCAGTCAATGCTTTGTAACACAGAAAGATGAAGGTACATAGATTCAAAAGGAAACAAATAAATTAGTTATATCATTCAGATAGATCAGCAATACACAAACAGCTTGAAGAGTTACCACATTCACACTGATGGTAAAATGACTTCCTGAAAATCTTGATGGTAGACAACTGAATTCAACATTATATATTGATCCATCTTTACTTATCAAAGACCACATATAGCATGAAGGGTATGAAATTCAAGTAATCACAAATACTTTCAAGTCAAGAAACAGGAAAATGTATTTTATGCATGTGTCTTTCATTGGTATGGGAGAACCATGATTATGGAAGATACATATTTTTGAAGTATCAGAAAGCAGATTTTGTTTGAGTCAATTGGCACTATATTGTTAAATCTACCAGATAGGATTTAGAGCAGGGGAAGGCAACTCCAGATGCTCCAGATGTTGTGGATTAAATCTTCCCTGATGCTTTGGCACCATAATGGCTGTAAGAGTATGATGGTAGATGTAGTCCACAATATCTGGAGTCCCAAAGGTTGACGACCCTTGCTTAGTGTGTTGGATAATCTTTTTTGATGGTCTCAGTTTTTCAATGTAGAAATAAAGAAATGTGCACTAGTCTCAAGCACATTTGCACTATTATTCACTAATGTGAGGTTTGCTGGTAATTCAAAGTGAATTTCAAACACTGATAATAATACTGACAACCATGCTCAAAAAGCATTCACATCCAAATGGGTCCGCTAGTTAAATTGCATATACATACGAACCATTATATTAATTAGTATTTGAAATGAGTGATTATGTACACATATCACAATCATGGTTAGTCACTAAAATGAGAATTCCCGTGAATTCAAAGTGAATTTCAAAATTTATGGCAAACCCAAGAATTTGGAAAAAATCTCTGGAACAATTATGTGTTTTGTTAGGCTATTTTGGCCTTGAATTTAAAATTAATTTTAATTTGAAAAAAACTATAAATTCACTTTGAATTCCCAGCGATTCTCACATTAGCAAAAACACATTATAACGGAGCTCCGTGTACTCCGACCGAGTACCCTCCGTTGATGGATGCTCCTAGCGCTCTCAGAGGACTCCAAGCACTGCAGACGACACCACAACCACCGCAGACTCCACAACCGCCGTAGCTTAACTGGAGCCACGCCGTCTTCCTTCCACCCTGGAATGAACCTCCAGCATTCAGGACCGTGTGGGGAAGACCTCTCCTCCAGGAGAGCGTATCCGGAACAAGCTCTTAAAAGAGCTAAGTGATTAAGCTATGGGGAATATGCAGAGCATAGCAATCCCCAGTGTGATACAGCAATTCCCTCCAGTAACGAGACAAGGCTACGTTTTGAAGGGTCAAGAAGAACTGAGGACTGGGACACCCAGCCTGCTTTTTATTACAAAAAGGTACATACAGGACACTCCCAGGGGGAGGTTGAAATTAACCAATCACATACATGGTACCACCCCCACGTCTCCTCCCCTCAGATAAACATATAACATAATTATAGCATACAGTAAAAATACAGTTTTTACACATACACTGTAACTTTAAAACTATACATTCAATATCCATACATTCAATCTCCATAACTAATTACATATTTGGAATCAGCATACTTCAAACATAAACACTTCCAAAAATCAGCCAAATCCCCCCAGTGGATCAAAAGTTAGCTGGAGGTCCCTTTATGACCGACCGCAAGCACAATTTCCTGCCCAAAACAGTTCCATAGATTTGGGCTGTGCGGCCGGTCAATTTCATGCCGAAAAAACGACATAGTCCCATTTCGAACGGGACTTAGTCTCTGGAGCTGAAAACGAAGTGTAGAAGAAGGTAAGGGTCAGCGGTGTTCGGTAAAATGTGTAGCCGATTTCAGTTCCATGAATTTGGCTACACATACCGCTGACCTCGTTCGAATGAACAAAGATGGCCGCCGCCACGTGTTCGTTTGTCGAATGGCGGCCACTTCGAATACTTCGGCACTTCGGCTGCATCCGAAGTGCCCATTTAAAGCTGCAGCACTGTTCCAAATTATTTAAAGGGACAGTCTTATAAAATCCAATCTGCTAAAAGAGTCTTTAACAGGTAATACCTTCCAGGGGCCATAGTCTTAAAGGGTATTGTTACCCAAAGTCTCAATATGGCCCCAGACAGTTCTTAAAGGGCCAGCAGCAGCCCAATATAGGTTAATAAGTTTTCAGGGGCACAATCTTCCAGGGGCCATAGTCATGAGGCAGGAGGCTGGCAAATAGGCTTCTCCACAATCCAGGGAAGCAGGGCAATTTTCCATTTAAAGGGCCAGTTACAAATAGCCATTTGTAACACACATGATGATGAATGTTCAGCTTTTTACTTTCCAATGTAAACCAACAAGCCTGGCTGAGATATCATAACCCATTTCTGCTTGCAGTAAAAATCTAAGTGCTCAGACCAATTTGACAGACATGGACACGGACAAAGACTTCCGCATGCAAACAGGTGAACAGTTTTGATATCGTATTCCAGTAGATGGTACTTGCAAACAGGGAACTTGTTTGCACCATTCCATTGACCATTCCATTGACAATACTATTCAGAAGTCAGTATACCACAGACCCATTCACTCTAAACCTAATTTGAAAAAGTATAAGTTTTTTTTTTTTTTACTAAGTTAGACAAATTAAATACTCAACAAGATTATGTTGAAAGCAAGATCAAAAAATAAAAGAAATCTGCAAACGACTCCCAGCCTCCAAAAATAAATAAAGGTTAAAAACCCTGCAAGTTTTTAAAAATGAAAAAAATTGAAAGAAAGACATTTGCAGTATATTAAAATAACAGCTTTGATTGATTCTGCCATCAAAACATGTGGGAGATGAAACATTCTTTTGTGTTGTGAAAAGCACAGTCAAAGGCATTTATTTATCCCTTTCAAATCAATGTGCACCCCTAGGTCTAAGCCAGTGTTCTTATCTATTATTGTTTGTTTGTTTTTTTGGTGTTTCAGCATCTTTATTTTAATCACAAAGCATGAAAAGAAAAAAAATGAACTGAAATGTTCAATGCTTTCAATTATTTCCTTCTATTTTTTTTTTTTAAGTGACATGCCCTGGTTATTAGAGAGGAGGAAGTTCAACGCAAACTTGTCTTATAAAAATCTATAAAACATCTTGATGCACAAAGGATCCAAAACACTGAAAGAAGTGGAAGTGCAAACATTAACACTGGAGATGGAAACAATATACACGTGAGCTTGCTAAACATAAAAGTAGAGTAAAACATTTTTTTTTAAAAAGGGAAAGGTAAGGTAAAAAAAAGTTGGTACGTGAATGTTTATCTGGCTTTGAAATTGTAATTTTGATGAGCTGCACAGAACAGGTGTTCTCTTTGTACCACAGAGTCAATTAAACATTTTACTGCAACGTTAAAAACAGTCACTAAGAAAAAATACTTCCAAAAGAAGAAAACATATTACAGGGACACTCTAAGCACCAAAATAACTTTAGCTTCATTAAGTGGTTTTGGTGTATGGATTGTGCCCCTATGTTCTTACTGCTCAGATTTCTGCCATTTAGGTGTTAAACCCCCTAGCTAAGACTCACACAGACTCCCTACACACTTTCATCTAAAAGAGGCCTAATTTCTTATCAAATGCTTGTTATTGATTTTTTTTTTAAATGTAAAGGACAAACGACAACAGTGGGAAAGGGTACATTGTGTTTAATTTAGAATTTGTTTTCTCCTGCTCTGTTAATAGCCTGCATGAGCCCAGACAGGACTTTTGTTTGTGACTAAAGTTCAATTAAAGCTGTATACAAAGCTGTATTCCTGACACTATAGATTTCTCTGCCCACCCCACCACCCCTTTGTACCCCCTGCATCCAGTCAGTGAATACAGGGTTAAAAACCCTTTATTTACTTACCTTATCCCAGCACTGATACCCTTTGGCACTGAGTTGTGACTCCGCCTCCTCCGATGTACCGTGACGTGCAGGTGCTAATGTGCATGCGCAGCAAATGCTTTCCTATGAGCCAGATGTCCTCATGCAGAGCAGGAGGATGTCAAGTGTCAGAATCCGGACCAAAAGTCTGTTAGGATTCAGGGAGTGCCTCCAATGAATATCTGGGAGACAGCCACTGGAGGCAGACTTAGTGCTGCAATGTAAGCATTGCAGTTTCTCTAGAACTGCAGCACTAAGTGCATTAGGTACACTGCATCCATACCACTTCAATGAGCTGACGTGGTCTGGGTGCCTATAGTGTCCCGTTAACTGAGCAGATGATAAGAACTTCCAAATTAAACACATGGTGTTGTAGGTTCTGATTGAAATTGAAACATTTTTTTTCATCAAGGCTGTGCAAGTCAATGGTGTAACTAAGGCTGCATAAGCAAAAACACAAGTGATTTAACGCGTAAATGGCAGATAATTGATCAGTGAGACTGCAGGTACATGATCTATACATAATAGTTGTCATTAGAGAATGGGGACATGCCCCTCTCTTTAGCTCTGGCAGCGGGAGACTTTTAGTGTTTTATTTTTTATATGTTAGACAGCTGCTTCTTAAAAAGCCACTTCTAGATAGTTTGCTTGTTAAAGTAGAGTTCTCTGCAACCTCTTTGTCCTGTCAAAATGTGTATTCATTTGTCTCATTTGTAGTGATGTACCGAACTGTCCGCCGGCGAACAGTTCCCGGCGAACTTAGCGTGTTCGCGTTCGCCGCGGCGGGCGGACACATGCGCAGTTCGATCCGCCCCCTATTCGTCATCATTGGGCAAACTTTGACCCTGTGCCTCTCGGTCAGCAGACACATTCCAGCCAATCAGCAGCACTCAGTGGCGTACATACCAGGGTCGCAGGGGTCGCGGCTGCGACCGGGCCCGGCCCACCAGGGGGCCCGGCCGCCCCTGCGACCCGGTATGTAGCCACTGGGCCAGCCTCTTCTCCTGGGGGGCCCTAGAGCCGGCCACCTCTGGGCCCCCCCAGATGACGTCATCTTCCGGCGCCGGTATCAGTACGCGGCGCGCGAGGGAGCTGAAGAGGAAGCACTCAGGGGAGAGTGCTCCCTCGCGTGCCCGCCAGCCTGACTGCCCGCCGGGTGACCGGACCCCCAGGAGCCCAGCAGCACCACTGGACCCCAGGGAATCCCCTCAGCACTCCAAAAGGTAAGGAGGCTGGGGGGATTAAATACAAAAAAATGTTAGTGTGTGTTAGTGTGTGTTAGTGTGTGAGTGTTAGTGTGTGTGTGTGTGTGTAAGTGTTAGTGTGAGTGTTAGTGTGTGTTAGTGTGAGTGTGAGTGTGAGTGTTAGTGTTAGTGTGTGTGTGTGTGTGTGTGTGTGAGAGTGTTAGTGTGTGTTAGTGTCTGCTAGTGAGTGTCAGTGAGTGTGTTACTGTGTGTGTATGTTACTGTGTGTGTTTGTGTGTGTGTTTGTGTGTGTGTTAGAGTGTGTGTGTCTGCTAGTGTCAGTGAGTGAGTGTGTGTCTGCTAGTGAGTGTCAGTGATTGTGTTACTGTGTGTGTCTGTTACTGAGTGTGTTTGTGTGTGTGTTAGTGAGTCTGTTTAATGTCTGTTAGTGAGTGTGTGTTTGTCAGTGAGAGTGTATGTTTTGTAAGTGAGTGTGTATGTATGTCTGTCGCTGAGTGTGTCTCTGTCAGTAAATGTGTGTGTCTGTTAGCTAGTGTGTATGCGTCTGTTCGTGAGAGTGTGTGTGTGTCTTCAGCACTTACCTTTCTCCAGCGCCGGACTCCCTTGCCGCAGGGGAACCCTCCGCCTCTCAGCTCCGAATGCGCATGCGCGGCAAGAGCCGCGCACGCATTCAAACCGCCCATAGGAAAGCATTACTCAATGCTTTTCTATGGACGTTCAGTGTCTTAGAATCGCGGAAGCGCCTCTAGCGGCTGTCAGTGAGACAGCCACTAGAGGCTGGATTAACCCTCAGTGAAACATAGCAGTTTCTCTGAAACTGCTATGTTTTCAGCTGCAGGGTTAAAACCAGAGGGACCTGACACCCAGACCACTTCATTGAGCTGATGTGATCTGGGTGTCTGTAGTGGTCCTTTAAGTGTGTGCATCTGTATGCACTGGCGTACATACCGCGGTCGCAGGGTTCGCAGCCCTGCAACCCCTGCGACCAGGTGCCCGCCGCAATGTGTTGCGGCCCCGGTCCGCCAGAGTAAGCGCGGGGGGTTGGGGAGGGTCCACGGATCAATTTTCGCACCGGGGCCCCATGGGTCATGTGTACGCCACTGGCAGCACTCCCTCCCTTCCACACCCTCCAACCTCCCTCCCAGCATCCATTTTCGATTCATTCTGAAGCTGCATGCTTAGTGAGAGGAGGGAAAGTTTAGCTGCTGCTGATTAGATAGGGAAATTGATAGCTAGGCTAGGGTATTCAGTGTCCACTACAATCCTGAAGGACTCATCTGATCTCTGCTGTAAGGACAGCACCCCAAAAAGCCCTTTTTAGGGCTATAACATCAGGCTGCTTTTTTTTTTTTTTTTTCCTGTGTAATGTAATTGCAGGTGCCTGCCTGCCAGCTTCTGTGTGAGGTTCACATTGGATACTGTGCCTACTTGCCCAGTGCCACCACTCATATCTGTTTTTACAATAGGTTAAGCTTTACATTTAAAAGAAATATTTTTTTTCACTGTAATAGAAGAGCAGTTGCCTGCCTGCCAGCTTCTGTGTCAGGTTGGATGCCTTGCCCATTTTCACAGTCAGTGCCACCACTCATATCTGTTTTAACAATAGGTTAAGCTTTACATTTAAAAGAAATAATTTTTTTTCACTGTAATAGAAGAGCAGTTGCCTGCCTGCAAGCTTCTGTGTCAGGTTGGATGCCTTGCCCATTTGCACAGTCAGTGCCACCACTCATATCTGTTTTAACAATAGGTTAAGCTTTACATTTAAAAGAAATATTTTTTTCACTGTAATAGAAGAGCAGTTGCCTGCCTGCCAGCTTCTGTGTCAGGTTGGATGCCTTGCCCATTTGCACAGTCAGTGCCACCACTCATATCTGTTTTAACAATAGGTTAAGCTTTACATTTAAAAGAAATAATTTTTTTTCACTGTAATAGAAGAGCAGTTGCCTGCCTGCCAGCTTCTGTGTCAGGTTGGATGCCTTGCCCATTTGCACAGTCAGTGCCACCACTCATATCTGTTTTAACAATAGGTTAAGCTTTACATTTAAAAAAAATAATTTTTTTTCACTGTAATAGAAGAGCAGTTGCCTGCCTGCCAGCTTCTGTGTCAGGTTGGATGCCTTGCCCATTTGCACAGTCAGTGCCACCACTCATATCTGTTTTAACAATAGGTTAAGCTTTACATTTAAAAGAAATATTTTTTTTTCACTGTAATAGAAGAGCAGTTGCCTGCCTGCCAGCTTCTGTGTCAGGTTGGATGCCTTGCCCATTTGCACAGTCAGTGCCACCACTCATATCTGTTTTAACAATAGGTTAAGCTTTACATTTAAAAAAAAAAAAATTTTCACTGTAATAGAAGAGCAGTTGCCTGCCTGCCAGCTTCTGTGTCAGGTTGGATGCCTTGCCCATTTGCACAGTCAGTGCCACCACTCATATCTGTTTTAACAATAGGTTAAGCTTTACATTTAAAAGAAATATTTTTTTTCACTGTAATAGAAGAGCAGTTGCCTGCCTGCCAGCTTCTGTGTCAGGTTGGATGCCTTGCCCATTTGCACAGTCAGTGCCACCACTCATATCTGTTTTAACAATAGGTTAAGCTTTACATTTAAAAAAAAAAAAAATTTCACTGTAATAGAAGAGCAGTTGCCTGCCTGCCAGCTTCTGTGTCAGGTTGGATGCCTTGCCCATTTGCACAGTCAGTGCCACCACTCATATCTGTTTTAACAATAGGTTAAGCTTTACATTTAAAAGAAATATTTTTTTTTCACTGTAATAGAAGAGCAGTTGCCTGCCTGCCAGCTTCTGTGTCAGGTTGGATGCCTTGCCCATTTGCACAGTCAGTGCCACCACGCATATCTGTTTTAACAATAGGTTAAGCTTTACATTTAAAAGAAATATTTTTTTTTCACTGTAATAGAAGAGCAGTTAGTTGTCTGCAAGTGTCTGGGTGTCAGGCCTACTTCAGCGTGTGCTCTGCAGACCTGTGCCAGCGTGCTTTGACAGTTGCCAATCATATCTGGTGTCTCTTTAGCGTGCTTTTACAAAGAAAAAAGGTTTCCAGTGTAAGCTAATAGCAGCCAATCAGTGTCCTTCAATCGGCTCTGTCAAGCCTTCCTTCAGTGTGTGCCCTGCACAACCCTGCCAGCGTACTTTGACAGTTGCCACTCATATCTGGTGTCTCTATAGCGTGCTTTTACAAAGAAAAAAAGTTTCCAGTGTAAGCTAATAGCAGCCAGTCAGTGTCCTTCAAGCGGCTCTGTCAGGCCTTCCTTCAGCGTGTGCTCTGCAGACCTGTGCCAGCGTGCTTTGACAGTTGCCAATCATATCTGGTGTCTCTATAGCGTGCTTTTACAAAGAAAAAAGGTTTCTAGTGTAAGCTAACAGCAGCCAGTCAGTGTCCTTCAAGCGGCTCTGTCAGTCCTTTGTTCAGCGTGTGCTCTGCAGACCTGTACCAGCGTGCTTTGACAGTTGCCAATCATATCTGGTGTCTCTATAGCGTGCATTTACAAAGAAAAAAGGTTTCTAGTGTAAGCTAATAGCAGCCAGTCAGTGTCCTTCAAGCGGCTCTGTCAGTCCTTCCTTCAGCGTGTGCTCTCCAGAACTGTTCCAGTGCACATTGCCAATCATATCTGGTGTCTCTATAGCGTGCTTTTACAAAGAAAAAAGGTTTCTAGTGTAAGCTAATAGCAGCCAGTCAGTGTCCTTCAAGCGGCTCTGTCAGTCCTTCCTTCAGCGTTTGCTCTGCAGACCTGTGCCAGTGTGCTTTCACAGTTGCCAATCATATCTGGTGTCTCTATAGCGTGCTTTTACAAAGAAAAAAGGTTTCTAGTGTAAGCTAATAGCAGCCAGTCAGTGTCCTTCAAGCGGCTCTGTCAGTCCTTCCTTCAGCGTGTGCTCTCCAGAACTGTTCCAGTGCACATTGCCAATCATATCTGGTGTCTCTATAGCGTGCTTTTAAAAACAATTTTTTTTTTCACTGTTATAGATTGAATAGCAGTTACTTGTCTTCAAGCGGGTGTGTCAGGCCTACAGTGTGTGCTCTGCAGAACTGTTCAAGTGCACATTGCCAATCATATCTGGTGTCTCTATAGCGTGCTTTTAAAACCAATTTTTTTTTTCACTGTTATAGATTGAATAGCAGTTACTTGTCTTCAAGCGGGTGTGTAAGGCCTACATTGTGTGCTCTGCAGAACTGTTCAAGTGCACATTGCCAATCATATCTGGTGTCTCTATAGCGTGCTTTTACAAAGAAAAAAGGTTTCTAGTGTAAGCTAATAGCAGCCAGTCAGTGTCCTTCAAGCGGCTCTGTCAGACCTTCCTTCAGCGTGTGCTCTCCAGAACTGTTCCAGTGCACATTGTCAATCATATTTGGTGTCTCTATAGCGTGCTTTTACAAAAAAAAAGGTTTCTAGTGTAAGCTAATAGCAGCCAGTCAGTGTCCTTCAAGCGGCTCTGTCAGTCCTTCCTTCAGCGTGTGCTCTGCAGACCTGTGCCAGCGTGCTTTGACAGTTGCCAATTATATCTGGTGTCTCTATAGCGTGCATTTACAAAGAAAAAAGGTTTCTAGTGTAAGCTAATAGCAGCCAGTCAGTGTCCTTCAAGCGGCTCTGTCAGTCCTTCCTTCAGCGTGTGCTCTCCAGAACTGTTCCAGTGCACATTGCCAATCATATCTGGTGTCTCTATAGCGTGCTTTTAAAACCAAAATGTTTTTTTCACTGTTATAGATTGAATAGCAGTTACTTGTCTTCAAGCGGGTGTGTCAGGCCTACAGTGTGTGCTCTGCAGAACTGTTCAAGTGCACATTGCCAATCATATCTGGTGTCTCTATAGCGTGCTTTTACAAAGAAAAAAGGTTTCTAGTGTAAGCTAACAGCAGCCAGTCAGTGTCCTTCAAGCGGCTCTGTCAGTCCTTCCTTCAGCGTGTGCTCTGCAGACCTGTGCCAGCGTGCTTTGACAGTTGCCAATCATATCTGGTGTCTCTATAGTGTGCATTTACAAAGAAAAAAGGTTTCTAGTGTAAGCTAATAGCAGCCAGTCAGTGTCCTTCAAGCGGCTCTGTCAGTCCTTCCTTCAGCGTGTGCTCTCCAGAACTGTTCCAGTGCACATTGCCAATCATATCTGGTGTCTCTATAGCGTGCTTTTAAAACCAAAATTTTTTTTTCACTGTTATAGATTGAATAGCAGTTACTTGTCTTCAAGCGGGTGTGTCAGGCCTACAGTGTGTGCTCTGCAGAACTGTTCAAGTGCACATTGCCAATCATATCTGGTGTCTCTATAGCGTGCTTTTACAAAGAAAAAAGGTTTCTAGTTGTTACAAATTGCTATTTGTAACTGGCCCTTTAAATGGAAAATTGCCCTGCTTCCCTGGATTGTGGAGAAGCCTATTTGCCAGCCTCCTGCCTCATGACTATGGCCCCTGGAAGATTGTGCCCCTGAAAATGTATTAACTTGTATTGGTGTGTATGGCCCTTTAAGAACCGTCTGGGGACATATTGTGACTTTGCTGAACAATGCCCCTTTAAGACTATGTCCCCAGACCTTTAAAATAACTTGTTCCTGGCTTTCCCCCACTTGGTTCAGTAAATAGGGCTTACTGAACCGAGTACCACACAGGCGGACCACCCAGAAGCTAAAGTGTGCAGGCAATTTACCTCCCAGGCTGTGAGGTTACTGCAGGTTAATTGCACGTGGCGGCGGCCATCTTGGTTTACTCGAATGCGGTCAGCGGTGTATGCTAAAGATTCTGTGGAACTAAAATCGGCTACACATTTTGCCGAACACCGCTGACCCTTACCTTCTCCCATACAGAACTTGCAGCTCCAGAGACTAAGTCCCGTTCGAAATGGGACTTAGTCGTTTTTTCGCATGAAATTGACCGACCGCACAGCCCAAATCTATGGAACTGTTTTGGGCAGGAAATTGTGCTTGCGGTCGGTCATAAAGGACTTCCAGCTAACTTTTGATCCACTGGAGGGATTTGGCTGATTTTTGGAAGTGTTTATGTTTGATGTATGCTGAGTCTGAATATGCAACTTTTATTGAAATTGGATGTATGGTTTTAAAGTTACAGTGTGTGTGTAAAAACTGTATTTTTATTGTATGTAATAATTGGTTTAACTGTTTATCTGAGGGGAGGGAATGTGTGGGTTGCACCAGATGTGTGATTGGTGATTTTATGCCTCCCCCTGGGAGTGTCCTATTTGCATGTAACCTCAATAAAAGCCAGGCTGGGTGTTCCAGACCTCAGACCTCTTCTGACCCTCTAACTTGCAGCCTCGACTCATGTTTGTAGGGGACAGCTATAATCACTACAGGGATTGCTATGCTCGTCATACTCCCTTAGCTGTTGAGCTCTTGTAAGAGCTCTTGTTCCTGATCCTGCTTCGCTCTACAGAAGGGAGAGGTTCGCCTATTGGAACCTGGAGCCTGGTCGTAAGTCCAGGGCGCAGAGCAGACGGCGAGATACCAGCCCAGCAGCGGTGGTTCGTGGAGTCTGCAGTGCTTATGGTGGCTGCGGTGCTGATGGTCCTTTGGAAAGCGCTAGGAGCATCCTTTTCTACGGTCCAACTTCCAGCCAGCCTGGAGGCAACCGTAACACTAGTGTAAGCTAATAGCAGCCAGTCAGTGTCCTTCAAGCGGCTCTGTCAGTCCTTCCTTTAGCGTGTGCTCTGCAGACCTGTGCCAGCGTGCTTTGACAGTTGCCAATCATATCTGGTGTCTCTATAGCGTGCTTTTACAAAGAAAAAAGGTTTCTAGTGTAAGCTAATAGCAGCCAGTCAGTGTCCTTCAAGCGGCTCTGTCAGTCCTTCCTTCAGCGTGTGCTCTCCAGAACTGTTCCAGTGCACATTGCCAATCATATCTGGTGTCTCTATAGCGTGCTTTTATAAACAAAATTTTTTTTTCACTGTTATAGATTGAATAGCAGTTACTTGTCTTCAAGCGGGTGTGTCAGGCCTACAGTGTGTGCTCTGCAGAACTGTTCAAGTGCACATTGCCAATCATATCTGGTGTCGCTATAGCGTGCTTTTACAAAGAAAAAAGGTTTCTAGTGTAAGCTAATAGCAGCCAGTCAGTGTCCTTCAAGCGGCTCTGTCAGTCCTTCCTTCAGCGTGTGCTCTGCAGACCTGTGCCAGCGTGCTTTGACAGTTGCCAATCATATCTGGTGTCTCTATAGCGTGCATTTACAAAGAAAAAAGGTTTCTAGTGTAAGCTAATAGCAGCCAGTCAGTGTCCTTCAAGCGGCTCTGTCAGTCCTTCCTTCAGCGTGTGCTCTCCAGAACTGTTCCAGTGCACATTGCCAATCATATCTGGTGTCTCTATAGCGTGCTTTTAAAACCAAATTTTTTTTTTCACTGTTATAGATTTAATAGCAGTTACTTGTCTTCAAGCGGGTGTGTCAGGCCTACAGTGTGTGCTCTGAAGAACTGTTCAAGTGCACATTGACAATCATATCTGGTGTCTCTATAGCGTGCTTTTACAAAGAAAAAAGGTTTCTAGTGTAAGCTAATAGCAGCCAGTCAGTGTCCTTCAAGCGGCTCTGTCAGTCCTTCCTTCAGCGTGTGCTCTGCAGAACTGTTCCAGTGCACATTGCCAATCATATCTGGTGTCTCTATAGCGTGCTTTTAAAACCAAAATTTATTTTTCACTGTTATAGATTGAATAGCAGTTACTTGTCTTCAAGCGGGTGTGTCAGGCCTACAGTGTGTGCTCTGCAGAACTGTTCAAGTGCACATTGCCAATCATATCTGGTGTCTCTATAGCGTGCTTTTACAAAGAAAAAAGGTTTCTAGTGTAAGCTAATAGCAGCCAGTCAGTGTCCTTCAAGCGGCTCTGTCAGTCCTTCCTTCAGCGTGTGCTCTGCAGACCTTAGCCAGCGTGCTTTGACAGTTGGCAATCATATCTGGTGTCTCTATAGCGTGCATTTACAAAGAAAAAAGGTTTCTAGTGTAAGCTAATAGCAGCCAGTCAGTGTCCTTCAAGCGGCTCTGTCAGTCCTTCCTTCAGCGTGTGCTCTGCAGAACTGTTCCAGTGCACATTGCCAATCATATCTAGTGTCTCTATAGCGTGCTTTTAAAACCAAAATTTATTTTTCACTGTTATAGATTGAATAGCAGTTACTTGTCTTCAAGCGGGTGTGTCAGGCCGACAGTGTGTGCTCTGCAGAACTGTTCAAGTGCACATTGCCAATCATATCTGGTGTCTCTATAGCGTGCTTTTACAAAGAAAAAAGGTTTCTAGTGTAAGCTAATAGCAGCCAGTCAGTGTCCTTCAAGCGGCTCTGTCAGTCCTTCCTTCAGCGTTTGCTCTGCAGACCTGTGCCAGCGTGCTTTCACAGTTGCCAATCATATCTGGTGTCTCTATAGCGTGCTTTTACAAAGAAAAAAGGTTTCTAGTGTAAGCTAATAGCAGACAGTCAGTGTCCTTCAAGCGGCTCTGTCAGTCCTTCCTTCAGCGTGTGCTCTCCAGAACTGTTCCAGTGCACATTGCCAATCATATCTGGTGTCTCTATAGCGTGCTTTTATAAACAAAAATTTTTTTTCACTGTTATAGATTGAATAGCAGTTACTTGTCTTCAAGCGGGTGTGTCAGGCCTACAGTGTGTGCTCTGCAGAACTGTTCAAGTGCACATTGCCAATCATATCTGGTGTCTCTATAGCGTGCTTTTACAAAGAAAAAAGGTTTCTAGTGTAAGCTAATAGCAGCCAGTCAGTGTCCTTCAAGCGGCTCTGTCAGTCCTTCCTTCAGCGTGTGCTCTGCAGAACTGTTCCAGTGCACATTGCCAATCATATCTAGTGTCTCTATAGCGTGCTTTTAAAACCAAAATTTATTTTTCACTGTTATAGATTGAATAGCAGTTACTTGTCTTCAAGCGGGTGTGTCAGGCCTACAGTGTGTGCTCTGCAGAACTGTTCAAGTGCACATTGCCAATCATATCTGGTGTCTCTATAGCGTGCTTTTACAAAGAAAAAAGGTTTCTAGTGTAAGCTAATAGCAGCCAGTCAGTGTCCTTCAAGCGGCTCTGTCAGTCCTTCCTTCAGCGTTTGCTCTGCAGACCTGTGCCAGCGTGCTTTCACAGTTGCCAATCATATCTGGTGTCTCTATAGCGTGCTTTTACAAAGAAAAAAGGTTTCTAGTGTAAGCTAATAGCAGACAGTCAGTGTCCTTCAAGCGGCTCTGTCAGTCCTTCCTTCAGCGTGTGCTCTCCAGAACTGTTCCAGTGCACATTGCCAATCATATCTGGTGTCTCTATAGCGTGCTTTTATAAACAAAAATTTTTTTTCACTGTTATAGATTGAATAGCAGTTACTTGTCTTCAAGCGGGTGTGTCAGGCCTACAGTGTGTGCTCTGCAGAACTGTTCAAGTGCACATTGCCAATCATATCTGGTGTCTCTATAGCGTGCTTTTACAAAGAAAAAAGGTTTCTAGTGTAAGCTAATAGCAGCCAGTCAGTGTCCTTCAAGCGGCTCTGTCAGTCCTTCCTTCAGCGTGTGCTCTCCAGAACTGTTCCAGTGCACATTGCCAATCATATCTGGTGTCTCTATAGCGTGCTTTTAAAACCAAAATGTTTTTTTCACTGTTATAGATTGAATAGCAGTTACTTGTCTTCAAGCGGGTGTGTCAGGCCTACAGTGTGTGCTCTGCAGAACTGTTCAAGTGCACATTGCCAATCATATCTGGTGTCTCTATAGCGTGCTTTTACAAAGAAAAAAGGTTTCTAGTTGTTACAAATTGCTATTTGTAACTGGCCCTTTAAATGGAAAATTGCCCTGCTTCCATGGATTGTGGAGAAGCCTATTTGCCAGCCTCCTGCCTCATGACTATGGCCCCTGGAAGATTGTGCCCCTGAAAATGTATTAACTTGTATTGGTGTGTATGGCCCTTTAAGAACCGTCTGGGGACATATTGTGACTTTGCTGAACAATGCCCCTTTAAGACTATGTCCCCAGACCTTTAAAATAACTTGTTCCTGGCTTTCCCCCACTTGGTTCTGTAAATAGGGCTTACTGAACCGAGTACCACACAGGCGGACCACCCAGAAGCTAAAGTGTGCAGGCAATTTACCTCCCAGGCTGTGAGGTTACTGCAGGTTAATTGCACGTGGCGGCGGCCATCTTGGTTTACTCGAATGCGGTCAGCGGTGTATGCTAAAGATTCTGTGGAACTAAAATCGGCTACACATTTTGCCGAACACCGCTGACCCTTACCTTCTCCCATACAGAACTTGCAGCTCCAGAGACTAAGTCCCGTTCGAAATGGGACTTAGTCGTTTTTTCGCATGAAATTGACCGACCGCACAGCCCAAATCTATGGAACTGTTTTGGGCAGGAAATTGTGCTTGCGGTCGGTCATAAAGGACTTCCAGCTAACTTTTGATCCACTGGAGGGATTTGGCTGATTTTTGGAAGTGTTTATGTTTGATGTATGCTGAGTCTGAATATGCAACTTTTATTGAAATTGGATGTATGGTTTTAAAGTTACAGTGTGTGTGTAAAAACTGTATTTTTATTGTATGTAATAATTGGTTTAACTGTTTATCTGAGGGGAGGGAATGTGTGGGTTGCACCAGATGTGTGATTGGTGATTTTATGCCTCCCCCTGGGAGTGTCCTATTTGCATGTAACCTCAATAAAAGCCAGGCTGGGTGTTCCAGACCTCAGACCTCTTCTGACCCTCTAACTTGCAGCCTCGACTCATGTTTGTAGGGGACAGCTATAATCACTACAGGGATTGCTATGCTCGTCATACTCCCTTAGCTGTTGAGCTCTTGTAAGAGCTCTTGTTCCTGATCCTGCTTCGCTCTACAGAAGGGAGAGGTTCGCCTATTGGAACCTGGAGCCTGGTCGTAAGTCCAGGGCGCAGAGCAGACGGCGAGATACCAGCCC
The DNA here is from genome assembly GCF_036172605.1 of Pelobates fuscus. Classification (NCBI taxonomy): domain Eukaryota; kingdom Metazoa; phylum Chordata; class Amphibia; order Anura; family Pelobatidae; genus Pelobates; species Pelobates fuscus. Next base: position 104,460,238 of record NC_086319.1, on the reverse strand, counting down.
AGCAGCGGTGGTTCGTGGAGTCTGCAGTGCTTATGGTGGCTGCGGTGCTGATGGTCCTTTGGAAAGCGCTAGGAGCATCCTTTTCTACGGTCCAACTTCCAGCCAGCCTGGAGGCAACCGTAACACTAGTGTAAGCTAATAGCAGCCAGTCAGTGTCCTTCAAGCGGCTCTGTCAGTCCTTCCTTTAGCGTGTGCTCTGCAGACCTGTGCCAGCGTGCTTTGACAGTTGCCAATCATATCTGGTGTCTCTATAGCGTGCTTTTACAAAGAAAAAAGGTTTCTAGTGTAAGCTAATAGCAGCCAGTCAGTGTCCTTCAAGCGGCTCTGTCAGTCCTTCCTTCAGCGTGTGCTCTCCAGAACTGTTCCAGTGCACATTGCCAATCATATCTGGTGTCTCTATAGCGTGCTTTTATAAACAAATTTTTTTTTTCACTGTTATAGATTGAATAGCAGTTACTTGTCTTCAAGCGGGTGTGTCAGGCCTACAGTGTGTGCTCTGCAGAACTGTTCAAGTGCACATTGCCAATCATATCTGGTGTCGCTATAGCGTGCTTTTACAAAGAAAAAAGGTTTCTAGTGTAAGCTAATAGCAGCCAGTCAGTGTCCTTCAAGCGGCTCTGTCAGTCCTTCCTTCAGCGTGTGCTCTGCAGACCTGTGCCAGCGTGCTTTGACAGTTGCCAATCATATCTGGTGTCTCTATAGCGTGCATTTACAAAGAAAAAAGGTTTCTAGTGTAAGCTAATAGCAGCCAGTCAGTGTCCTTCAAGCGGCTCTGTCAGTCCTTCCTTCAGCGTGTGCTATCCAGAACTGTTCCAGTGCACATTGCCAATCATATCTGGTGTCTCTATAGCGTGCTTTTAAAACCAAATTTTTTTTTTCACTGTTATAGATTTAATAGCAGTTACTTGTCTTCAAGCGGGTGTGTCAGGCCTACAGTGTGTGCTCTGAAGAACTGTTCAAGTGCACATTGCCAATCATATCTGGTGTCTCTATAGCGTGCTTTTACAAAGAAAAAAGGTTTCTAGTGTAAGCTAATAGCAGCCAGTCAGTGTCCTTCAAGCGGCTCTGTCAGTCCTTCCTTCAGCGTGTGCTCTGCAGAACTGTTCCAGTGCACATTGCCAATCATATCTGGTGTCTCTATAGCGTGCTTTTAAAACCAAAATTTATTTTTCACTGTTATAGATTGAATAGCAGTTACTTGTCTTCAAGCGGGTGTGTCAGGCCTACAGTGTGTGCTCTGCAGAACTGTTCAAGTGCACATTGCCAATCATATCTGGTGTCTCTATAGCGTGCTTTTACAAAGAAAAAAGGTTTCTAGTGTAAGCTAATAGCAGCCAGTCAGTGTCCTTCAAGCGGCTCTGTCAGTCCTTCCTTCAGCGTGTGCTCTGCAGACCTTAGCCAGCGTGCTTTGACAGTTGCCAATCATATCTGGTGTCTCTATAGCGTGCATTTACAAAGAAAAAAGGTTTCTAGTGTAAGCTAATAGCAGCCAGTCAGTGTCCTTCAAGCGGCTCTGTCAGTCCTTCCTTCAGCGTGTGCTCTGCAGAACTGTTCCAGTGCACATTGCCAATCATATCTAGTGTCTCTATAGCGTGCTTTTAAAACCAAAATTTATTTTTCACTGTTATAGATTGAATAGCAGTTACTTGTCTTCAAGCGGGTGTGTCAGGCCGACAGTGTGTGCTCTGCAGAACTGTTCAAGTGCACATTGCCAATCATATCTGGTGTCTCTATAGCGTGCTTTTACAAAGAAAAAAGGTTTCTAGTGTAAGCTAATAGCAGCCAGTCAGTGTCCTTCAAGCGGCTCTGTCAGTCCTTCCTTCAGCGTTTGCTCTGCAGACCTGTGCCAGCGTGCTTTCACAGTTGCCAATCATATCTGGTGTCTCTATAGCGTGCTTTTACAAAGAAAAAAGGTTTCTAGTGTAAGCTAATAGCAGACAGTCAGTGTCCTTCAAGCGGCTCTGTCAGTCCTTCCTTCAGCGTGTGCTCTCCAGAACTGTTCCAGTGCACATTGCCAATCATATCTGGTGTCTCTATAGCGTGCTTTTATAAACAAAAAATTTTTTTCACTGTTATAGATTGAATAGCAGTTACTTGTCTTCAAGCGGGTGTGTCAGGCCTACAGTGTGTGCTCTGCAGAACTGTTCAAGTGCACATTGCCAATCATATCTGGTGTCTCTATAGCGTGCTTTTACAAAGAAAAAAGGTTTCTAGTGTAAGCTAATAGCAGCCAGTCAGTGTCCTTCAAGCGGCTCTGTCAGTCCTTCCTTCAGCGTGTGCTCTGCAGAACTGTTCCAGTGCACATTGCCAATCATATCTAGTGTCTCTATAGCGTGCTTTTAAAACCAAAATTTATTTTTCACTGTTATAGATTGAATAGCAGTTACTTGTCTTCAAGCGGGTGTGTCAGGCCTACAGTGTGTGCTCTGCAGAACTGTTCAAGTGCACATTGCCAATCATATCTGGTGTCTCTATAGCGTGCTTTTACAAAGAAAAAAGGTTTCTAGTGTAAGCTAATAGCAGCCAGTCAGTGTCCTTCAAGCGGCTCTGTCAGTCCTTCCTTCAGCGTTTGCTCTGCAGACCTGTGCCAGCGTGCTTTCACAGTTGCCAATCATATCTGGTGTCTCTATAGCGTGCTTTTACAAAGAAAAAAGGTTTCTAGTGTAAGCTAATAGCAGACAGTCAGTGTCCTTCAAGCGGCTCTGTCAGTCCTTCCTTCAGCGTGTGCTCTCCAGAACTGTTCCAGTGCACATTGCCAATCATATCTGGTGTCTCTATAGCGTGCTTTTATAAACAAAAAATTTTTTTCACTGTTATAGATTGAATAGCAGTTACTTGTCTTCAAGCGGGTGTGTCAGGCCTACAGTGTGTGCTCTGCAGAACTGTTCAAGTGCACATTGCCAATCATATCTGGTGTCTCTATAGCGTGCTTTTACAAAGAAAAAAGGTTTCTAGTGTAAGCTAATAGCAGCCAGTCAGTGTCCTTCAAGCGGCTCTGTCAGTCCTTCCTTCAGCGTGTGCTCTCCAGAACTGTTCCAGTGCACATTGCCAATCATATCTGGTGTCTCTATAGCGTGCTTTTAAAACCAAAATGTTTTTTTCACTGTTATAGATTGAATAGCAGTTACTTGTCTTCAAGCGGGTGTGTCAGGCCTACAGTGTGTGCTCTGCAGAACTGTTCAAGTGCACATTGCCAATCATATCTGGTGTCTCTATAGCGTGCTTTTACAAAGAAAAAAGGTTTCTAGTGTAAGCTAATAGCAGCCAGTCAGTGTCCTTCAAGCGGCTCTGTCAGACCTTCCTTCAGCGTGTGCTCTCCAGAACTGTTCCAGTGCACATTGCCAATCATATTTGGTGTCTCTATAGCGTGCTTTTACAAAGAAAAAAGGTTTCTAGTGTAAGCTAATAGCAGCCAGTCAGTGTCCTTCAAGCGGCTCTGTCAGTCCTTCCTTCAGCGTGTGCTCTGCAGACCTGTGCCAGCGTGCTTTGACAGTTGCCAATCATATCTGGTGTCTCTATAGCGTACTTTTAAAAACAAAATTTTTTTTCACTGTTATAGATTGAATAGCAGTTACTTGTCTTCAAGCGGGTGTGTCAGGCCTACAGTGTGTGCTCTGCAGAACTGTTCAAGTGCACATTGCCAATCATATCTGGTGTCTCTATAGCGTGCTTTTAAAACCAAATTTTTTTTTTCACTGTTATAGATTGAATAGCAGTTACTTGTCTTCAAGCGGGTGTGTCAGGCCTACAGTGTGTGCTCTGCAGAACTGTTCAAGTGCACATTGCCAATCATATCTGGTGTCTCTATAGCGTGCTTTTACAAAGAAAAAAGGTTTCTAGTGTAAGCTAACAGCAGCCAGTCAGTGTCCTTCAAGCGGCTCTGTCAGTCCTTCCTTCAGCGTGTGCTCTGCAGACCTGTGCCAGCGTGCTTTGACAGTTGCCAATCATATCTGGTGTCTCTATAGTGTGCATTTACAAAGAAAAAAGGTTTCTAGTGTAAGCTAATAGCAGCCAGTCAGTGTCCTTCAAGCGGCTCTGTCAGTCCTTCCTTCAGCGTGTGCTCTCCAGAACTGTTCCAGTGCACATTGCCAATCATATCTGGTGTCTCTATAGCGTGCTTTTAAAACCAAAATTTTTTTTTCACTGTTATAGATTGAATAGCAGTTACTTGTCTTCAAGCGGGTGTGTCAGGCCTACAGTGTGTGCTCTGCAGAACTGTTCAAGTGCACATTGCCAATCATATCTGGTGTCTCTATAGCGTGCTTTTACAAAGAAAAAAGGTTTCTAGTGTAAGCTAATAGCAGCCATTCAGTGTCCTTCAAGCGGCTCTGTCAGTCCTTCCTTTAGCGTGTGCTCTGCAGACCTGTGCCAGCGTGCTTTGACAGTTGCCAATCATATCTGGTGTCTCTATAGCGTGCTTTTACAAAGAAAAAAGGTTTCTAGTGTAAGCTAATAGCAGCCAGTCAGTGTCCTTCAAGCGGCTCTGTCAGTCCTTCCTTCAGCGTGTGCTCTCCAGAACTGTTCCAGTGCACATTGCCAATCATATCTGGTGTCTCTATAGCGTGCTTTTATAAACAACATTTTTTTTCACTGTTATAGATTGAATAGCAGTTACTTGTCTTCAAGCGGGTGTGTCAGGCCTACAGTGTGTGCTCTGCAGAACTGTTCAAGTGCACATTGCCAATCATATCTGGTGTCGCTATAGCGTGCTTTTACAAAGAAAAAAGGTTTCTAGTGTAAGCTAATAGCAGCCAGTCAGTGTCCTTCAAGCGGCTCTGTCAGTCCTAACTTCAGCGTGTGCTCTGCAGACCTGTGCCAGCGTGCTTTGACAGTTGCCAATCATATCTGGTGTCTCTATAGCGTGCATTTACAAAGAAAAAAGGTTTCTAGTGTAAGCTAATAGCAGCCAGTCAGTGTCCTTCAAGCGGCTCTGTCAGTCCTTCCTTCAGCGTGTGCTCTCCAGAACTGTTCCAGTGCACATTGCCAATCATATCTGGTGTCTCTATAGCGTGCTTTTAAAACCAAATTTTTTTTTTCACTGTTATAGATTTAATAGCAGTTACTTGTCTTCAAGCGGGTGTGTCAGGCCTACAGTGTGTGCTCTGAAGAACTGTTCAAGTGCACATTGCCAATCATATCTGGTGTCTCTATAGCGTGCTTTTACAAAGAAAAAAGGTTTCTAGTGTAAGCTAATAGCAGCCAGTCAGTGTCCTTCAAGCGGCTCTGTCAGTCCTTCCTTCAGCGTGTGCTCTGCAGAACTGTTCCAGTGCACATTGCCAATCATATCTGGTGTCTCTATAGCGTGCTTTTAAAACCAAAATTTATTTTTCACTGTTATAGATTGAATAGCAGTTACTTGTCTTCAAGCGGGTGTGTCAGGCCTACAGTGTGTGCTCTGCAGAACTGTTCAAGTGCACATTGCCAATCATATCTGGTGTCTCTATAGCGTGCTTTTACAAAGAAAAAAGGTTTCTAGTGTAAGCTAATAGCAGCCAGTCAGTGTCCTTCAAGCGGCTCTGTCAGTCCTTCCTTCAGCGTGTGCTCTGCAGACCTTAGCCAGCATGCTTTGACAGTTGCCAATCATATCTGGTGTCTCTATAGCGTGCATTTACAAAGAAAAAAGGTTTCTAGTGTAAGCTAATAGCAGCCAGTCAGTGTCCTTCAAGCGGCTCTGTCAGTCCTTCCTTCAGCGTGTGCTCTGCAGAACTGTTCCAGTGCACATTGCCAATCATATCTAGTGTCTCTATAGCGTGCTTTTAAAACCAAAATTTATTTTTCACTGTTATAGATTGAATAGCAGTTACTTGTCTTCAAGCGGGTGTGTCAGGCCGACAGTGTGTGCTCTGCAGAACTGTTCAAGTGCACATTGCCAATCATATCTGGTGTCTCTATAGCGTGCTTTTACAAAGAAAAAAGGTTTCTAGTGTAAGCTAATAGCAGCCAGTCAGTGTCCTTCAAGCGGCTCTGTCAGTCCTTCCTTCAGCGTTTGCTCTGCAGACCTGTGCCAGCGTGCTTTCACAGTTGCCAATCATATCTGGTGTCTCTATAGCGTGCTTTTACAAAGAAAAAAGGTTTCTAGTGTAAGCTAATAGCAGACAGTCAGTGTCCTTCAAGCGGCTCTGTCAGTCCTTCCTTCAGCGTGTGCTCTCCAGAACTGTTCCAGTGCACATTGCCAATCATATCTGGTGTCTCTATAGCGTGCTTTTATAAACAAAAATTTTTTTTCACTGTTATAGATTGAATAGCAGTTACTTGTCTTCAAGCGGGTGTGTCAGGCCTACAGTGTGTGCTCTGCAGAACTGTTCAAGTGCACATTGCCAATCATATCTGGTGTCTCTATAGCGTGCTTTTACAAAGAAAAAAGGTTTCTAGTGTAAGCTAATAGCAGCCAGTCAGTGTCCTTCAAGCGGCTCTGTCAGTCCTTCCTTCAGCGTGTGCTCTGCAGAACTGTTCCAGTGCACATTGCCAATCATATCTGGTGTCTCTATAGCGTGCTTTTAAAACCAAAATTTATTTTTCACTGTTATAGATTGAATAGCAGTTACTTGTCTTCAAGCGGGTGTGTCAGGCCTACAGTGTGTGCTCTGCAGAACTGTTCAAGTGCACATTGCCAATCATATCTGGTGTCTCTATAGCGTGCTTTTACAAAGAAAAAAGGTTTCTAGTGTAAGCTAATAGCAGCCAGTCAGTGTCCTTCAAGCGGCTCTGTCAGTCCTTCCTTCAGCGTTTGCTCTGCAGACCTGTGCCAGCGTGCTTTCACAGTTGCCAATCATATCTGGTGTCTCTATAGCGTGCTTTTACAAAGAAAAAAGGTTTCTAGTGTAAGCTAATAGCAGACAGTCAGTGTCCTTCAAGCGGCTCTGTCAGTCCTTCCTTCAGCGTGTGCTCTCCAGAACTGTTCCAGTGCACATTGCCAATCATATCTGGTGTCTCTATAGCGTGCTTTTATAAACAAAAATTTTTTTTCACTGTTATAGATTGAATAGCAGTTACTTGTCTTCAAGCGGGTGTGTCAGGCCTACAGTGTGTGCTCTGCAGAACTGTTCAAGTGCACATTGCCAATCATATCTGGTGTCTCTATAGCGTGCTTTTACAAAGAAAAAAGGTTTCTAGTGTAAGCTAATAGCAGCCAGTCAGTGTCCTTCAAGCGGCTCTGTCAGTCCTTCCTTCAGCGTGTGCTCTCCAGAACTGTTCCAGTGCACATTGCCAATCATATCTGGTGTCTCTATAGCGTGCTTTTAAAACCAAAATGTTTTTTTCACTGTTATAGATTGAATAGCAGTTACTTGTCTTCAAGCGGGTGTGTCAGGCCTACAGTGTGTGCTCTGCAGAACTGTTCAAGTGCACATTGCCAATCATATCTGGTGTCTCTATAGCGTGCTTTTACAAAGAAAAAAGGTTTCTAGTGTAAGCTAATAGCAGCCAGTCAGTGTCCTTCAAGCGGCTCTGTCAGACCTTCCTTCAGCGTGTGCTCTCCAGAACTGTTCCAGTGCACATTGCCAATCATATTTGGTGTCTCTATAGCGTGCTTTTACAAAGAAAAAAGGTTTCTAGTGTAAGCTAATAGCAGCCAGTCAGTGTCCTTCAAGCGGCTCTGTCAGTCCTTCCTTCAGCGTGTGCTCTGCAGACCTGTGCCAGCGTGCTTTGACAGTTGCCAATCATATCTGGTGTCTCTATAGCGTACTTTTAAAAACAAAATTTTTTTTCACTGTTATAGATTGAATAGCAGTTACTTGTCTTCAAGCGGGTGTGTCAGGCCTACAGTGTGTGCTCTTCAGAACTGTTCAAGTGCACATTGCCAATCATATCTGGTGTCTCTATAGCGTGCTTTTAAAACCAAATTTTTTTTTTCACTGTTATAGATTGAATAGCAGTTACTTGTCTTCAAGCGGGTGTGTCAGGCCTACAGTGTGTGCTCTGCAGAACTGTTCAAGTGCACATTGCCAATCATATCTGGTGTCTCTATAGCGTGCTTTTACAAAGAAAAAAGGTTTCTAGTGTAAGCTAACAGCAGCCAGTCAGTGTCCTTCAAGCGGCTCTGTCAGTCCTTCCTTCAGCGTGTGCTCTGCAGACCTGTGCCAGCGTGCTTTGACAGTTGCCAATCATATCTGGTGTCTCTATAGTGTGCATTTACAAAGAAAAAAGGTTTCTAGTGTAAGCTAATAGCAGCCAGTCAGTGTCCTTCAAGCGGCTCTGTCAGTCCTTCCTTCAGCGTGTGCTCTCCAGAACTGTTCCAGTGCACATTGCCAATCATATCTGGTGTCTCTATAGCGTGCTTTTAAAACCAAAATTTTTTTTTTACTGTTATAGATTGAATAGCAGTTACTTGTCTTCAAGCGGGTGTGTCAGGCCTACAGTGTGTGCTCTGCAGAACTGTTCAAGTGCACATTGCCAATCATATCTGGTGTCTCTATAGCGTGCTTTTACAAAGAAAAAAGGTTTCTAGTGTAAGCTAATAGCAGCCAGTCAGTGTCCTTCAAGCGGCTCTGTCAGTCCTTCCTTTAGCGTGTGCTCTGCAGACCTGTGCCAGCGTGCTTTGACAGTTGCCAATCATATCTGGTGTCTCTATAGCGTGCTTTTACAAAGAAAAAAGGTTTCTAGTGTAAGCTAATAGCAGCCAGTCAGTGTCCTTCAAGCGGCTCTGTCAGTCCTTCCTTCAGCGTGTGCTCTCCAGAACTGTTCCAGTGCACATTGCCAATCATATCTGGTGTCTCTATAGCGTGCTTTTATAAACAACATTTTTTTTTCACTGTTATAGATTGAATAGCAGTTACTTGTCTTCAAGCGGGTGTGTCAGGCCTACAGTGTGTGCTCTGCAGAACTGTTCAAGTGCACATTGCCAATCATATCTGGTGTCTCTATAGCGTGCATTTACAAAGAAAAAAGGTTTCTAGTGTAAGCTAATAGCAGCCAGTCAGTGTCCTTCAAGCGGCTCTGTCAGTCCTTCCTTCAGCGTGTGCTCTCCAGAACTGTTCCAGTGCACATTGCCAATCATATCTGGTGTCTCTATAGCGTGCTTTTAAAACCAAATTTTTTTTTTCACTGTTATAGATTTAATAGCAGTTACTTGTCTTCAAGCGGGTGTGTCAGGCCTACAGTGTGTGCTCTGCAGAACTGTTCAAGTGCACATTGCCAATCATATCTGGTGTCTCTATAGCGTGCTTTTACAAAGAAAAAAGGTTTCTAGTGTAAGCTAATAGCAGCCAGTCAGTGTCCTTCAAGCGGCTCTGTCAGTCCTTCCTTCAGCGTGTGCTCTGCAGAACTGTTCCAGTGCACATTGCCAATCATATCTGGTGTCTCTATAGCGTGCTTTTAAAACCAAAATTTATTTTTCACTGTTATAGATTGAATAGCAGTTACTTGTCTTCAAGCGGGTGTGTCAGGCCTACAGTGTGTGCTCTGCAGAACTGTTCAAGTGCACATTGCCAATCATATCTGGTGTCTCTATAGCGTGCTTTTACAAAGAAAAAAGGTTTCTAGTGTAAGCTAATAGCAGCCAGTCAGTGTCCTTCAAGCGGCTCTGTCAGTCCTTCCTTCAGCGTGTGCTCTGCAGACCTTAGCCAGCGTGCTTTGACAGTTGCCAATCATATCTGGTGTCTCTATAGCGTGCATTTACAAAGAAAAAAGGTTTCTAGTGTAAGCTAATAGCAGCCAGTCAGTGTCCTTCAAGCGGCTCTGTCAGTCCTTCCTTCAGCGTGTGCTCTCCAGAACTGTTCCAGTGCACATTGCCAATCATATCTGGTGTCTCTATAGCGTGCTTTTAAAACCAAATTTTTTTTTTCACTGTTATAGATTTAATAGCAGTTACTTGTCTTCAAGCGGGTGTGTCAGGCCTACAGTGTGTGCTCTGCAGAACTGTTCAAGTGCACATTGCCAATCATATCTGGTGTCTCTATAGCGTGCTTTTACAAAGAAAAAAGGTTTCTAGTGTAAGCTAATAGCAGCCAGTCAGTGTCCTTCAAGCGGCTCTGTCAGTCCTTCCTTCAGCGTGTGCTCTGCAGAACTGTTCCAGTGCACATTGCCAATCATATCTAGTGTCTCTATAGCGTGCTTTTACAAAGAAAAAAGGTTTCTAGTGTAAGCTAATAGCAGCCAGTCAGTGTCCTTCAAGCGGCTCTGTCAGTCCTTCCTTCAGCGTTTGCTCTGCAGACCTGTGCCAGCGTGCTTTCACAGTTGCCAATCATATCTGGTGTCTCTATAGCGTGCTTTTACAAAGAAAAAAGGTTTCTAGTGTAAGCTAATAGCAGACAGTCAGTGTCCTTCAAGCGGCTCTGTCAGTCCTTCCTTCAGCGTGTGCTCTCCAGAACTGTTCCAGTGCACATTGCCAATCATATCTGGTGTCTCTATAGCGTGCTTTTATAAACAAAATTTTTTTTTCACTGTTATAGATTGAATAGCAGTTACTTGTCTTCAAGCGGGTGTGTCAGGCCTACAGTGTGTGCTCTGCAGAACTGTTCAAGTGCACATTGCCAATCATATCTGGTGTCTCTATAGCGTGCTTTTACAAAGAAAAAAGGTTTCTAGTGTAAGCTAATAGCAGCCAGTCAGTGTCCTTCAAGCGGCTCTGTCAGTCCTTCCTTCAGCGTGTGCTCTCCAGAACTGTTCCAGTGCACATTGCCAATCATATCTGGTGTCTCTATAGCGTGCTTTTAAAACCAAAATGTTTTTTTCACTGTTATAGATTGAATAGCAGTTACTTGTCTTCAAGCGGGTGTGTCAGGCCTACAGTGTGTGCTCTGCAGAACTGTTCAAGTGCACATTGCCAATCATATCTGGTGTCTCTATAGCGTGCTTTTACAAAGAAAAAAGGTTTCTAGTGTAAGCTAATAGCAGCCAGTCAGTGTCCTTCAAGCGGCTCTGTCAGTCCTTCCTTCAGCGTGTGCTCTGCAGACCTGTGCCAGCGTGCTTTGACAGTTGCCAATCATATCTGGTGTCTCTATAGCGTGCATTTACAAAGAAAAAAGGTTTCTAGTGTAAGCTAATAGCAGCCAGTCAGTGTCCTTCAAGCGGCTCTGTCAGTCCTTCCTTCAGCGTGTGCTCTCCAGAACTGTTCCAGTGCACATTGCCAATCATATCTGGTGTCTCTATAGCGTGCTTTTAAAACCAAATTTTTTTTTTCACTGTTATAGATTTAATAGCAGTTACTTGTCTTCAAGCGGGTGTGTCAGGCCTACAGTGTGTGCTCTGCAGAACTGTTCAAGTGCACATTGCCAATCATATCTGGTGTCTCTATAGCGTGCTTTTACAAAGAAAAAAGGTTTCTAGTGTAAGCTAATAGCAGCCAGTCAGTGTCCTTCAAGCGGCTCTGTCAGTCCTTCCTTCAGCGTGTGCTCTGCAGAACTGTTCCAGTGCACATTGCCAATCATATCTGGTGTCTCTATAGCGTGCTTTTAAAACCAAAATTTATTTTTCACTGTTATAGATTGAATAGCAGTTACTTGTCTTCAAGCGGGTGTGTCAGGCCTACAGTGTGTGCTCTGCAGAACTGTTCAAGTGCACATTGCCAATCATATCTGGTGTCTCTATAGCGTGCTTTTACAAAGAAAAAAGGTTTCTAGTGTAAGCTAATAGCAGCCAGTCAGTGTCCTTCAAGCGGCTCTGTCAGTCCTTCCTTCAGCGTGTGCTCTGCAGACCTTAGCCAGCGTGCTTTGACAGTTGCCAATCATATCTGGTGTCTCTATAGCGTGCATTTACAAAGAAAAAAGGTTTCTAGTGTAAGCTAATAGCAGCCAGTCAGTGTCCTTCAAGCGGCTCTGTCAGTCCTTCCTTCAGCGTGTGCTCTCCAGAACTGTTCCAGTGCACATTGCCAATCATATCTGGTGTCTCTATAGCGTGCTTTTAAAACCAAATTTTTTTTTTCACTGTTATAGATTTAATAGCAGTTACTTGTCTTCAAGCGGGTGTGTCAGGCCTACAGTGTGTGCTCTGCAGAACTGTTCAAGTGCACATTGCCAATCATATCTGGTGTCTCTATAGCGTGCTTTTACAAAGAAAAAAGGTTTCTAGTGTAAGCTAATAGCAGCCAGTCAGTGTCCTTCAAGCGGCTCTGTCAGTCCTTCCTTCAGCGTGTGCTCTGCAGAACTGTTCCAGTGCACATTGCCAATCATATCTAGTGTCTCTATAGCGTGCTTTTACAAAGAAAAAAGGTTTCTAGTGTAAGCTAATAGCAGCCAGTCAGTGTCCTTCAAGCGGCTCTGTCAGTCCTTCCTTCAGCGTTTGCTCTGCAGACCTGTGCCAGCGTGCTTTCACAGTTGCCAATCATATCTGGTGTCTCTATAGCGTGCTTTTACAAAGAAAAAAGGTTTCTAGTGTAAGCTAATAGCAGACAGTCAGTGTCCTTCAAGCGGCTCTGTCAGTCCTTCCTTCAGCGTGTGCTCTCCAGAACTGTTCCAGTGCACATTGCCAATCATATCTGGTGTCTCTATAGCGTGCTTTTATAAACAAAATATTTTTTTCACTGTTATAGATTGAATAGCAGTTACTTGTCTTCAAGCGGGTGTGTCAGGCCTACAGTGTGTGCTCTGCAGAACTGTTCAAGTGCACATTGCCAATCATATCTGGTGTCTCTATAGCGTGCTTTTACAAAGAAAAAAGGTTTCTAGTGTAAGCTAATAGCAGCCAGTCAGTGTCCTTCAAGCGGCTCTGTCAGTCCTTCCTTCAGCGTGTGCTCTCCAGAACTGTTCCAGTGCACATTGCCAATCATATCTGGTGTCTCTATAGCGTGCTTTTAAAACCAAAATGTTTTTTTCACTGTTATAGATTGAATAGCAGTTACTTGTCTTCAAGCGGGTGTGTCAGGCCTACAGTGTGTGCTCTGCAGAACTGTTCAAGTGCACATTGCCAATCATATCTGGTGTCTCTATAGCGTGCTTTTACAAAGAAAAAAGGTTTCTAGTGTAAGCTAATAGCAGCCAGTCAGTGTCCTTCAAGCGGCTCTGTCAGACCTTCCTTCAGCGTGTGCTCTCCAGAACTGTTCCAGTGCACATTGCCAATCATATTTGGTGTCTCTATAGCGTGCTTTTACAAAGAAAAAAGGTTTCTAGTGTAAGCTAATAGCAGCCAGTCAGTGTCCTTCAAGCGGCTCTGTCAGTCCTTCCTTCAGCGTGTGCTCTGCAGACCTGTGCCAGCGTGCTTTGACAGTTGCCAATCATATCTGGTGTCTCTATAGCGTACTTTTAAAAACAAAATTTTTTTTCACTGTTATAGATTGAATAGCAGTTACTTGTCTTCAAGCGGGTGTGTCAGGCCTACAGTGTGTGCTCTGCAGAACTGTTCAAGTGCACATTGCCAATCATATCTGGTGTCTCTATAGCGTGCTTTTAAAACCAAATTTTTTTTTTCACTGTTATAGATTGAATAGCAGTTACTTGTCTTCAAGCGGGTGTGTCAGGCCTACAGTGTGTGCTCTGCAGAACTGTTCAAGTGCACATTGCCAATCATATCTGGTGTCTATATAGCGTGCTTTTACAAAGAAAAAAGGTTTCTAGTGTAAGCTAACAGCAGCCAGTCAGTGTCCTTCAAGCGGCTCTGTCAGTCCTTCCTTCAGCGTGTGCTCTGCAGACCTGTGCCAGCGTGCTTTGACAGTTGCCAATCATATCTGGTGTCTCTATAGTGTGCATTTACAAAGAAAAAAGGTTTCTAGTGTAAGCTAATAGCAGCCAGTCAGTGTCCTTCAAGCGGCTCTGTCAGTCCTTCCTTCAGCGTGTGCTCTCCAGAACTGTTCCAGTGCACATTGCCAATCATATCTGGTGTCTCTATAGCGTGCTTTTAAAACCAAAATTTTTTTTTCACTGTTATAGATTGAATAGCAGTTACTTGTCTTCAAGCGGGTGTGTCAGGCCTACAGTGTGTGCTCTGCAGAACTGTTCAAGTGCACATTGCCAATCATATCTGGTGTCTCTATAGCGTGCTTTTACAAAGAAAAAAGGTTTCTAGTGTAAGCTAATAGCAGCCAGTCAGTGTCCTTCAAGCGGCTCTGTCAGTCCTTCCTTTAGCGTGTGCTCTGCAGACCTGTGCCAGCGTGCTTTGACAGTTGCCAATCATATCTGGTGTCTCTATAGCGTGCTTTTACAAAGAAAAAAGGTTTCTAGTGTAAGCTAATAGCAGCCAGTCAGTGTCCTTCAAGCGGCTCTGTCAGTCCTTCCTTCAGCGTGTGCTCTCCAGAACTGTTCCAGTGCACATTGCCAATCATATCTGGTGTCTCTATAGCGTGCTTTTATAAACAACATTTTTTTTTCACTGTTATAGATTGAATAGCAGTTACTTGTCTTCAAGCGGGTGTGTCCGGCCTACAGTGTGTGCTCTGCAGAACTGTTCAAGTGCACATTGCCAATCATATCTGGTGTCGCTATAGCGTGCTTTTACAAAGAAAAAAGGTTTCTAGTGTAAGCTAATAGCAGCCAGTCAGTGTCCTTCAAGCGGCTCTGTCAGTCCTTCCTTCAGCGTGTGCTCTGCAGACCTGTGCCAGCGTGCTTTGACAGTTGCCAATCATATCTGGTGTCTCTATAGCGTGCATTTACAAAGAAAAAAGGTTTCTAGTGTAAGCTAATAGCAGCCAGTCAGTGTCCTTCAAGCGCTCTGTCAGTCCTTCCTTCAGCGTGTGCTCTCCAGAACTGTTCCAGTGCACATTGCCAATCATATCTGGTGTCTCTATAGCGTGCTTTTAAAACCAAATTTTTTTTTTCACTGTTATAGATTTAATAGCAGTTACTTGTCTTCAAGCGGGTGTGTCAGGCCTACAGTGTGTGCTCTGCAGAACTGTTCAAGTGCACATTGCCAATCATATCTGGTGTCTCTATAGCGTGCTTTTACAAAGAAAAAAGGTTTCTAGTGTAAGCTAATAGCAGCCAGTCAGTGTCCTTCAAGCGGCTCTGTCAGTCCTTCCTTCAGCGTGTGCTCTGCAGAACTGTTCCAGTGCACATTGCCAATCATATCTGGTGTCTCTATAGCGTGCTTTTAAAACCAAAATTTATTTTTCACTGTTATAGATTGAATAGCAGTTACTTGTCTTCAAGCGGGTGTGTCAGGCCTACAGTGTGTGCTCTGCAGAACTGTTCAAGTGCACATTGCCAATCATATCTGGTGTCTCTATAGCGTGCTTTTACAAAGAAAAAAGGTTTCTAGTGTAAGCTAATAGCAGCCAGTCAGTGTCCTTCAAGCGGCTCTGTCAGTCCTTCCTTCAGCGTGTGCTCTGCAGACCTTAGCCAGCGTGCTTTGACAGTTGCCAATCATATCTGGTGTCTCTATAGCGTGCATTTACAAAGAAAAAAGGTTTCTAGTGTAAGCTAATAGCAGCCAGTCAGTGTCCTTCAAGCGGCTCTGTCAGTCCTTCCTTCAGCGTGTGCTCTCCAGAACTGTTCCAGTGCACATTGCCAATCATATCTGGTGTCTCTATAGCGTGCTTTTAAAACCAAATTTTTTTTTTCACTGTTATAGATTTAATAGCAGTTACTTGTCTTCAAGCGGGTGTGTCAGGCCTACAGTGTGTGCTCTGCAGAACTGTTCAAGTGCACATTGCCAATCATATCTGGTGTCTCTATAGCGTGCTTTTACAAAGAAAAAAGGTTTCTAGTGTAAGCTAATAGCAGCCAGTCAGTGTCCTTCAAGCGGCTCTGTCAGTCCTTCCTTCAGCGTGTGCTCTGCAGAACTGTTCCAGTGCACATTGCCAATCATATCTAGTGTCTCTATAGCGTGCTTTTACAAAGAAAAAAGGTTTCTAGTGTAAGCTAATAGCAGCCAGTCAGTGTCCTTCAAGCGGCTCTGTCAGTCCTTCCTTCAGCGTTTGCTCTGCAGACCTGTGCCAGCGTGCTTTCACAGTTGCCAATCATATCTGGTGTCTCTATAGCGTGCTTTTACAAAGAAAAAAGGTTTCTAGTGTAAGCTAATAGCAGACAGTCAGTGTCCTTCAAGCGGCTCTGTCAGTCCTTCCTTCAGCGTGTGCTCTCCAGAACTGTTCCAGTGCACATTGCCAATCATATCTGGTGTCTCTATAGCGTGCTTTTATAAACAAAATTTTTTTTTCACTGTTATAGATTGAATAGCAATTACTTGTCTTCAAGCGGGTGTGTCAGGCCTACAGTGTGTGCTCTGCAGAACTGTTCAAGTGCACATTGCCAATCATATCTGGTGTCTCTATAGCGTGCTTTTACAAAGAAAAAAGGTTTCTAGTGTAAGCTAATAGCAGCCAGTCAGTGTCCTTCAAGCGGCTCTGTCAGTCCTTCCTTCAGCGTGTGCTCTCCAGAACTGTTCCAGTGCACATTGCCAATCATATCTGGTGTCTCTATAGCGTGCTTTTAAAACCAAAATGTTTTTTTCACTGTTATAGATTGAATAGCAGTTACTTGTCTTCAAGCGGGTGTGTCAGGCCTACAGTGTGTGCTCTGCAGAACTGTTCAAGTGCACATTGCCAATCATATCTGGTGTCTCTATAGCGTGCTTTTACAAAGAAAAAAGGTTTCTAGTGTAAGCTAATAGCAGCCAGTCAGTGTCCTTCAAGCGGCTCTGTCAGTCCTTCCTTCAGCGTGTGCTCTGCAGACCTGTGCCAGCGTGCTTTGACAGTTGCCAATCATATCTGGTGTCTCTATAGCGTGCATTTACAAAGAAAAAAGGTTTCTAGTGTAAGCTAATAGCAGCCAGTCAGTGTCCTTCAAGCGGCTCTGTCAGTCCTTCCTTCAGCGTGTGCTCTCCAGAACTGTTCCAGTGCACATTGCCAATCATATCTGGTGTCTCTATAGCGTGCTTTTAAAACCAAATTTTTTTTTTCACTGTTATAGATTTAATAGCAGTTACTTGTCTTCAAGCGGGTGTGTCAGGCCTACAGTGTGTGCTCTGCAGAACTGTTCAAGTGCACATTGCCAATCATATCTGGTGTCTCTATAGCGTGCTTTTACAAAGAAAAAAGGTTTCTAGTGTAAGCTAATAGCAGCCAGTCAGTGTCCTTCAAGCGGCTCTGTCAGTCCTTCCTTCAGCGTGTGCTCTGCAGAACTGTTCCAGTGCACATTGCCAATCATATCTGGTGTCTCTATAGCGTGCTTTTAAAACCAAAATTTATTTTTCACTGTTATAGATTGAATAGCAGTTACTTGTCTTCAAGCGGGTGTGTCAGGCCTACAGTGTGTGCTCTGCAGAACTGTTCAAGTGCACATTGCCAATCATATCTGGTGTCTCTATAGCGTGCTTTTACAAAGAAAAAAGGTTTCTAGTGTAAGCTAATAGCAGCCAGTCAGTGTCCTTCAAGCGGCTCTGTCAGTCCTTCCTTCAGCGTGTGCTCTGCAGACCTTAGCCAGCGTGCTTTGACAGTTGCCAATCATATCTGGTGTCTCTATAGCGTGCATTTACAAAGAAAAAAGGTTTCTAGTGTAAGCTAATAGCAGCCAGTCAGTGTCCTTCAAGCGGCTCTGTCAGTCCTTCCTTCAGCGTGTGCTCTCCAGAACTGTTCCAGTGCACATTGCCAATCATATCTGGTGTCTCTATAGCGTGCTTTTAAAACCAAATTTTTTTTTTCACTGTTATAGATTTAATAGCAGTTACTTGTCTTCAAGCGGGTGTGTCAGGCCTACAGTGTGTGCTCTGCAGAACTGTTCAAGTGCACATTGCCAATCATATCTGGTGTCTCTATAGCGTGCTTTTACAAAGAAAAAAGGTTTCTAGTGTAAGCTAATAGCAGCCAGTCAGTGTCCTTCAAGCGGCTCTGTCAGTCCTTCCTTCAGCGTGTGCTCTGCAGAACTGTTCCAGTGCACATTGCCAATCATATCTAGTGTCTCTATAGCGTGCTTTTACAAAGAAAAAAGGTTTCTAGTGTAAGCTAATAGCAGCCAGTCAGTGTCCTTCAAGCGGCTCTGTCAGTCCTTCCTTCAGCGTTTGCTCTGCAGACCTGTGCCAGCGTGCTTTCACAGTTGCCAATCATATCTGGTGTCTCTATAGCGTGCTTTTACAAAGAAAAAAGGTTTCTAGTGTAAGCTAATAGCAGACAGTCAGTGTCCTTCAAGCGGCTCTGTCAGTCCTTCCTTCAGCGTGTGCTCTCCAGAACTGTTCCAGTGCACATTGCCAATCATATCTGGTGTCTCTATAGCGTGCTTTTATAAACAAAATTTTTTTTTCACTGTTATAGATTGAATAGCAGTTACTTGTCTTCAAGCGGGTGTGTCAGGCCTACAGTGTGTGCTCTGCAGAACTGTTCAAGTGCACATTGCCAATCATATCTGGTGTCTCTATAGCGTGCTTTTACAAAGAAAAAAGGTTTCTAGTGTAAGCTAATAGCAGCCAGTCAGTGTCCTTCAAGCGGCTCTGTCAGTCCTTCCTTCAGCGTGTGCTCTCCAGAACTGTTCCAGTGCACATTGCCAATCATATCTGGTGTCTCTATAGCGTGCTTTTAAAACCAAAATGTTTTTTTCACTGTTATAGATTGAATAGCAGTTACTTGTCTTCAAGCGGGTGTGTCAGGCCTACAGTGTGTGCTCTGCAGAACTGTTCAAGTGCACATTGCCAATCATATCTGGTGTCTCTATAGCGTGCTTTTACAAAGAAAAAAGGTTTCTAGTGTAAGCTAATAGCAGCCAGTCAGTGTCCTTCAAGCGGCTCTGTCAGACCTTCCTTCAGCGTGTGCTCTCCAGAACTGTTCCAGTGCACATTGCCAATCATATTTGGTGTCTCTATAGCGTGCTTTTACAAAGAAAAAAGGTTTCTAGTGTAAGCTAATAGCAGCCAGTCAGTGTCCTTCAAGCGGCTCTGTCAGTCCTTCCTTCAGCGTGTGCTCTGCAGACCTGTGCCAGCGTGCTTTGACAGTTGCCAATCATATCTGGTGTCTCTATAGCGTACTTTTAAAAACAAAATTTTTTTTCACTGTTATAGATTGAATAGCAGTTACTTGTCTTCAAGCGGGTGTGTCAGGCCTACAGTGTGTGCTCTGCAGAACTGTTCAAGTGCACATTGCCAATCATATCTGGTGTCTCTATAGCGTGCTTTTACAAAGAAAAAAGGTTTCTAGTGTAAGCTAACAGCAGCCAGTCAGTGTCCTTCAAGCGGCTCTGTCAGTCCTTCCTTCAGCGTGTGCTCTGCAGACCTGTGCCAGCGTGCTTTGACAGTTGCCAATCATATCTGGTGTCTCTATAGTGTGCATTTACAAAGAAAAAAGGTTTCTAGTGTAAGCTAATAGCAGCCAGTCAGTGTCCTTCAAGCGGCTCTGTCAGTCCTTCCTTCAGCGTGTGCTCTCCAGAACTGTTCCAGTGCACATTGCCAATCATATCTGGTGTCTCTATAGCGTGCTTTTAAAACCAAAATTTTTTTTTCACTGTTATAGATTGAATAGCAGTTACTTGTCTTCAAGCGGGTGTGTCAGGCCTACAGTGAGTGCTCTGCAGAACTGTTCAAGTGCACATTGCCAATCATATCTGGTGTCTCTATAGCGTGCTTTTACAAAGAAAAAAGGTTTCTAGTGTAAGCTAATAGCAGCCAGTCAGTGTCCTTCAAGCGGCTCTGTCAGTCCTTCCTTTAGCGTGTGCTCTGCAGACCTGTGCCAGCGTGCTTTGACAGTTGCCAATCATATCTGGTGTCTCTATAGCGTGCTTTTACAAAGAAAAAAGGTTTCTAGTGTAAGCTAATAGCAGCCAGTCAGTGTCCTTCAAGCGGCTCTGTCAGTCCTTCCTTCAGCGTGTGCTCTGCAGACCTGTGCCAGCGTGCTTTGACAGTTGCCAATCATATCTGGTGTCTCTATAGCGTGCATTTACAAAGAAAAAAGGTTTCTAGTGTAAGCTAATAGCAGCCAGTCAGTGTCCTTCAAGCGGCTCTGTCAGTCCTTCCTTCAGCGTGTGCTCTCCAGAACTGTTCCAGTGCACATTGCCAATCATATCTGGTGTCTCTATAGCGTGCTTTTAAAACCAAATTTTTTTTTTCACTGTTATAGATTTAATAGCAGTTACTTGTCTTCAAGCGGGTGTGTCAGGCCTACAGTGTGTGCTCTGCAGAACTGTTCAAGTGCACATTGCCAATCATATCTGGTGTCTCTATAGCGTGCTTTTACAAAGAAAAAAGGTTTCTAGTGTAAGCTAATAGCAGCCAGTCAGTGTCCTTCAAGCGGCTCTGTCAGTCCTTCCTTCAGCGTGTGTTCTGCAGACCTTAGCCAGCGTGCTTTGACAGTTGCCAATCATATCTGGTGTCTCTATAGCGTGCATTTACAAAGAAAAAAGGTTTCTAGTGTAAGCTAATAGCAGCCAGTCAGTGTCCTTCAAGCGGCTCTGTCAGTCCTTCCTTCAGCGTGTGCTCTCCAGAACTGTTCCAGTGCACATTGCCAATCATATCTGGTGTCTCTATAGCGTGCTTTTAAAACCAAATTTTTTTTTTCACTGTTATAGATTTAATAGCAGTTACTTGTCTTCAAGCGGGTGTGTCAGGCCTACAGTGTGTGCTCTGCAGAACTGTTCAAGTGCACATTGCCAATCATATCTGGTGTCTCTATAGCGTGCTTTTACAAAGAAAAAAGGTTTCTAGTGTAAGCTAATAGCAGCCAGTCAGTGTCCTTCAAGCGGCTCTGTCAGTCCTTCCTTCAGCGTGTGCTCTGCAGAACTGTTCCAGTGCACATTGCCAATCATATCTAGTGTCTCTATAGCGTGCTTTTAAAACCAAAATTTATTTTTCACTGTTATAGATTGAATAGCAGTTACTTGTCTTCAAGCGGGTGTGTCAGGCCTACAGTGTGTGCTCTGCAGAACTGTTCAAGTGCACATTGCCAATCATATCTGGTGTCTCTATAGCGTGCTTTTACAAAGAAAAAAGGTTTCTAGTGTAAGCTAATAGCAGCCAGTCAGTGTCCTTCAAGCGGCTCTGTCAGTCCTTCCTTCAGCGTTTGCTCTGCAGACCTGTGCCAGCGTGCTTTCACAGTTGCCAATCATATCTGGTGTCTCTATAGCGTGCTTTTACAAAGAAAAAAGGTTTCTAGTGTAAGCTAATAGCAGACAGTCAGTGTCCTTCAAGCGGCTCTGTCAGTCCTTCCTTCAGCGTGTGCTCTCCAGAACTGTTCCAGTGCACATTGCCAATCATATCTGGTGTCTCTATAGCGTGCTTTTATAAACAAAAAATTTTTTTCACTGTTATAGATTGAATAGCAGTTACTTGTCTTCAAGCGGGTGTGTCAGGCCTACAGTGTGTGCTCTGCAGAACTGTTCAAGTGCACATTGCCAATCATATCTGGTGTCTCTATAGCGTGCTTTTACAAAGAAAAAAGGTTTCTAGTGTAAGCTAATAGCAGCCAGTCAGTGTCCTTCAAGCGGCTCTGTCAGTCCTTCCTTCAGCGTGTGCTCTCCAGAACTGTTCCAGTGCACATTGCCAATCATATCTGGTGTCTCTATAGCGTGCTTTTAAAAACAAAATTTATTTTTCACTGTTATAGATTGAATAGCAGTTACTTGTCTTCAAGCGGGTGTGTCAGGCCTACAGTGTGTGCTCTGCAGAACTGTTCAAGTGCACATTGCCATTCATATCTGGTGTCTCTATAGCGTGCTTTTACAAAGAAAAAAGGTTTCTAGTGTAAGCTAATAGCAGCCAGTCAGTGTCCTTCAAGCTGCTCTGTCAGTCCTTCCTTCAGCGTGTGCTCTGCAGACCTGTGCCAGCGTGCTTTGACAGTTGCCAATTATATCTGGTGTCTCTATAGCGTGCATTTACAAAGAAAAAAGGTTTCTAGTGTAAGCTAATAGCAGCCAGTCAGTGTCCTTCAAGCGGCTCTGTCAGTCCTTCCTTCAGCGTGTGCTCTCCAGAACTGTTCCAGTGCACATTGCCAATCATATCTGGTGTCTCTATAGCGTGCTTTTAAAACCAAAATGTTTTTTTCACTGTTATAGATTGAATAGCAGTTACTTGTCTTCAAGCGGGTGTGTCAGGCCTACAGTGTGTGCTCTGCAGAACTGTTCAAGTGCACATTGCCAATCATATCTGGTGTCTCTATAGCGTGCTTTTACAAAGAAAAAAGGTTTCTAGTGTAAGCTAATAGCAGCCAGTCAGTGTCCTTCAAGCGGCTCTGTCAGACCTTCCTTCAGCGTGTGCTCTCCAGAACTGTTCCAGTGCACATTGCCAATCATATTTGGTGTCTCTATAGCGTGCTTTTACAAAGAAAAAAGGTTTCTAGTGTAAGCTAATAGCAGCCAGTCAGTGTCCTTCAAGCGGCTCTGTCAGTCCTTCCTTCAGCGTGTGCTCTGCAGACCTGTGCCAGCGTGCTTTGACAGTTGCCAATCATATCTGGTGTCTCTATAGCGTACTTTTAAAAACAAAATTTTTTTTCACTGTTATAGATTGAATAGCAGTTACTTGTCTTCAAGCGGGTGTGTCAGGCCTACAGTGTGTGCTCTGCAGAACTGTTCAAGTGCACATTGCCAATCATATCTGGTGTCTCTATAGCGTGCTTTTAAAACCAAATTTTTTTTTTCACTGTTATAGATTGAATAGCAGTTACTTGTCTTCAAGCGGGTGTGTCAGGCCTACAGTGTGTGCTCTGCAGAACTGTTCAAGTGCACATTGCCAATCATATCTGGTGTCTCTATAGCGTGCTTTTACAAAGAAAAAAGGTTTCTAGTGTAAGCTAACAGCAGCCAGTCAGTGTCCTTCAAGCGGCTCTGTCAGTCCTTCCTTCAGCGTGTGCTCTGCAGACCTGTGCCAGCGTGCTTTGACAGTTGCCAATCATATCTGGTGTCTCTATAGTGTGCATTTACAAAGAAAAAAGGTTTCTAGTGTAAGCTAATAGCAGCCAGTCAGTGTCCTTCAAGCGGCTCTGTCAGTCCTTCCTTCAGCGTGTGCTCTCCAGAACTGTTCCAGTGCACATTGCCAATCATATCTGGTGTCTCTATAGCGTGCTTTTAAAACCAAAATTTTT
Source organism: Pelobates fuscus (assembly GCF_036172605.1). NCBI lineage: Eukaryota > Metazoa > Chordata > Amphibia > Anura > Pelobatidae > Pelobates > Pelobates fuscus. The sequence continues at coordinate 104,437,383 of NC_086319.1, read as the reverse complement.
TTTTCACTGTTATAGATTGAATAGCAGTTACTTGTCTTCAAGCGGGTGTGTCAGGCCTACAGTGTGTGCTCTGCAGAACTGTTCAAGTGCACATTGCCAATCATATCTGATGTCTCTATAGCGTGCTTTTACAAAGAAAAAAGGTTTCTAGTGTAAGCTAATAGCAGCCAGTCAGTGTCCTTCAAGCGGCTCTGTCAGTCCTTCCTTCAGCGTGTGCTCTGCAGACCTGTGCCAGCGTGCTTTCACAGTTGCCAATCACATCTGGTGTCTCTATAGCGTGCTTTTACAAAGAAAAAAGGTTTCTAGTGTAAGCTAATAGCAGACAGTCAGTGTCCTTCAAGTGGCTCTGTCAGTCCTTCCTTCAGCGTGTGCTCTCCAGAACTGTTCCAGTGCACATTGCCAATCATATCTGGTGTCTCTATAGCGTGCTTTTATAAACAAAAATTTTTTTTCACTGTTATAGATTGAATAGCAGTTACTTGTCTTCAAGCGGGTGTGTCAGGCCTACAGTGTGTGCTCTGCAGAACTGTTCAAGTGCACATTGCCAATCATATCTGGTGTCTATATAGCGTGCATTTACAAAGAAAAAAGGTTTCTAGTGTAAGCTAATAGCAGCCAGTCAGTGTCCTTCAAGCGGCTCTGTCAGTCCTTCCTTCAGCGTGTGCTCTCCAGAACTGTTCCAGTGCACATTGCCAATCATATCTGGTGTCTCTATAGCGTGCTTTTAAAACCAAATTTTTTTTTTCACTGTTATAGATTTAATAGCAGTTACTTGTCTTCAAGCGGGTGTGTCAGGCCTACAGTGTGTGCTCTGCAGAACTGTTCAAGTGCACATTGCCAATCATATCTGGTGTCTCTATAGCGTGCTTTTACAAAGAAAAAAGGTTTCTAGTGTAAGCTAATAGCAGCCAGTCAGTGTCCTTCAAGCGGCTCTGTCAGTCCTTCCTTCAGCGTGTGCTCTGCAGAACTGTTCCAGTGCACATTGCCAATCATATCTAGTGTCTCTATAGCGTGCTTTTACAAAGAAAAAAGGTTTCTAGTGTAAGCTAATAGCAGCCAGTCAGTGTCCTTCAAGCGGCTCTGTCAGTCCTTCCTTCAGCGTTTGCTCTGCAGACCTGTGCCAGCGTGCTTTCACAGTTGCCAATCATATCTGGTGTCTCTATAGCGTGCTTTTACAAAGAAAAAAGGTTTCTAGTGTAAGCTAATAGCAGACAGTCAGTGTCCTTCAAGCGGCTCTGTCAGTCCTTCCTTCAGCGTGTGCTCTCCAGAACTGTTCCAGTGCACATTGCCAATCATATCTGGTGTCTCTATAGCGTGCTTTTATAAACAAAATTTTTTTTTCACTGTTATAGATTGAATAGCAGTTACTTGTCTTCAAGCGGGTGTGTCAGGCCTACAGTGTGTGCTCTGCAGAACTGTTCAAGTGCACATTGCCAATCATATCTGGTGTCTCTATAGCGTGCTTTTACAAAGAAAAAAGGTTTCTAGTGTAAGCTAATAGCAGCCAGTCAGTGTCCTTCAAGCGGCTCTGTCAGTCCTTCCTTCAGCGTGTGCTCTCCAGAACTGTTCCAGTGCACATTGCCAATCATATCTGGTGTCTCTATAGCGTGCTTTTAAAACCAAAATGTTTTTTTCACTGTTATAGATTGAATAGCAGTTACTTGTCTTCAAGCGGGTGTGTCAGGCCTACAGTGTGTGCTCTGCAGAACTGTTCAAGTGCACATTGCCAATCATATCTGGTGTCTCTATAGCGTGCTTTTACAAAGAAAAAAGGTTTCTAGTGTAAGCTAATAGCAGCCAGTCAGTGTCCTTCAAGCGGCTCTGTCAGACCTTCCTTCAGCGTGTGCTCTCCAGAACTGTTCCAGTGCACATTGCCAATCATATTTGGTGTCTCTATAGCGTGCTTTTACAAAGAAAAAAGGTTTCTAGTGTAAGCTAATAGCAGCCAGTCAGTGTCCTTCAAGCGGCTCTGTCAGTCCTTCCTTCAGCGTGTGCTCTGCAGACCTGTGCCAGCGTGCTTTGACAGTTGCCAATCATATCTGGTGTCTCTATAGCGTACTTTTAAAAACAAAATTTTTTTTCACTGTTATAGATTGAATAGCAGTTACTTGTCTTCAAGCGGGTGTGTCAGGCCTACAGTGTGTGCTCTGCAGAACTGTTCAAGTGCACATTGCCAATCATATCTGGTGTCTCTATAGCGTGCTTTTACAAAGAAAAAAGGTTTCTAGTGTAAGCTAACAGCAGCCAGTCAGTGTCCTTCAAGCGGCTCTGTCAGTCCTTCCTTCAGCGTGTGCTCTGCAGACCTGTGCCAGCGTGCTTTGACAGTTGCCAATCATATCTGGTGTCTCTATAGTGTGCATTTACAAAGAAAAAAGGTTTCTAGTGTAAGCTAATAGCAGCCAGTCAGTGTCCTTCAAGCGGCTCTGTCAGTCCTTCCTTCAGCGTGTGCTCTCCAGAACTGTTCCAGTGCACATTGCCAATCATATCTGGTGTCTCTATAGCGTGCTTTTAAAACCAAAATTTTTTTTTCACTGTTATAGATTGAATAGCAGTTACTTGTCTTCAAGCGGGTGTGTCAGGCCTACAGTGAGTGCTCTGCAGAACTGTTCAAGTGCACATTGCCAATCATATCTGGTGTCTCTATAGCGTGCTTTTACAAAGAAAAAAGGTTTCTAGTGTAAGCTAATAGCAGCCAGTCAGTGTCCTTCAAGCGGCTCTGTCAGTCCTTCCTTTAGCGTGTGCTCTGCAGACCTGTGCCAGCGTGCTTTGACAGTTGCCAATCATATCTGGTGTCTCTATAGCGTGCTTTTACAAAGAAAAAAGGTTTCTAGTGTAAGCTAATAGCAGCCAGTCAGTGTCCTTCAAGCGGCTCTGTCAGTCCTTCCTTCAGCGTGTGCTCTCCAGAACTGTTCCAGTGCACATTGCCAATCATATCTGGTGTCTCTATAGCGTGCTTTTATAAACAACATTTTTTTTTCACTGTTATAGATTGAATAGCAGTTACTTGTCTTCAAGCGGGTGTGTCAGGCCTACAGTGTGTGCTCTGCAGAACTGTTCAAGTGCACATTGCCAATCATATCTGGTGTCGCTATAGCGTGCTTTTACAAAGAAAAAAGGTTTCTAGTGTAAGCTAATAGCAGCCAGTCAGTGTCCTTCAAGCGGCTCTGTCAGTCCTTCCTTCAGCGTGTGCTCTGCAGACCTGTGCCAGCGTGCTTTGACAGTTGCCAATCATATCTGGTGTCTCTATAGCGTGCATTTACAAAGAAAAAAGGTTTCTAGTGTAAGCTAATAGCAGCCAGTCAGTGTCCTTCAAGCGGCTCTGTCAGTCCTTCCTTCAGCGTGTGCTCTCCAGAACTGTTCCAGTGCACATTGCCAATCATATCTGGTGTCTCTATAGCGTGCTTTTAAAACCAAATTTTTTTTTTCACTGTTATAGATTTAATAGCAGTTACTTGTCTTCAAGCGGGTGTGTCAGGCCTACAGTGTGTGCTCTGCAGAACTGTTCAAGTGCACATTGCCAATCATATCTGGTGTCTCTATAGCGTGCTTTTACAAAGAAAAAAGGTTTCTAGTGTAAGCTAATAGCAGCCAGTCAGTGTCCTTCAAGCGGCTCTGTCAGTCCTTCCTTCAGCGTGTGCTCTGCAGACCTTAGCCAGCGTGCTTTGACAGTTGCCAATCATATCTGGTGTCTCTATAGCGTGCATTTACAAAGAAAAAAGGTTTCTAGTGTAAGCTAATAGCAGCCAGTCAGTGTCCTTCAAGCGGCTCTGTCAGTCCTTCCTTCAGCGTGTGCTCTCCAGAACTGTTCCAGTGCACATTGCCAATCATATCTGGTGTCTCTATAGCGTGCTTTTAAAACCAAATTTTTTTTTTCACTGTTATAGATTTAATAGCAGTTACTTGTCTTCAAGCGGGTGTGTCAGGCCTACAGTGTGTGCTCTGCAGAACTGTTCAAGTGCACATTGCCAATCATATCTGGTGTCTCTATAGCGTGCTTTTACAAAGAAAAAAGGTTTCTAGTGTAAGCTAATAGCAGCCAGTCAGTGTCCTTCAAGCGGCTCTGTCAGTCCTTCCTTCAGCGTGTGCTCTGCAGAACTGTTCCAGTGCACATTGCCAATCATATCTAGTGTCTCTATAGCGTGCTTTTAAAACCAAAATTTATTTTTCACTGTTATAGATTGAATAGCAGTTACTTGTCTTCAAGCGGGTGTGTCAGGCCTACAGTGTGTGCTCTGCAGAACTGTTCAAGTGCACATTGCCAATCATATCTGGTGTCTCTATAGCGTGCTTTTACAAAGAAAAAAGGTTTCTAGTGTAAGCTAATAGCAGCCAGTCAGTGTCCTTCAAGCGGCTCTGTCAGTCCTTCCTTCAGCGTTTGCTCTGCAGACCTGTGCCAGCGTGCTTTCACAGTTGCCAATCATATCTGGTGTCTCTATAGCGTGCTTTTACAAAGAAAAAAGGTTTCTAGTGTAAGCTAATAGCAGACAGTCAGTGTCCTTCAAGCGGCTCTGTCAGTCCTTCCTTCAGCGTGTGCTCTCCAGAACTGTTCCAGTGCACATTGCCAATCATATCTGGTGTCTCTATAGCGTGCTTTTATAAACAAAAATTTTTTTTCACTGTTATAGATTGAATAGCAGTTACTTGTCTTCAAGCGGGTGTGTCAGGCCTACAGTGTGTGCTCTGCAGAACTGTTCAAGTGCACATTGCCAATCATATCTGGTGTCTCTATAGCGTGCTTTTACAAAGAAAAAAGGTTTCTAGTGTAAGCTAATAGCAGCCAGTCAGTGTCCTTCAAGCGGCTCTGTCAGTCCTTCCTTCAGCGTGTGCTCTCCAGAACTGTTCCAGTGCACATTGCCAATCATATCTGGTGTCTCTATAGCGTGCTTTTAAAAACAAAATTTATTTTTCACTGTTATAGATTGAATAGCAGTTACTTGTCTTCAAGCGGGTGTGTCAGGCCTACAGTGTGTGCTCTGCAGAACTGTTCAAGTGCACATTGCCATTCATATCTGGTGTCTCTATAGCGTGCTTTTACAAAGAAAAAAGGTTTCTAGTGTAAGCTAATAGCAGCCAGTCAGTGTCCTTCAAGCTGCTCTGTCAGTCCTTCCTTCAGCGTGTGCTCTGCAGACCTGTGCCAGCGTGCTTTGACAGTTGCCAATTATATCTGGTGTCTCTATAGCGTGCATTTACAAAGAAAAAAGGTTTCTAGTGTAAGCTAATAGCAGCCAGTCAGTGTCCTTCAAGCGGCTCTGTCAGTCCTTCCTTCAGCGTGTGCTCTCCAGAACTGTTCCAGTGCACATTGCCAATCATATCTGGTGTCTCTATAGCGTGCTTTTAAAACCAAAATGTTTTTTTCACTGTTATAGATTGAATAGCAGTTACTTGTCTTCAAGCGGGTGTGTCAGGCCTACAGTGTGTGCTCTGCAGAACTGTTCAAGTGCACATTGCCAATCATATCTGGTGTCTCTATAGCGTGCTTTTACAAAGAAAAAAGGTTTCTAGTGTAAGCTAATAGCAGCCAGTCAGTGTCCTTCAAGCGGCTCTGTCAGACCTTCCTTCAGCGTGTGCTCTCCAGAACTGTTCCAGTGCACATTGCCAATCATATTTGGTGTCTCTATAGCGTGCTTTTACAAAGAAAAAAGGTTTCTAGTGTAAGCTAATAGCAGCCAGTCAGTGTCCTTCAAGCGGCTCTGTCAGTCCTTCCTTCAGCGTGTGCTCTGCAGACCTGTGCCAGCGTGCTTTGACAGTTGCCAATCATATCTGGTGTCTCTATAGCGTACTTTTAAAAACAAAATTTTTTTTCACTGTTATAGATTGAATAGCAGTTACTTGTCTTCAAGCGGGTGTGTCAGGCCTACAGTGTGTGCTCTGCAGAACTGTTCAAGTGCACATTGCCAATCATATCTGGTGTCTCTATAGCGTGCTTTTAAAACCAAATTTTTTTTTTCACTGTTATAGATTGAATAGCAGTTACTTGTCTTCAAGCGGGTGTGTCAGGCCTACAGTGTGTGCTCTGCAGAACTGTTCAAGTGCACATTGCCAATCATATCTGGTGTCTCTATAGCGTGCTTTTACAAAGAAAAAAGGTTTCTAGTGTAAGCTAACAGCAGCCAGTCAGTGTCCTTCAAGCGGCTCTGTCAGTCCTTCCTTCAGCGTGTGCTCTGCAGACCTGTGCCAGCGTGCTTTGACAGTTGCCAATCATATCTGGTGTCTCTATAGTGTGCATTTACAAAGAAAAAAGGTTTCTAGTGTAAGCTAATAGCAGCCAGTCAGTGTCCTTCAAGCGGCTCTGTCAGTCCTTCCTTCAGCGTGTGCTCTCCAGAACTGTTCCAGTGCACATTGCCAATCATATCTGGTGTCTCTATAGCGTGCTTTTAAAACCAAAATTTTTTTTTCACTGTTATAGATTGAATAGCAGTTACTTGTCTTCAAGCGGGTGTGTCAGGCCTACAGTGTGTGCTCTGCAGAACTGTTCAAGTGCACATTGCCAATCATATCTGATGTCTCTATAGCGTGCTTTTACAAAGAAAAAAGGTTTCTAGTGTAAGCTAATAGCAGCCAGTCAGTGTCCTTCAAGCGGCTCTGTCAGTCCTTCCTTCAGCGTTTGCTCTACAGACCTGTGCCAGCGTGCTTTCACAGTTGCCAATCACATCTGGTGTCTCTATAGCGTGCTTTTACAAAGAAAAAAGGTTTCTAGTGTAAGCTAATAGCAGACAGTCAGTGTCCTTCAAGTGGCTCTGTCAGTCCTTCCTTCAGCGTGTGCTCTCCAGAACTGTTCCAGTGCACATTGCCAATCATATCTGGTGTCTCTATAGCGTGCTTTTATAAACAAAAATTTTTTTTCACTGTTATAGATTGAATAGCAGTTACTTGTCTTCAAGCGGGTGTGTCAGGCCTACAGTGTGTGCTCTGCAGAACTGTTCAAGTGCACATTGCCAATCATATCTGGTGTCTCTATAGCGTGCTTTTACAAAGAAAAAAGGTTTCTAGTGTAAGCTAATAGCAGCCAGTCAGTGTCCTTCAAGCGGCTCTGTCAGTCCTTCCTTCAGCGTGTGCTCTCCAGAACTGTTCCAGTGCACATTGCCAATCATATCTGGTGTCTCTATAGCGTGCTTTTAAAAACAAAATTTATTTTTCACTGTTATAGATTGAATAGCAGTTACTTGTCTTCAAGCGGGTGTGTCAGGCCTACAGTGTGTGCTCTGCAGAACTGTTCAAGTGCACATTGACAATCATATCTGGTGTCTCTATAGCATGCTTTTACAAAGAAAAAAGGTTTCTAGTGTAAGCTAACAGCAGCCAGTCAGTGTCCTTCAAGCGGCTCTGTCAGTCCTTCCTTCAGCGTGTGCTCTGCAGACCTGTGCCAGCGTGCTTTGACAGTTGCCAATCATATCTGGTGTCTCTATAGCGTGCTTTTACAAAGAAAAAAGGTTTCTAGTGTAAGCTAATAGCAGCCAGTCAGTGTCCTTCAAGCGGCTCTGTCAGTCCTTCCTTCAGCGTGTGCTCTCCAGAACTGTTCCAGTGCACATTGCCAATCATATCTGGTGTCTCTATAGCGCGCTTTTAAAACCAAATTTTTTTTTTCACTGTTATAGATTGAATAGCAGTTACTTGTCTTCAAGCGGGTGTGTCAGGCCTACAGTGTGTGCTCTGCCGAACTGTTCAAGTGCACATTGCCAATCATATCTGGTGTCTCTATAGCGTGCTTTTACAAAGAAAAAAGGTTTCTAGTGTAAGCTAATAGCAGCCAGTCAGTGTCCTTCAAGCGGCTCTGTCAGTCCTTCCTTCAGCGTGTGCTCTGCAGACCTGTGCCAGCGTGCTTTGACAGTTGCCAATCATATCTGGTGTCTCTATAGCGTGCTTTTAAAAACAAATTTTTTTTTTCACTCTTATAGATTGAATAGCAGTTACTTGTCTTCAAGCGGGTGTGTCAGGCCTACAGTGTGTGCTCTGCAGAACTGTTCAAGTGCACATTGCCAATCATATCTGGTGTCTCTATAGCGTGCTTTTACAAAGAAAAAAGGTTTCTAGTGTAAGCTAATAGCAGCCAGTCAGTGTCCTTCAAGCGGCTCTGTCAGTCCTTCCTTCAGCGTGTGCTCTCCAGAACTGTTCCAGTGCACATTGCCAATCATATCTGGTGTCTCTATAGCGTGCTTTTAAAAACAAAATTTATTTTTCACTGTTATAGATTGAATAGCAGTTACTTGTCTTCAAGCGGGTGTGTCAGGCCTACAGTGTGTGCTCTGCAGAACTGTTCAAGTGCACATTGACAATCATATCTGGTGTCTCTATAGCGTGCTTTTACAAAGAAAAAAGGTTTCTAGTGTAAGCTAACAGCAGCCAGTCAGTGTCCTTCAAGCGGCTCTGTCAGTCCTTCCTTCAGCGTGTGCTCTGCAGACCTGTGCCAGCGTGCTTTGACAGTTGCCAATCATATCTGGTGTCTCTATAGCGTGCTTTTACAAAGAAAAAAGGTTTCTAGTGTAAGCTAATAGCAGCCAGTCAGTGTCCTTCAAGCGGCTCTGTCAGTCCTTCCTTCAGCGTGTGCTCTCCAGAACTGTTCCAGTGCACATTGCCAATCATATCTGGTGTCTCTATAGCGTGCTTTTAAAACCAAATTTTTTTTTTCACTGTTATAGATTGAATAGCAGTTACTTGTCTTCAAGCGGGTGTGTCAGGCCTACAGTGTGTGCTCTGCCGAACTGTTCAAGTGCACATTGCCAATCATATCTGGTGTCTCTATAGCGTGCTTTTACAAAGAAAAAAGGTTTCTAGTGTAAGCTAATAGCAGCCAGTCAGTGTCCTTCAAGCGGCTCTGTCAGTCCTTCCTTCAGCGTGTGCTCTGCAGACCTGTGCCAGCGTGCTTTGACAGTTGCCAATCATATCTGGTGTCTCTATAGCGTGCTTTTAAAAACAAATTTTTTTTTTCACTCTTATAGATTGAATAGCAGTTACTTGTCTTCAAGCGGGTGTGTCAGGCCTACAGTGTGTGCTCTGCAGAACTGTTCAAGTGCACATTGCCAATCATATCTGGTGTCTCTATAGCGTGCTTTTAAAACCAAATTTTTTTTTTCACTGTTATAGATTGAATAGCAGCTACTTGTCTTCAAGCGGGTGTGTCAGGCCTACAGTGTGTTCTCTGCAGAACTGTTACAGTTTACATTGCCAATCATATCTGGTCTCACAGTAGCTTGCACGCATAGTACCACTAATCCCCCCAAAAAATGACAGGCAGAGGCAGGCCACCCCGCAGGGGCCGTCGTGGTCGTGGTGCTGTGATTCCCTTTTGCCCTAGAATAATGCCCAGTTTTCAGAAGCCACGTACCCTGAACTTGAAAAGTTCTGAGGACATAGTTGACTGGCTAACACAGGACACCCAATCTTGTACAGCCTCCGCTCGGAACCTTGACGCACCATCCTCCTCCAGCTTAGCTTCAGGCACCTCTCAAGATACCACTCACCCGCCTGCCGCCACCACCAAAACTAGCACCACAGCCGCTTTACTTGGTATGTCAGAGGAGTTATTCACACACCCGTTTGAAGAAATGAGTGATGCGCAACCATTATTGCTAGAGGATGTAGATAACAGGGATATGTCTCAGGCAGGCAGCATTAAACACATGGAGGTACGGTGTGATGATGATGATGTTGTACTCGCTGCTGCTTCCTTTTCTGAATTGTCAGATACAAGCGAAGCGGTTGATGATGACGATGCGTCCATGGATGTCACGTGGGTGCCCGCTAGAAGAGAAGAAGAACAGGGCGAAAGTTCAGATGGGGAGACAGAGAGGAGGAGGAGGAGACCAGTTGGAAGCAGGGGGGGGTCGTCGCAAGGAGCTAGTGGCACAGTCAGACAGCATGCATCGGCACCCGGGGTCAGCCCGACAGCACGCCAATCAACGCATGCTGTGTCCACCACCAGAATGCCGTCATTGCAGAGCTCAGCAGTGTGGCATTTTTTTTGTGTGTCTGCCTCGGACAACAGCGATGCCATTTGCAACCTGTGCCAAAGGAAACTGAGTCGTGGGAGGTCCAACACCCACCTAGGTACAACTGCTTTGCGTAGGCACATGATTTCACATCACAAACGCCTATGGGATCAACACATGAGTACAAGCAGCACGCCTACTCTAAGTCGCCATCCTCCTCCTGGTCTAGCATCTTCAGCCACGTCAACCACTGCTGTCCTTCTTGCCCCCTCTCAACCATCCGCCACTCCGTCTCCCGCCTTGAGCAGTTCCCGCTCATCTGCCCACAGTCATGTGTCTGTCAAGGACATGTTTGAGCGTAAGAAGCCAATGTCACCAAGTCACCCCCTTGCCCAGCGTCTGACAGCTGGCTTGTCCGAACTATTAGCCCGCCAGCTTTTACCATACAATCTGGTTGAGTCTGAGGCGTTCAAAAAATGTGTAGCTATTGGGACACCGCAGTGGAAGGTACCCGGCCGGAATTTCTTTTCACAAAAGGCAATCCCCAACTTGTACTCGATTGTGCAAAAGGAAGTCATAGCATGTCTGGCACACAGTGTTGGGGCAAGGGTCCATCTGACCACTGATACCTGGTCTGCAAAGCATGGTCAGGGCAGGTATATCACCTACACTGCGCATTGGGTAAACCTGCTGACGGCTGACAAGCAAGGAATGCGTGGCATTGCAGAGGAGTTGGTGACACCGCCACGAATTTCAGGCAGTCCTGCTGCCACCTCCTCTACTCCTCCTACTCCATCCTCTTCCATAACCTCCTCGGCTGAGTCCTCTTGTGCTGCTGCGTCTTGCTCCACATCAACGGCACCCCCCCAGGTACTATTCCACATCCCGGATACGGCAGTGTCACGCCGTCTTGGGTTTGACTTGCTTGAAAGCAGAGAGTCACACCGGACAAGCACTCCTGTCCGCCCTGAACGCACAGGTGGAAAAGTGGCTGACTCCACAGCAACTGGATATCGGCAAAGTGGTGTGTGACAAAGGAAAAAATTTGATAGCGGCATTGAAGTTGGGCAAGTTGACACATGTGCCGTGCATGGCACATGTGTGTAATCTGATCGTACAACGCTTTGTGCATAAGTACACAGGCTTACAGGACGTCCTGAAGCAGGCCAGGAAGGTGTGTGGCCATTTCAGGCGTTCCTACACGGCCATGGCTCACTTTGCCGATATCCAGCGGCGAAACAACATGCCAGTGAGGTGCTTGATTTGCGACAGCCCTACACGTTGGAATTCAACACTCCTAATGTTCGACCGCCTGCTCCAACAAGAAAAAGCTGTTAATGAATATTTGTATGACCGGGGTGCTAGGACAGCCTCTGGGGAGCTGGGAATTTTTTTGCCACGTTACTGGACGCTCATGCGCAATGCCTGTAGGCTCATGCGTCCTTTTGAGGAGGTGACAAACCTAGTCAGTCGCAACAAAGGCACCATCAGCGACATCATACCATTTGTTTTCTTCCTGGAGCGTGCCCTGCGAAGAGTGCTGGATCAGGCTGTAGATGAGCGTGAAGAGGAAGAGGAAGAGTTGTGGTCACCATCACCACCAGAAACAGCCTTATCAGCATCGCTTTCTGGACCTGCGGCAACGCTGGAAGAGTATTGTGAGGAAGAGGAGTCAGAGGAGGATTGTAGCTTTGAGGAGGAGGAGCAAGACCAAACACAACAGGCATCCCAGGGTGCTCGTTGTCACCTATCTGGTACCCGTGGTGTTGTATGTGGCTGGGGGGAAGAACATACCTTCAATGACATCATTGAGGAGGAGGAACGGGAAATGAGTAGCTCGGCATCCAACCTTGTGCAAATGGGGTCTTTCATGCTGTCCTGCCTTTTGAGGGACCCTCGTATAAAAAGGCTGAAGGAGAACGACCTGTACTGGGTGTCCACGCTACTAGACCCCCGGTATAAGCAGAAAGTGGCGGAAATGTTACCGAATTACAACAAGTCGGAAAGGATGCAGCATTTGCAAAATAAATTAAAAAGTATGCTTTACACAGCGTATAAGGGTGATGTCACAGCACAACGGGAATCTAACAGGGGGAGAGGTGGAAGTCATCCTCCTCCTCCCACGACCACGCCGGCAAGGACAGGACGCTTTAAAGACGTATTGTTGATGGAGGACATTCGGACCTTTTTAAGTCCTATGCATCGCCACAGCCCTTCGGGATCCACCCTCAGAGAGCGACTCGATCGACAGGTAGCAGACTACCTCGCCTTAACTGCAGATATCGACACTCTGAGGAGCGATGAACCCCTTGACTACTGGGTGTGCAGGCTTGACCTGTGGCCTGAGCTATCCCAATTTGCGATAGAACTTGTGGCCTGCCCCGCTTCAAGTGTCCTGTCAGAAAGGACCTTCAGTGCAGCAGGAGGTATTGTCACTGAGAAGAGAAGTCGCCTAGGTCAAAAAAGTCTAGATTACCTCACCTTTATTAAGATGAATGAGGGATGGATCCCGAAGGGACTGACACTGGGCGATACATTCGATTAAAAAAGGCCTGATGAGATGAGCTGCCTTGGGTTAAAAATGGTCCACACGCTGCTGTATTTTAGCTCTGAATGACGTTTGACTTGCGTGACTTATCCGCCACCAACTAGGGTTCAAGCCGCCATGTTTTAGGGCACTTTCTGCCTGTGAAACAAACATCAATTTTTGTGGCCGCTGCTACAGCAGCGGCTGCAACAATACCACATTTTTCAGGCATGTGTACATGCCTAATTTTTAGGCCCACTGGTGCAGCACTGTGGCTTCAAAAACCAAACCAAAAAAAAATCCTCCAAGATGGCACCAATATACCAGTGGTCTAAGCATCTTCCCACCTTGGCCTAAAAAGGGGAGGTGATTCAACATTTAAAAATCTCTGCCATTTACACGTCCACTGATAGGAGACGCGGAAGGTATTAAACTGATCAGAACAATACTAAACTCACCACTCCTATCTGGTGGCACATTAGCTTGCCCGCGCAGTGCCCCAAATTTCAAGTAAGAGGAGCGACCAAGCATCTTCTTCCATCTCCCTGTTACATAAATCAATGCCATATCCATAGAAATTGTAGAGAATATCCAGGATAGTTTTACAGGGCCAAATCATGTCGCCTGTTGAAATAGGTGACCTTGCTCGGGTCCCAGGTGTGCGGTTCCTAAAATGGCTGCCATATACATGTCCTCTGATAGGAGACGCGGAAGGTATTAAACTGATATGAACAATACTAAACTCACCACTCCTATCTGGTGGCACATTAGCTTGCCCGCGCAGTGCCCCACATTTCAAGTAAGAGGACCGACCAAGCATCTTCTTCCATCTCCCTGTTACATAAATCAATGCCATATCCATAGAAATTGTAGAGAATATCCAGGATAGTTTTACAGGGCCAAATCATGTCGCCTGTTGAAAGAGGTGACCTTGCTCGGGTCCCAGGTGTGCGGTTCCTAAAATGGCTGCCATATACACGTCCACTGATAGGAGACGCGGAAGGTATTAAACTGAAATGAACATTTACTAAACTCACCACTCCGAGTGCTGTTATTTATTTAATTTTTTTGTGGTGAGGCTTTACAGGACAGAGTGCTTCTCCACGGGACATGTAAACTCACGGGCAGCTGGCTCATCAAGGAACCAGAGCAGCTTGAACGAGGTGACCTTGCTCGGGTCCCAGGTGTGCGGTTCCTAAAATGGCTGCCATATACACGTCCACTGATAGGAGACGCGGAAGGTATTAAACTGATATGAACAATACTCCACTCCTATCAGTAGGTCCGTCCCATTGTGATTTATGCCCCCCACCCACTGCGCAGGGATGGGGGCCGGGGGGGAGGAAAGTAGGGCCCCCATTGTGATTTATGGCCCCCACAAACCGCGCAGGGGTGGGGGCCGAGGGGGGGAGGACAGTAGGTCCCCCCATTGTGATTTATGGCCCCCACCCACCGCGCAGGGGTTGGGGAGGACAGTAGCTCCCCCCAGTGTGTATCATGGGCTTTGAGGACAGGTGTCAATCCATACCTGCCAAGTGACCCTATGTAGGGGTAACAGTCCCTATTCTGCTCTGTGTCAGTGTGTATCATGGTCTCTGTGGACGGGGAACAGTCTCTATTCTGCTCTGTGTCAGTGTGTATCATGGTCTCTGTGGACGGGGAACAGTCTCTATTCTGCTCTGTGTCAGTGTGTATCATGGACTCTGTGGACAGGGAACAGTCTCTATTCCGCTCTGTGTCAGTGTGTATCATGGTCTCTGTGGACGGGGAACAGTCTCTTTTCTGCTCTGTGTCAGTGTGTATCATGGTCTCTATGGACGGGGAACAGTCTCTATTCTGCTCTGTGTCAGTGTGTATCATGGACTCTGTGGACAGGGAACAGTCTCTATTCTGCTCTGTGTCAGTGTGTATCATGGTCTCTGTGGACGGGGAACAGTCTCTATTCTGCTCTGTGTCAGTGTGTATCATGGACTCTGTGGACAGGGAACAGTCTCTATTCTGCTCTGTGTCAGTGTGTATCAGGGGCTTTGAGGACAGGTGTCAATCCATACCTGCCAAGTGACCCTATGTAGGGGGAACAGTCCCTATTCTGCTCTGTGTCAGTGTGTATCATGGTCTCTGTGGACGGGGAACAGTCTTTATTCTGCTCTGTGTCAGTGTGTATCATGGTCTCTGTGGACGGGGAACAGTCTCTATTCTGCTCTGTGTCAGTGTGTATCATGGACTCTGTGGACAGGGAACAGTCTCTATTCTGCTCTGTGTCAGTGTGTATCATGGTCTCTGTGGACGGGGAACAGTCTCTATTCTGCTTTGTGTCAGTGTGTATCATGGACTCTGTGGACAGGGAACAGTCTCTATTCTGCTCTGTGTCAGTGTGTATCAGGGGCTTTGAGGACAGGTGTCAATCCATACCTGCCAAGTGACCCTATGTAGGGGGAACAGTCCCTATTCTGCTCTGTGTCAGTGTGTATCATGGTCTCTGTGGACGGGGAACAGTCTCTATTCTGCTCTGTGTCAGTGTGTATCATGGACTCTGTAGACAGGGAACAGTCTCTATTCTGCTCTGTGTCAGTGTGTATCATGGACTCTGTGGACAGGGAACAGTCTCTATTCTGCTCTGTGTCAGTGTGTATCAGGGGCTTTGAGGACAGGTGTCAATCCATACCTGCCAAGTGACCCTGTGTAGGGGGAACAGTCCCTATTCTGCTCTGTGTCAGTGTGTATCATGGTCTCTGTGGACGGGGAACAGTCTCTATTCTGCTCTGTGTCAGTGTGTATCATGGTCTCTGTGGACAGTGAACAGTCTCTATTCTGCTCTGTGTCAGTGTGTATCATGATCTCTGTGGACAGGGAACAGTCTCTATTCTGCTCTGTGTCAGTGTGTATCAGGGGTTTTGAGGACAGGTGTCAATCCATATCTGCCAAGTGACCCTATGTAGGGGGAACAGTCCCTATTCTGCTCTGTGTCAGTGTGTATCAGGGGTTTTGAGGACAGGTGTCAATCCATATCTGCCAAGTGACCCTATGTAGGAGGAACAGTCCCTATTCTGCTCTGTGTCAGTGTGTATCAGGGGTTTTGAGGACAGGTGTCAATCCATATCTGCCAAGTGACCCTATGTAGGAGGAACAGTCCCTATTCTGCTCTGTGTCAGTGTGTATCATGGTCTCTGTGGACGGGGAACAGTCTCTATTCTGCTCTGTGTCAGTGTGTATCACGGACTCTGTGGACAGGGAACAGTCTCTATTCTGCTCTGTGTCAGTGTGTATCAGGGGCTTTGAGGACAGGTGTCAATCCATACCTGCCAAGTGACCCTATGTAGGGGGAACAGTCCCTATTCTGCTCTGTGTCAGTGTGTATCATGGTCTCTGTGGACGGGGAACAGTCTCTATTCTGCTCTGTGTCAGTGTGTATCATGGTCTCTGTGGACGGTGAACAGTCTCTATTCTGCTCTGTGTCAGTGTGTATCATGGTCTCTGTGGACAGGGAACAGTCTCTATTCTGCTCTGTGTCAGTGTGTATCAGGGGTTTAATTAATTCAGATCCTAGATAGTATCAGCAGCATTCTGTTCATGGATAGGGGACATAACATATGTTATGACATATCTCCATCACTCTGTAGAGGTCATTGAGTTTCTGAAACGTAGCAACACCCCTGTTATACACCAAAACTGCATTCATAAGCTAAAGCTGTTTAGAGGCTGAGTATCACTTTAAGTGTATAATATAATGACGAAAATACAAGAACATTACAAATGGTATCAGTGTCTAGAGTAGAGAATCTTCCTGCAAAGTCACACAGTCTATTGCAGTTCTGTTTTTATTATTTCCTGCTGCAGAGACATTTTAGATGGCCTCCATTGTTTAAGGAAAAAAATGTAAGCACCATGGCCACTGAGTCATGCTGTAGTTATAGTGCCAAGACTCCCTGTACGCAGGGGCCCAGTCCGACTCTGCTGCATATATATATATATATATATATATATATGCAGCCAATGCTGCTTCTAGCGACACTATCCTGGGGGCGGCAAAATATGCCACCTCCAAACATCCGCATTGACATCCCCAGTGCTTCCTCCTGTCATAGAGGAAGCACCTTATGGAACTTTGAGGCAGCAGCATAAGCGCATCAAAGGCTGTGAGGGAGCTGTAATCCTCCTGCTCCCTTGCGTGCCCTCTACTGATGATGTCATATCCCGGCTTCCTTTATCAAGAGACAGCCTGCAAGGGATTACAGCTCCCTTGCCACCTCTGATGTGCTCACAGCAGCCCGCCTCAAAATAGTTCCACTACACTCCAGGGACAGATCCATTCCAGCTCTCTCAAAGGTGTGAATGTGAATGTGTGAGTGTGTTAGTTAATGTGAGTGCGTCTGTCAGTGAGTGTCTGTGTGTGAGTATGCGTCAGTGAATGTGTGAGTGTGTGTCAGTGAGTGTGTGTGTCAGTGAATGTGTGAGTGAGTGTGTGTCAGTGAATGTGTGTATGAGTTTGTGTGTCTCTCAGTGAGTGTCTGTCAAATCAGTGATTGTCTGTGTTTGTCATTGACTGTTTGTGTGTCTGTCAGTCTAATGTGTGTGTGTGGCAATGTGTGTGTATGTGTCAGTGAGTCTGTGAGTGTCTGTCAGTGATGTCTGCGTGTTTGTCATTGAATGTGTGTGTGTGACTGTCAGTGTGTATCTGCCAGTAGGTGCTTGTCTGTCAGTGAATGGGTGTGTGTGTGTGTGTGTGTGTGTATGTCTGTCAGCGAGTGTGTGTATGTCAGTGAGTGCATGTGTTTCTGACAGTGTGTGTAGTGAATGCATTGTGTGTATAGTAAATGCAGAGTGTGTAGTGAATGCATTATATATGTGTTTATAGCGGATGCAGAGTGTGTTCACTTCAGTTGCCAGTCTATCACAAAGCACTATTTAGCAAAAAGACACTATAATTAGCAGGCTATGTATTGGTAACTCTATTTATGATCTACTTCAGTCATTGTTCAGTGTTTCATTAGACTTTGATTACAGTCAGGTAAAAAAAAGTTAAGGATATCTTTTAAAATTCCTAGTAGGTTTATGTAAACCATATTGTGATACCATATGTCTCCAATAAGACTAATATAAAACAAATGTGGTCCAGTTAATCATGCTGCTTTCTGATTAATATGATGTCCTTATTTTCTCACAATTATGAAAAAAAGTGTACCACACAGACATGCAGATAACAAAAAAATACAGTGACATTTAATTATTTGTCTTAGGGAACTCTAGTGGAGAAGTAATGTTATTTCTTATATGTGCAGGACCTTTAGGAGGTATTTAACCCCTTAAGGACCAAACTTCTGGAATAAAAGGGAATCATGACATGTCACACATGTCATGTGTCCTTAAGGGGTTAAAGGGACATTCCACTGCTCAAAGGAAATAAACAAAATCATTATTTAGTTGATATAACCCAATGAAAGCATGCATGCATTTAATTGTGATTTATATTTTTTTTTCATAGAGCTATATCTAATAACCATAATTACTTTTGAGTAACAATTAAGTGCTACAAATAACTACATACATCCATATAACATGGTGTACTAACCTAGAGCAGGAAAAATGATAGCCAAGACTTTTCTGCCCTTAAGGAAGAATTAAAAGAGGTCCCCCAGAGGAAGGCTTAAGGGTCGAATTGTCAGGGTTATCATTTCTCCTGCTCTTGGTTAGTATACCATATTGTATGGGTGTTAGAGATGTCCCGAATAGTTCGCTGGCGAATAGTTCCTGGCGCACATAGCTTGTTCGCGTTCACCACGGATAGCGAACATATGCGATGTTCGGTCTGCCCCCTCGTCATCATTGAGTAAACTTTGACCCTGTACCTCACAGTCAGCAGACACATTCCAGACAATCAGCAGCAGACCCTCCCACCTCCTGGTCAGCATCCATTTTAGATTCATTCGGAAGCTGCATTCTTTTTTTTCTTTTTGTATTATTTTTTATTTTATTTTTTTAGACAGAAGTGTGTTATATTTCAGCATGCTAGGCTGAACGTGCGTATATCATGGCTAGTTGCACTGAGGGTATGAGTATATAGCAGTACATTGTTGTGAAAGATGGCTGTCATGTTTAGGGTGTAGCTTGCATGTTATCAACTGTTTATTTAACAGCAGCTCCACCACTAGTTATAAATCAAGTGTGAGTTGCCCCATGAGATGAGACTAGTGAATAACATAATACATGAACGGTTAAGGTAAAGGCATGTAAGGAACTACGACAATAAACTCTTTAGGAGGTGAAATAATGACATGCTTAAACGCTTACTACTTTACGATTAGTTAATGTGCAGAGAGCAGTTCATGTGATCAAAGGCATGGTGTGGAGGATCGGCTATAGTGGGACATGCTTGGCAGGCTGCTGTTTACTGCTTGTGCTCATCCGATCCCTTCTGGGCACCAGGTGCAGACCCTGGGAGTCCCTGATACCTGGAACAACAAAGGCAAGTCTGTGGCTGAGTGCCGGGTTCGCGGCTTGAGGTGGTGGAAGCTTGTTTTGTCGGGTGGTCGGATCTGTCCCGGTGGTGCTTCACATCCGGTGCGGGATTGTGGTGGCTTAAGGTGGAGGCGAGTGCTTGACGTGGGGCAGGCTCTGCATTTCTGTTTGTGCCTCCGGTCCCGTCTTCAACGCCTTTTGCGTTGGTGGATTTTAATGGGGACTGCTTCGCTTAGCTGTGGTGGAGCTTGTTGGGGCTGTGGTGGAGCTTGTTGGGGCTTCCTGCTTGTTATTTGCTTCCAAAATTGATTAAAGAGTCTGTCCAGCTTAGACTCAATATTCTGCCATGCTTTGCTGGTACCAGGAGGACACGCGGCTGCCGCCATATTGGGAGAGTCGCAGATGAGTATGTCAGCCTGGGCGGCTGTGCTCTGTGCGTCCATTAGCTCCAGACAGCCTCCCCGGTCCGAGGGGGGGGTAACGGAGCTCCTGCCGGGAAGTAGCTGCTCCTGGGCATCCCAGGATCGGGAGATCGTCCGCCTCTCCCACCCGGTGAGCGCCAGGTCACACTTGCCACGTGGAGGTAAGTAAGACGCTGTCGAGTCGCTGACCGCTATTAAGCATGTCGGGTCGGTCAGGTAGGAGCAACATTGCTGGGTCATCCCCTTCTGGAGTGAAATTCGCTTGTTGATAGATGCTTAAAGTGAGATATTGAGGGAGCTCACACGAAGTGCGTCTTTCCTCCATGACAGCTAGGCCCCGCCCCCCGGAAGCTGCATTCTTAGTGAGAGGAGGGACAGTGTAGCTGCTGCTGATTTAATAGCGAAATCGATAGCTAGGCTAGTGTATTCAGTGTCCACTACAGTCCTGAAGGACTCATCTGATCTCTGCTGTAAGGACAGCACCCCAAAAAGCCCTTTTTAGGGCTAGAACATCAGTCTGCTTTTTTTTCTTTTTTTTTTCTGTGTAATCTAATTGCAGTTGCCTGCCTGCCAGCATGTGTGTCAGGCTCACAGCGTATACTGTGCCCACTTGCCCAGTGCCACCACTCATATCTGGTGTCACAATAGCTTGCATTTAAAAAAAAAAAAAATTTTTTGACTGTAATATAATAGCAGTCAGTATCCTCCACACGTGTGCATTTCAGGGCCTGCCAGGGCCCAGTGTCACACCAGTGCAACTCATATCTGGTGTAACAGTAGTGTACATTTAAAAAAAAAATACAATTTTGACTGTAATAGATTGAATAGCAGTTAGTTGTCTACTCTGCCAACTTCTGCCAGTGCACAGTGTAACTCATATCTGTTGTCACAGTAGCTTGCACGCATAGTACCACTAATCGAAAAAAAAATGACAGGCAGAGGCAGGCCACCCCGCAGTGGCCGTCGTGGTCGTGGTGCTGTGATTCCCTTTGGCCCTGGAATAATGCCCAGTGTTCAGAGGCCACGTACCCTGAACTCGAAAAGTTCTGAGGACATAGTTGACTGGCTAACACAGGACACCTAATCTTCTACAGCTTCCGCTCGGAACCTTGACGCACCATCCTCCTCCAGCTTAGCTTCCGGCACCTCTCAAGTTACCACTCAGCCGCCTGCCGCCACCACAAACACTAGCACCACAGCCGCTTC
This sequence comes from Pelobates fuscus, assembly GCF_036172605.1. Taxonomy (NCBI): domain Eukaryota; kingdom Metazoa; phylum Chordata; class Amphibia; order Anura; family Pelobatidae; genus Pelobates; species Pelobates fuscus. The sequence continues at coordinate 104,416,846 of NC_086319.1, read as the reverse complement.
ACTTGATCTGTCAGAGGAGTTATTTACACATCAGTTGGAAGAAATGAGTGATGCGCAACCATTATTGCCAGAGGATGTAGATAACAGGGATATGTCTCAGTCAGGCAGCATTACACACATGGACGTACGGTGTGATGATGATGTTGTACCCGCTGCTGCTTCCTTTGCTGAGTTGCCTAGGTCAAAAAAGTCTAGATTACCTCACCTTTATTAAGATGAATGAGGGATGGATCCCAAAGGGACAGACAGTGGGCGATGCATTCGACTGAAAAAGGCCTGATGAGGGGGACGTAACAGGAATTAAACTGATTAGAATAGTACTACTTAACACACCACTCCTATCTGGTGGCACATTAGATTACACGCGCAGTGCCCCAAATTTGAAGTAGGAGGACCAACAAAGCATCTTTTTCCATCTCCCGGTTCCTAAAATCGATGCCATATACACGTCCCCTGATAGGGGACGTAACAGGGATTAAACTGATAAGAATAGTACTACTTAACACACCACTCCTATCTGGTGGCACATTAGATTGCACACGCAGTGCCCCAAATTTGAAGTAGGAGGACCGACCAAGCATCTTTTTCCATCTCCCGGTTCCTAAAATCGATGAAATATACACGTCCCCTGATAGGGATTAAAGGGATATATACGTCCCCTGATAGGGATTAAAGGGATTAACAGGGATTAAACTGATAGGAATAGTACTACTTAACACACCTTATAATAACGCAGAGAGAGGCAATGCAGAGAGTGGAGTCTGAAGAAGAGGAGTCAGAGGAGGAAGGTGGCTTTGAGGAGGTGGAAGACCAAACACAGCAGGCATCCCAGGGGGCTTGTTGTCACCTTTCTGGGACCCTTGGTGTTGTACGTGGCTGGGTGGAGGAAGAGACCTTCAATGACATCAGTGAGGACAAGGAACGGGACATGGCTAGCTTGGTATCCAACCTTGTGTAAATGGACTGTTTGCGGTTGTTTGCGGTGCATTAAACGGGGAGTTTGGTCTGTCACTGTGAAGTGGGCGTAACCCTTACACTACCTGATCGATACAACATCATACCTGATGTTTTAAAGCATGTTATTCCAAACAATTTAGGAATGTTAGGTGATTTATGCCATTTATGGATTAAAACCAGACTCTGCATCAACTATGTAATTGTCCATGGGAGTTTTGCCATGGATCCCCCTCCGGTATGACACAGTCCAGGTGTTAGTCCCCTTGAAACAACTTTTCCATCACTATTGTGGCCAGAAAGAGTCCCTGTGGGTTTTAAAATTCCCCTGCCTATTAAAGTCTGTGGCGGTTCGCCCGGTTCGCCCGGTTCGCCCGGTTCGCCCGTTCGGGAACATTTGCGGAAATTCGCGTTCGCCATTCGCGAATGGAAAATTTTATGTTTGCGACATCTCTAATGGGTGTATATAGTTATTTGTAGAACTTTTTGTTACTCTAAAGTGGTTATGGGCCTATTTTTCTAAACAAAATATTGTATTGCATGAATTTAAATATTGTATTTGCAAATTCTGGTGTGCCTTGTGTCCATTTTCTATCCTCTGTTTGTATAAATATATCCGGTGGGGAAATGGATCTTTCCCTTAAGAACACCCAGTACCCTTTCTACCACATGACTTATCACCCATCCCAGTTGAGCTTTCCTGTAATCATATATGCGAATACAGGGGGATGTAACCAGGTTAATGTATAAAAGTGCTAATTTCCATTGAAATCTACAGATTTGTAAAAGAACATACGCTTCACACACAAAGCACATAAAACTGTGTAGAGTAGTTCTTTAAGCTATTTACTTAAGAATAGACTGATAATACAAAATCTGTATTGTTTAGACCCCTGAGTTCCTTTCCTGATTAAATTTATGGACTCCCTGTTAAAAGAAAATCTTTTTTAATTGTTATTAAACTTAAACTGTATTTCAGTCAAAGGAGATACTTTTCGCTGTAGCCTGATGCTCTTATTGAGAATTCATCAAGCTTGATGACTGTTGTCCACTTAAATGCTTCTCCTAGAGATGCATTATGGACATCAGTTCATGCGTGACAATGTCCACAATCCACCAATCCAATGATTCTTTCTGAAAAGCAGTAAATCCAGTGCTTATTAATATAATCTTAATAAGAACTGGACACACATCCATTGTCAGTGTTAACATACTTTGCATACATCTATACCCTGAAATTGCATTATTAAGATGGATTTTAATTAATAAAACGTTTCCTTAAAATTCTTATTATATTCTCTGTCAAAACTCAAGATGTAGCAATGTAGCTCAGTCCTAGAAACATGGGCATTTCACCTGACTCGCAGGCTCATCAGGGGGATTGAGCCTGTGAGTCAGGCGAAACGCGCGTCGGGGCATGATATTTTCTGTGTGCTCTTCAATGTTACTCTTTATATTACTGTGCAGGATATATTTTCAGCACCAAGATTAGACGGCATTAAGCCATCCGGGGCACTTTAGTTCTCTCAGCCGACCAGGGCATAACGGAGGGGCGCGGTATTTTCCGTGTGCTCCCCAAGCCGATCAGGTCATAACGGAAACTATTTTGTATGTGCCGCCTATATGTTTGTCCCGTCATTGCCAATAGGCTGGTAACCACAGTTCACTATCAGATTATCCAGTGAACTGTTAGATTTGTGACGGCGGGAAACCGTTCGCGGCACATCAGACTTTCCGTATCGATCAGGGTAATTCTTAGATCTTTCAGCCAACCAGGGCATTGTGGAAATTACTATATATGTGCCGCCATAGTGACTATGAGATTTTCGACGGCGGACAGCCGTCCGCGGCACATTAGATTTCCCACACCTATCAGGCTAAATCTTGAGAATTAACAGTTTTTTATTATTATTTTCCTTCAGTATTTCTGTGCTGGTTTACTCTACTAGAATAGCAGAACTTCCGAATCTTTTTCTACACTATCGCCTTTCCTATCCCCGGGCGCCCTCGAAGGCACCATTCTAATCTTCCACTCTCTACACGTACCTGATATCGCATTAGACATACGAACAGGCAGAGATAGGGAACGGGTTTAGGCATCCGACAATGTTCAGCAACAGTGTATAAGTGCACCTAGACACTTTGCTCTGTATCTGGCTTGCTCTTGATACTTTTTGATTATTATACACTTCGTTAGACTGCTTAGCTATATGGATATCTTCAGCTACTATGAGTTAAGGGAACTAGCATTTTGAATTATTATATCAACGCATGCAGTCTTGTCTCTTCTCATGTTTATATGTCACACAGTATCAGATTCAGTTTTTGACACATTTGATACTTTTGTATCTCAGGATACTGCTAGTGACATCTGGGTGTTCCGGACCAACTTATTTCGGTTGTTAATCTGGAGTACCATTGTTGGTACCTTAACCTTAGCGCCTGATACATCGCAACAGTGAGGTTTTTCTTACCCCATTTGTCCTCTATTATACAGTGCACTGAGGTGACCAGGGTGGCGATTAACTATTTAGATAATATACACCCCTTACAGCAAAACGCTGTTCGGCCCCCTGTTGGCCGCCCCATTATAGTATTGCAGTAAATTACACTGTACAGTGATCTGGGTTTCTTGGTTCAACCTATCGGTGGATGTGGAATTGCAGTACTGCGGAGGCTTTTTACCCCAGTCTCTTTCCACCCCCCCTTCCCCCTCTCTCATTTATTACCATAGAGACTGTCACCCAGTCCAGCACATTTCTACTCTAACTGTTCTATTCTCTTTCTGTACTACTGTTCTAAGAGTATTTGCACGTAAGCACTTACTTTTTTTTTTTTTTTTAAATTCTTTATTTTTGTTGTGCACATATATATCACAGGCAGGTAAGAGGTGCACCAAAAGCAGTCCTCCAACATATCCCACGCTCAACATGCGGGGCACTAGATGAACAGGCACATTTTATAATATAATATTAACAAGTAGAGACAGTCGCTTGTGTAGGTAGCTAGGTAGTTAATTCAAGTTAAATCATTGCGGTGGCTATGCTTTTGATATCTAAACGTTAGTTACATCGCTTTAGTGCTATTAGTGAACAATTCCGTTACACAACGTATTTTGCTTGAGTAGAGTAACGCATTATGAGTAGGCATTAAGCATGCATCGATTAGCAGTAGAATACTGTTAGTTACTATGCTGTAAATCACTAAACCATGCTGGCACACAAGATATATCATGAAAGAAAAGAAAGAGAAAGAAAGAGAAAAAAAAAAAGAAATTATAACATAAAACAAAGCCTTGTAAGTAAGCAATTTGGTCACAGTTTAAGAAAAATATGCTTAACAATAGTATGCTCCACTGTCTGAAGTACAAGGCTCTATATTAGTAGATGAACAAGTGTAGACTGCACAATGAGCAATACATTTGAGATCCTTATATAGGTTGAAGTGGCTTAAACAATATGCTAGACAATTCCTAACACCCAATCTGCTCTAATTAGAGTATAAGAAGTTCAGTGTGCTAGTGAGTTAAGCAGGCTAGTGCAGGGGTGTTAAGTAAGCTAGTCATAGGTCAGACATGCTGTGCAAAATTTGTAACATGCCTGACCAATGCCAGATGAGATTTACAGTTATGTTATCTATCTGTTGCGAAATCTCTTATCCTCTAACTGCCATAATTAACTGATTGATTCTCAAGTATCTTATTGAATACAGTACTTTAAAAAACCGTTGGGGTTTACACAATAAGAAAGAAAAACAAAAACTATCTGTCGTAAACTCAAAACTGATTTCCAAAAGTAGGCAAAAATATCAAGCTGTGACTTGAGCTGGAGAATATTTTCACAACTATATGGTCCTGAATATTACAATTTGGATTTCAACTCGCTATACACAGTTTAGCAAATGAACCCCCTTTTCTGTACTGCTCTACTTCTTTTCTGAAGGGAGCGATATTGTAACAACTCATATTTCCTTGTCTTTGGACCGCTAACTACTTATAAAACGGGCAAAGGAAAACGCACCCTGTTTGCAACCTCATCTTACATACAAAGGCACTTAAAGTAAAGCGGGCAGACTAAGGAGCGTTAAATTCACAGTTACCGTAGTCACATTAAAAATCAGGGCAATAATCATAACTGAAAATAAAAATTAAGTGCAGTGCAGTCCCATCCTTGAATTTCAGGTTGATATGAAATCGGCGGGGACCCATGAGGGTGCCATCCGGCTGATCGGGTCGACTCCTTTCCTCAGCCGATGCCCTGTCTCTGGGGCGGTCGTTGGTCCTGTTAGAGCTGACAGGTTTCCAGCTGCGATCTGCTGTGTGTGGGAGTATAAGGCCGTTCTGCCGCTGGGTGCCGGTCGTTGGATGCTAGGACCGCAGAGTGATAGGGAAGTCGGGTCCTGTTCTGTGGCTTGAGGTCGTGAGTGTCGACGTTTGAGGAGCCCGGCACTGTTTCCCGCCTTTTTGGATGTCGACGTTCCAGACTGGATGCTACTCTGGATTTGTGAGGGGGATTCATCTGCAGGTTGCGCCGGATAGCTGGGCGGATCCAGGCTGCCACCTCTCTCATCGCCAGCCTGTAAAGCTGTCTCTGGGCCTTGAGCTTTGCCCATAGGTAGGTGCGCAGTCGGTCGATGTACTCCAGTGCGTGCTTGGGTGGTTTAGTGAGTGTTTGTTTGTTCCTAAGCTGCTTCTGAGCCGCCATCTTGGCTGGGCCCTGTAGGTCTCGCTTGGTTGAGGGTCTTGTCGTCGTCCCTGCCGCCATTTTGGCTGGGCCCAGTAGTTCTCGTTTGGTCGACAGCTTATTCATCCCCATGTGGGGTCTGCTAGTGTGCTTGTCGCTTGGTCGGTCGCTTGTGCCGGGATATCCCTCACCGGCAAGGGGGGGTGATCGGGGTCTTAAGCGTTGCAGTCAATTCCCGCTGGTCCGTCGACGGGGAGGTCGGCCGCCTCTCCCACGCCAGTGCGCACAGGTAGGCCGCAAATCAGCGTCTGCTTCAGAGTGCCTCTCTGAGTCCGGTGGTCCGGCCAGGTAAGTCCCCGGGTGCCACCGCTGCGCTGCTGTGCCAGATTAGAGGGCTCGGTGTGAGTTAGAGATTAAAAGTCACTTGTTAGCAGGGTTTTCTCCCGGAGCTCCTGTTCAGTGCGACCAGTCTGCTCAGCGGTCAGGCCCCGCCCCCCAAGCACTTACTTTTTAATGTATAAAACCCAGCTGATGAATAAAACGTCAGAGGCTTATTTTGAATACCAACAGGTGTCTGGTGTCTAATTCTCGCTTCTCCAAGTGCACTTGTAACAACAATTTGGGCTTCCTCTGAATATAACAAAGATCATTATTTGGATCCACAACAATTTGGTGCCATGACCCTGGGATCAGACGAATCCAGTTCATCCGGACCCAGAAGGGTTGGCTCGGAGCCCAGATGGTTAATCAGCTGCAGCGGGTAAGAAAAAGCTTTTATTTTTCTACCTATAAATGATTTTGACTCTCTGGTGCTCTTTGAGACCCCTGTTCAGGTGGGTAAGGATTTTTATCTGATCTAAAGAACTTGTTTTCTGTGGTATTATGGTTATATTCAGGTGGAGGTTGTGTTATGTCTTGTGAAAGGAATCTTGAGATAGTGGATTATAACTGTGGGTTGCACGTTATTTTTATTGTTTGCCTTGTCATTTGTTTTATAATTTGAGTTAGAATCCTCCAAGGGCAGATCTCCTGATCTGTGTTTAGAAGACAAAACTGTGAAAATTCCACTGCATTGGTCATAAGCGTTTTAAATACACTGTTATTGTACAGTGTGTCTTGTGTAAGGAAGTAATTAACACTTACAAGTTTTAAGATGGGTAGCTCTGAAAGTACCCAAGGGGGTTTTACGGCTTTGACTATTGTCAAGCATCACAAAGGACAAGGAGCAATTAAGAATGTTAAGAGGTTACTTAAGAAAGCTGGCATGCCCTCAGAGGGCACTCTAGACCCACATATATGGAGTGAATTTATGGCACATTACAGAGGTTGGTTAGAAGATAATGACTTAGTAGAAGTTGCACAAAGAATGGCATGATACTGCTGTTGAATTAACTAAATGTGGTTGTAGAGAAACCACCAGGAAAGGTGTACCATATTATCAATGTTTTGGACCTCTAGGGTCCCAGAGTAGGCAAGATCCTGGGGAAAATATTGTAAACCCACCCCTCTACCAGGATAATGCAGGGACTCCTTTGGTCCCTAAAGGCCAGGCAATTTCCCCTTTACGGAGATCAAAACCTCTCTTTCCAGTAATATTACGCAGTCCTGCGTGTCTTAATATTACGCATCCTGCGTGTCTTAATATTATTGTTCTGTAATACACTATGTGCGATTTATGTATTTTTATATAGATATCGCCCACTTCGTTATTACAAGGTTGTATACATATATTTTTATATTTACACCTTAGAAGTGCTTTTTCTCTTGCTGTGCATCCCTACTTCTTGTTTTGCATTTATATTATTGGTTTGGTGTCTGTAGAGGGCGTACTATTTAGTAGGTTTGCCGTTGGCTGTCTTTTAGTGTCTGGGTACCCCCCCCCCCTTTTTTGCCTTAATATTACGCAGTGGGACTTCATATGGTTCCCTAGCAGCCCCTGTAAGTCCTATGGGTTCATTAGAGCAGGCAGATAGTCCAGACTTAAGGGAACCCCTAGTTGCCCCCATAGACACCCCAGTGGGGCCATTGGCTCCACAACAATTTTCTATTCCAATGATACCCAAAGTTGAGAGCGTATACCATGAGAACAGACAGCCGAGCTCAGGTATCCAATACTGGGAAGAATATAAGCCCTGGACACCCAGTGAACAACTGGCAATAATACAGCAGCTGGCAGATGTTGAAAAAGCCCCTTTAGCTCTAGACCAGTCTCTATCCACAATTCAAGCTACTTACCAGTGTACTTGGATGGATTTAAAACAGATTGTGGCACTAAAAGCTGGCCCCATTTGGGCTAGAATAATTGATAAATATACTGATGCCCATGAAGATAACCTAAGAAAAAGCAACATGCAAACAGATGAATGGTTTAGAACCAAGTCTGCATCTGGAGCATGCTATGTCACTGCAATGAGAGAATGGGCTAAAGTAAAGACAGAGGAACTAGCCCATAAATTAGGAGATATATTACAAGGGAAAGATGAACCTGTAGAAACATTCTTCACCAGACTACAGATGGCTTGGGAGGCATTGGGTTACACAGATATTGAAACCACTTTGACCAGACTGCTTATTAACTGCTTCATGGATCGTATCCACATACCCATAAGGACTGGTCTCCAAAATGCTAGACCTGAGTGGAGAAGTTTAACCTATGGTGATCAGGTGAAGGTGGCTAGAGGAGTGGAAGCTAATTTAAATACTAGAAAGAGGAGCACACCTCTAATGGCTGTAACTGTCCCTAGAGCTGGTGACAGAAGGCAGGTAGACTGCTGGAATTGTGGCAGGAAAGGACACATTAAACGTAACTGCAAGTGTCCTCCTAAAAATAGAAAACCCCATGATTCTAATGATAACTCCCAAGACAGCCAACCACCTCCACCACCTCCTCTCCCCCCCCCCCCCAATAGGAAATTGTCAAACCAGTGTCCCTACATATTATAAATATCCCTGACTCTGCAGGACCCTCACCCATTATCAATGTTACACTACCTGGGGACCGAATAGTCCCTTTCCTGTTGGACACTGGCGCTGCTAAATCGATGTTACAGGAAAAATATGTGTTCCCTTATGAGAAATCTAATGATGTATTATCATGTGTAGGGGTGGATGGTATCGAAAATGACATTTCCCTTACCCACAAGCTAAAATTGAAGCATCACGACTCTACTGCCCTTGTAACAAGGCTACTTGTCAGCCCTCATGCCCCTGTTAATCTACTAGGCAGTGATATACTGTCTGCTCTTAGCGCAAATATCCAGTATAGCCCCACTGGAAAAGTAACATTGTCTGTGCCTTTGGAGGACTGGAAAAGTAACATTGGCTGTGCCTTTGGAGGACTGGGCAATGGCCCCCCTATGTGTCTCATCCCCCTGCGAGCCTCTCCACACGTCTCATTCTCCCCCCAGTCCCTCCATGTTTCTTACCCATTTCGAGATAAACTCTGTGATAGATAAATTCTGTGATAGAATTTATCTTGATTCCAAGGCTCAAGCTTATAGGTGTCATAATGATATCCTATATTAAAATTGGCTAACTTGGAATCAGGAAATGCTTGATGCTTGAACAACACTTAAGACCATATATGTCTAAGTTCCGGGAGCAGAGAGCCCCCTCCTAAGATGTCTCTATTCTAATTTTTTTGTTCTCTCTTACCTTGAAACTTATTTGTTATGTGTACATGACGCTCATCCCTATGTCTTATCTGTACTCCCCAGCATACTGTCACAAGTTCAACCAAAACACATACATACTGCAAGGCATCTCAGAATGCAATGTGCCTTGCTTATGCCACCTAATGTTACTCTTAAAAGGTGTAAGGTGATAAATCCATCTACATTAATTCCCCTGGATTTAAAAGAGGGGAGTGGGAATGGTACTTGTACTTCTGATCTTTTTGTAAATTCACTTTCACCAGATGAGTTAGCTGATGCCCAGGTACCCCATGATTGTGCAGCACTAATGGCACAAGACACAGCAGGTTTTTTGCATGTAATTGATTTTCCATTATCTAATGCAGATTTTGAGTTTTTTGTAGATGGTTCCAGATATGCTGATGAGAAGGGTAATTTCCACACTGGATATGCTGTAGTCTCTGCCCATGAGGTAATAAAAGCTGAACCACTCGCTCCTCACTGCTCTGCACAGGAGGCAGAGCTGAAGGCACTCGCTGAAGCGTGTAAAATGGCTTCTGGTAAGACTGCTAATATTTATACAGACTCTCGCTATGCTTTTGGTATAGCCCATGATTTTGGCCCTATATGGCGGGCTCGGGATTTTCTCACCTCAGCAGGAACTCCAGTCAAGAATTCTGAAGCCGTGAGTGCACTTATGGACGCTATCCTGTTACCCACTCAAGTAGGCATCATCAAGGTGGCAGCTCACGTGAAGATCACAGATGAAATTTCAAGAGGAAACCACAGAGCAGACGAAGCTGCCAAGCATGCAGCAATTCAAGTTCATCCCTCTACAGGTAATACCTTCCTACAAGTTGTTCTTACAGATGACGCCATTGACTACAATATACTGTTGAGCTTACAAAGACAGGCAAGCAAGGAAGAACATGACCTCTGGAGGAAACAAGATGCAGAACCTGATGATGACAGAATGTGGAGGAAAGGTAAAAGACTGTGTTTGCCACGAGTATTGTACCCCATGATGGCCCAGATTGCCCATGGACCTACACATCTATCCAAGATGCACATGAACAGCATTGTAAACACCCATTGGGTAGCACCCGGCTTTACTGTTGTAGCAGCTAAACACACCCAAGCTTGCATGATTTGTGCTAGAAACAATCCAGGACAGGCTGTCAAAACACCGAGTAAGCACACACCAAGGCCACTTTACCCGTTTCAAAGACTGCAGATAGACTATATTCAACTACCTAAGGTAGGAGTGTATGAATATGTGTTGGTGTGCATTGATCTCTTTTCAGGTTGGCCTGAGGCCTACCTAGTGTCGAAAGCCACAACAAAGGTCACAGCAAGTAAGCTTCTGAAGGAACTGGTATGTAGATATGGAGTACCTGGAGTGATTGAAAGTGACAGAGGTAGCCATTTCACTGGGGAAATAATGCAAGAAATTATGAAAGCCTTAGGGATCAGTCAGGCCTTCCACACCCCTTATCACCCCCAGAGTAGTGGGAAAGTAGAAAGGGCAAATGGCACCTTAAGGAGCCCCCTCCTAAGATGTCTATACTCTAATCTTTTTGCTCTCTCTTACCTTGAAACGTATTTGTTATGTGCACATGACCCTCATCCCTATGTCTTATCTGTACTCCCTTGCTATTACTGTTCTAAGAGTATTTGCACGTAAGCACTTACTTTTTAATGTATAAAACCCAGCTGATGAATAAAACGTCAGAGGCTTATTTTGAATACCAACAGGTGTCTGGTATCTAATTCTTGCTTCTCCAAGTGCACTTGTAAAAACAATTTGGGCTTCCTCTGAATATAACAAAGATCATTATTTGGATCCACAACACTCTCCCACCCCTAAAAATTTGTAACACACACACACGCACTGACGGACAGACACATACACACACGAACTGACTGACAGACACACACAAACGCACTGACAGACACACTAACAGACAGACACACACTGACACTGACAGACATACATTGACACTGACAGACACTCACACTGACAGACACTCACACTGACAGACACACACACTGTCAGACAGATACACACATACACACTGTCAGACACACTCACACACTCTTGCACACTCCCAGAATTACATTTTTTTAGGCCCACCCAGCCTCCTTACCTTTTGGAGAGCTGATGAGGGTCCTTTCCCTAGGGTCCAGTGCAGGGCTGTTCTGTAATCCGGCATTTTCTCTCTCCTCACGTGCATGGTTTAGTTTGCCAGGGTTGGAATGTCGTCATATTCCAGCTCCTGGCATCACAGGGGGCACACAAGGGAGGAGAGAGGAAATGCCAGATCAACCTCCCTCGCCGTCCACACTGCCGCCTGCCTCCTGTCCTCCCACCCCATTGCAGTATATATTGGCAGAGTAGGCACCTGCCATCTAGGTAAGCAGGTGCCTACTCTGCCTCACTACATAGGAGCCGACATGGGGATGCCCTAAGGTGGCCAGATGGCCACCTCCTGGCACCCTGTGAGAGGATTCCTGTCAGCGACCCCACCTCTGGCGGCTGATGGTCGCAGGTGTCAGCAGGGTGGCCATGCCCCCTGGAGTGACAGACCCATTCGCAGCTGCAACCCCTGCGACGGTGGTAGTTGTGCCACTGACTATGGAGTCTTTTCTAACTCTAACTCTTTTAACATGTTTTCTTATCCTTCTCATACAATGAAACAAGTGATATTCAGGGGAAGGGGGATTTGTTTGTACAACTATGGCAGTGACCCTCAGAACAGATCCTACAACCCGAGTGTTATTCTGAGTTAGTACTCAACTTACCTACAAAAGAAACCTTGTCTTCAGAAAATATTCAGTGAAAATCACCAAACATGGTTCCAATTATCCCATGATAAGTCAGTATGTTAAATAATGTTTGTCTTTCTTGCAGGAAAAAAAAGAAAGAAAGCTTTAGGGTGTAAAACAACCGCAAGCCTCCAGAGTGGAGCGCTAAACAGTATAACACAGCATACACTAACCCTTAAATGGGTATATTAATTGTTCAATTAAATATTGTACAACTGGAGAAAGAAATCAAAAAGGGAAAGAAAACTCTATGACAGGGGTGCCCAAATAGTAGATATCCAGATGTTTTCAAAATACAACTCCCATGATGCTTTGCATACCTTTAGAATGCCTTTAGAATTACAAAGCATCATGGAAGCTGTAGATTTAAAACAATTGGGGATGTGTAACCTTTAGCTCTTTTGTGAGTATAAAGTAAGACTAGTTAAACTTCCATGAATATGAGCCTCAAAAGACAGGCCTCACAATCCCCTTTTCTATGCTCCAAAATGTTGGCTTGGAAAAACCAGAAACCAGAAACAAAAGCAACAGTCATACACAGCATAAAAACTCACATAAATAAAGACACTGCTCACCTTAACCAGAACCCAGGGAACTTGTCTCTGGGTATAGTAGCTTATGTGCCTATAAGGGGGCACATCCCTTCTTGTGGAAGCAGATAGGTGTGGAGGCTAAAATGACTTGTAGGCAATTAACTTACAAAATAGAACTTTTAAAACAATAGCAAACAAAACAAGGTGCTCAAAGATTTTGCATTTTTTTGAGACCAATTAAACATTGCAGTAATAATGTTGCATTACATTCAACCTCAAGAACATGAATGTAAAATGATTATTAGCATGCATCATAATGAACTTAATTGTATTCCATGTCTATCTCAGCAAACTATTTTTATCTTAATTTTACCTTTATTATTTAATCTTCTAGGACAAGTGTTAAAATAAGTAATTATTTTGTGAACATGAACCATATTTTCAAGTTATGTGTAATGCCTATAATGCCAAACTATAATTTCAGATATGGTGCTGTTGAAAGAAATCACTGTTTTAGCTTGTAACCTTTCCCCTCCCCCTTCTGCTTTTATGCTGTCTTTTTTAAAAATGTTGTTTCAACTATGTTTTATTGAAGAGGCTTTTAGGTGTAGCCATTGTTTCAACTTCTTCAGAAGAACAATTCCAGATATGTTCCAGTTCAGCCATGTTGCAGTACTGCTTTTTTAGGCTACTTATGTTCCTGGCTAGACGTCCATTCTATTATAGTAAGTGTTCAGGTCCAGATCTTGATTTAAAATTAGGATTTGCCAAGTCAGGTCAAGTGTTCAATTCAAACTCTGTTCCTCAGATGCTTTCTATGTTCTAGTGTACTTTATTCTAGTCCCACGCCCCTCGTCTTTATTCTTTTCTTGTTACTAATCCTTTTGTCTTGTCTTGCTTAATTTGCTCCCAGTTGACCAATCCATGTTTTATTTGCTATCTTGCGGACTGCCTATTGTTGAAGTAGTAAACTATATTTCAATGATTTGGCTAAAGTTGAATAGCATCTACGTAGAAAGCTTTACCTTGACCTTTTTATTGAGGAGGCGTTGTTTGTATCAGTACAAGACATACCTGTGACATTCATTGTTTGAATTGATGGCTAGTAATATTCAAATAAACCACACACAGACTTTACAAACAGAAAGGACAGACATACATTGAGTAGATTACCTTGTGGGTAATTCCTACCCGGTAAAATTTGACATCACCTGAGTTATGAGTTAAGCGTGGACATGACGTTCGGATACTCCTTTATTGTATTTTCAGTTGTTTCAGTGAAAATGCTGATGCATTTTTAATGAGCGTTAATAAAATAAATGTATATTCTAGCCCAATATAGATTTACTATTCACACAGTGGATTTCCAGAAAAATTAAGCAGTATTATATATATATATATATATATATATATATATATATATATATATATATATATATAGATAGATAGATAAATTTTTGTTGCAGTAAAATTCTCTCAAGTGGAAACCTCACTGTAAATTTGTCATTTTTCATTGCACAGATAGCACTTTGTTGTACTGTGAGCAATGTTTACTTTTGAGTGCTTGCAAACGTAACTCTAGAAAATGTCAGAGATAAACCACTACTTCTAATTTGAGGAATAGCCAAAATAATCAACCACTTGGCACGATAAACAGGAAACTAAGACAGTTTTACGCCGACACAATAAAATATTTTTATTGTGTCATTCTTTATAAGAGAAGTGGCCGTTTTGGTTTCTGAAATTCTCAATGTTTTATGCACATAGCATCTGATTAGACAAAGAATGCATAAATCAAGGTTATTTCTTAGTTCCAGTACTTAATATTATTTATTGTCTTTACCACTTGCAAGATCATATCTATTGAATGATTCACCGTGCATTTGTATTGTATACTAGAAGGATTCTTTGAATATTATATTTATGTGCAATTTTGAGTCTGTAGATGTAAATGTGAAGCTGTTGTATTCACTTTTTTAAACCCCTTAGTGACCAGACCGCTTTTCAATTTTGTTACCGTTTTGGACCAGGGCTGTTTTTATATTTCTTTGGTGTTTGTGTTTAGCTGTAGTTTTTTTCTTACTCATTTACTGTACCCACATATATTATATACTGTTTTCCTCACCATTAAATGGTCTTTCTAAAGATACCACTATTTTCATCATATCATATAATTTACTGTAAAAAAATTATAAAATATGATGAAACAATGTAAAAAAAAACACACTTTTTCTAACTGTGACCCCCAAAATCTGTTACACATCTACAACTGCTAAAAAAAACACCCAAGTTACATTGTAACACTGATATCTGTCAGGAATCGCTGAATAACCCTTCATATGTATATATTTTTTTAAAAGAAGACAACCCAAGATATTAAACTTGGGGTATTTTGACTCTTTTCATGCAACCATTTTACCACCAATCTATACCAAATGTAAAAAAAAAATGAATTGGTGAGTTTTTTGACACACAAAGAAATGTAAGAATACATGTACTGTAACTTTAAAGTTTACTGCCAAAGAACACCCCAATACATGTTCAGGAACATCTCCTGAGTACAGTGATACCACCCATATATGTCATGTTCTCTGGGGGTTAAAATATCTTCCAGTTTTCCAACTTGGAATTTTTACAGCTGGTCATCATGTACCCATGCCCTATTTGGGACATTTAAGAAGACAACCAATGTAATTTACCCCCATCAAACCATATATTTTTGAAAAGTAGACAATCCAGGGTATTCAATATGGGGTATGTCCAGACTTTGTTAGTAGTCACATAGTCACAAACACTGGCCAAATGTAGCATTTATATTTGTTTGTGTGTTCAAAAGGCAAAAAAAAACAATTATGGACGCTAAATTTGGAAAGTTTTTGTGACTAAGTGGCTACTAAAAAAGACTGGACACACCCCATTTGCAATTCCTTGGGTTGTCTTCTTTTGCAAATGGGGGTAATTCTCATTCCTGGGCTACCATATGCTCTCAAAGGCAACATAACCAATCTGGCAAATTTCAATGAGAAAAAGGGCCTTATATTTGACCCTGTAACTTTCAAAACCACTGTAAAACCTGTACATGGGGGGTACTGTTATACTCGGGAGACTTCGCTGAACACAAATATTAGTGTTTCAAAGCAGTAAAACGTATCACAACAATGATATCATCAGTGAAAGAGCCGTTTGTGTGTGAAAAATGTGAAAAGCTTCACTTTCACTGACATCATCATTGTAATACATTTTACTGTTTTTAAACACTAATATATGTGTTCAGCGAAGTCTAATAAGTAATACAGTACCCCCCATGTACAGGTTTTAGGGTGTCTTGGAAAGTTACAGGGTTAAATATAGTGCTAGCATATTAAATTCTCTGGACTTTCGGCCTGAGTTGTCAGGCAAGTCACACAAATTGCAATCAATAAAATTACTTAATTATGTAAAAATATTACATAAATATGCACGTAGAATTTAAATACATATACATATTTATATATTTGAAGTCTACGTGTATATTTATGAAATTATTTATGTAATTATGTATATAGACATATATATATATTTCGGATTATTTTTATTTATTTATATATACAGGGATATATATAATTTCATTCTTAGTGTATTTATATATATATATATATATATATATATATATATATATGTATATTAATATCAAAATACAGTTAGAATAAACTTACATATATATATATATATATATATATATATAATTTATTTGTATTATTTTTACATTTTTATTTATTTTTATTGATTATTATTTATTTTTATAATAATATCTATATACTATATATAGTTATTATATATTATATATATATATACATATATATATGTGTGTGTAATTTTACTCTAAGTGTATTTTTTTATTAATATATGTATATATTAATAAAAAATACACCTAGTATGACATTATATATAAGATATATATAAGATATATGTTAAGGCGGAGCCTGTAGTTGTGGGAGGGGTTAACCGGCTATTTAAACTCTAACCAACCTATCATGGCCGACATCAAGTCAGACTCCCCACCCACCAACACCCCTTAGCTAACACTCCTTAGGTGGGCCCTCATTATTTCAGGCCTACTCGGTCGTCGATTTAGGCACACCACAACCGACTTACGTTCATAACACATCAATTCACATACGGCTTAATGTCCCTGACTACAAACATATATATATACCGTATTTTTCGCTCCATATGACGCACTTTTTTCCATTCAAAAGTGAGGGGAAATGTCTGTGCGTCTTATGGAGTGAATATGAAGCTTTACTTACCTGTCTTGTAGCGTTGGCTGGCAGCACAGGGCGCACCGTAGTTCTTGAACTTCAATTTTAGGTTCCGGTTTCCCGCGGGACTGAAAGGAAGTGCGCACTCAGTGTGCACACTTCCTTTCAGTCCCGCCAGAAACCGGAACCTGAAATTGAAGTTCCAGTACCGTGGTGCGCGCTGTTAAGCCGGCCAACGCTACAGGACAGGTAAGTAATTATGGCACACTATGGAACAAGGAGAGGGGAGGGGGGAGTGACACTATGGGAGGGAAAGTGCACTATGGGACAAGGGAAGCTGGAGCATACTATGGGAAGGGGGGAGAACACTATGGGAAGGGGGAACACTATTGGATGAGGAGAGGGGGGAACACTATTGGACAAGGGGAGGGGGGTTAAAGAACACTTGGACAAGGGGATGGGGGGTTAAAGAACACTATGGGACAGGGGAGGAGGGGTTAAAAATCACTATGGGACAGGGGAGAGGGGGTTAGAAATCACTATGGGAGAGGGGAGGAGGGGTTAAAAATCACTATGGGACAGGGGAGGAGGGGTTAAAAATCAATATGGGACAGTGGAGAGGGGGTTAGAAATCACTATGGGAGAGGGGAGGAGGGGTTAAAAATCACTATGGGACAGGGGAGGCGGGGTTAAAAATCAATATGGGACAGTGGAGAGGGGGTTAGAAATCACTATGGGACAGGGGAGGGGAGGTTAAAGATCATTATGGGACAGGACAGGGGAGTGGGTGGTAAGGAACACTGGGGGACAGTCCCCCAGACAGCCCCCCAGTGAAGAAGAACTCTGATCGCCGGCGGGGGAACGGTGGCAGTCGGTAAGTACATGGGAACAAAACAAGCAAGTAAATTAGGTGGACAGCGCTAAGGATTATTATAATAAAATCATACATACACAGGTAGCAGCAGATTTCGCAATTATGTGCGAATTAAAAGTACAATGATAGTGCAGTATGTTGGTGAATAGCTGCTTTATTGGATAGAGAGCACTTGTCACTTTTTTCACTATCTGGTAAGTACATGGGAGAGGAAGAGGGAGAGGGAGGGAGAGGGAGCGGGAAGGAGAGGGAGCGGGAAGGAGAGGGAGGAAAGGGGTTAATTTAAAAAAAAAAATTTTATTTATTCACTGAGTGCCTCGACCTCACAACATCGAGGCATCGCTGCAATACCATTAGAGCAGCTGAAATTGATCATGATCACTTCCAGCGCTCTAATTAGCCGCGGGCTTACCTGATACGTCCAAGGTCGCGATGGGGTTAAGCATCAAATCCATACACATAAAGCACTTTAGCTTGTTAGTCTGTCATATTTGTGACAGTTTATAAAAGCGCCACTTTAGATTTTATAACTGGGGGCAGGACATCTCATTTAGAAGCACAGGAAAGTCATGATTTCTTGTACATATGGAAGCGCACCTCCAGCACAGACGCTTCTCAATATCATTGGAATATACCCCAACTCAGACTGAAAGTCGGTTTTGGGGAAAGTGGGGATGGCTTGCAAAGACTTCAGACCAGCAAAGTACCAAATCCAAAAATATATTCATATGTGTTTTATACAAGGATACATATTTATTTATTTATTTATCAACTTCTTCCACACATAGAGCCTTTAACTTTCCCTTTCTCAGTGTATAAAGGATCTGGCCAAGCATGGGAATCTTAGACAAAAGGCGCATGATCAATCTGGATGAAGAATGGTGTGTTGCTACCTCCAAAGGCATAACTATGTGAATAGTGAACCTTATTGATTTTGGGCTACAATACACGTGAATGTATCTAGTTACCTGTGTTGTACTATATACAAGTGTCACCAGGGGTGCCTGAGAGGTGGATCCCCAGATGTTGTAGAACAACAACTCCAATGATGCTTTGCTTGCCTTTAGAATGACAAAGCATCGTGGAAGCTGTAGTTTAAAACATCTGGGGATCTACCTTTTGGGCAGCCCTGATCGGCACTATGATCTGTGTTTTTATTTTTATTTTATATGCAACACACCTGACCTCCCAGACATTAATATTTTAGAGGATGGTAAGATAACCCTATGTTTTCAGTGCTTCACTATATTATAGGTGCTGCACTTATTGTTTTTAGTAGGTTTTCCACGTATTGTGTATATGTGTGTATATTTGGGTGAGGGGAGTAAGGTTAACCCTTCACGGGGGATTTTGAGCTGCTGTTTACAATAGATATTTGAAGGGCTTGTACACACAAATTTTAATATTCTTTTTAAAAGACTAGATACCTTGACACCTAAAAATAAGTTAGGATTTCTGCTACTCAATGACCAAGGAGATACACCATTCAGTTATTGCACAGGCATGACCTGAAGCACTACACCCAAATTCATCACCATTATTTTTTTCTCTTTCTCAATTTCTTTGGGGTACCCTGTTTAATTCCGTTTAATAGACACTTGAATTTATCATAGCTGTTGATACTCAAAGTTGTGTTCCTTACCAGAACCCACACAAAGGAAAATACAATCTACATTTTCAGAAGTCAACAGAAGTCAACCTTTATGCACCGTTATTCTTGACCAGAATTCAAAGATTTGATTTTGGTGTGCCAGTTTTTGTGTGGCAACAAATATTTCAATGGTATTAAAGAACATAAGCTAAAGAATAGATAGTTAACATTTAAACTTTTTGCCACAGTGACTTATACTCTTAATTCTCTGGAAAAAAAATCTACACTATAAAATTTTATAATCACACTCTTTGTCTGTGCTGCAAAGTATATTATTAAAAAAATACATGAATAAATAATATTCTAGGAAAACATATCTCCTTGTCTGCAAACCTACCTACTAAAGTCTTTTTTAAAGGGCAGTGAAACATTTCTCAATACTTAGTATAATTAATAAATAAACACATATATGTATATTTTAACACCTCTTTTAACACCTTCACTACATTATTTTTTTTTTTTTTAAAAGTAAGTGTAACATTTGTTTGAAACTTAGAATTCCCAGCTAGCACTTTTAATTAGGAAATTAACACAATTGTGAGTATAGATTACCATGTACACCTAGGAAATGTAAAATATGCTAATTCACAGAATTTTAAGTTTTGTGTATTGTTTTCATTCGGTGCAGTTATAATGGGGGGAGCTACATATCTACTGCATAAAACGTTTGCAAGCTACCGCCCACCTCTTTTGTGCCCTACTATGGGTTTATAAGTGTCTAGGGGTTTATAAGACAACCCATTTCTGTCTTATTAGAGCTTTTGTATTTTATCTGAACTGTTAGTTTAAGGCTTACCTGAGAGATTTTGCCTTAACAGGGCAGGTGAGCTAACACTTTACCAGCCTTTGAAGTGGTACTAAAAACCTCCTGTTACTTAAATATTATTATGATTTGTTATAGTGCACTGGATTATTTTATTTGCTTTTGTTCTATGTATTTGGTCTGATGAGTACTATAATCACTGCTGCCACTTAAGAGTTGTAGTACTTTGAGCCTAGGGCTTCATTTTATGTACAAATTCTACTGGAGAAAACCAATAAACTAGCCAGGAGTAAGTAGATAAAGTGAAATAGAAAAATATATAATACAAATATGAATGATAAGATATAATTGGAATGATGAAAATAAAAATAGAAATAGAAAAATATGAATAAAAATAAAAATACAAATAAACCTAGGTAAATGATATATCAACTAAACAGTGATATTATAACACAATAAAAAAAACTTAAACAATCTTGAATGTATATAGCATATTGATCAGAGTCCAACTCTGTAAATCACATAAAAGTTGATAATCTGAGGCTGTATCAGCTAACTGTAATCCCAGAAAGATAACCTACTATAGTACTATCAGGGAAATGTACTGGTGACGCTAAAGGTAATATAGTATCAGTCTTATATCCTAAAGTGAAATTAAAACTGATACATAAATCATAGGATGATACAGTCTTAATAAGGATATTGAATCAATTAAAACCACAAAGTTTATCGAGTCTGTGCCGGATTGTATTAAAAAATGAAAGATGAAAATACACTCACAAAAGGGTTCAAAGTGGTGGCATATGATACCAGATCAGGAGCCTACAGTCCAGAAGATCCTAGTAGCTTCCTCCTGCCGGCTGGATCAGGGGAAGTGTAGATCTCTGTGAGGTGTCAGACACTGGATGTTTGCCACATACATTCCACTGTGGCTCAGGATGCCTTCCACTTGACTGCCTTCTGAGTGCTTCGGGTATGATGCTTTCCTTATGCGTTTTGTGATCGGCTGATCACTTCATCAGAGATATAAACCGAGGACGGTCAAACTGATGCTATCCTCTGATGAAGTGATCAACCGATCACGAAACGCGTAAGGCAAGCATCATACCCGAAGCACTCAGAAGGCAGCCAAGTGGAACGCATCCCGAGCCACAGTGGAACCCATGCTGCGAGCATCCAGTGTCTGACACCTCACAGAGATCCACACTTCCCTCGATCCGGCCGGCAGGAGGAAGCTACTAGGATCTTCTTGATTGTAGGCTCCTCATCTGGTATCATTTGCCACCACTTTGAACCCTTTTTTGAGTGCCTTTTTTAATCTTTCACTTTTTAATAAAATCTCTACTAGAGAGCTCAATGTCTTTGTATTGCATTTGATAGAATCCGGAACAGACTCGATAAACTGCAAGAACTTTGTTGTTTTTATTGATTCAATATCCTGATTAAGACTGTATCATCCTATGATTTATGTATCAGTTTAAATTTCATTTTATGATATAAGTTTGATACTATATTACCTTCAGCTTCACCAGTATATGTTCCTGCTTATACTATAGTAGGCAATCTTTCTGGGATTACAGTTAGCTAATACAGCCTCAGATTATCAATGTTTAGGTGATTTACCAAGTTGGACTCTGATAAATGTGCTATGTGCATTCAAGATTGTTTAAGATTTTTTGATTGTTTTATATCACTGTTTAGTTGATATATCACGTACCTAGGTCGATTTTTATTCTTATTTTCATTTTTATTTTATTTCTCCTTATTTTTCCTTTTTTCTGTTTCTTTTATTCTTATTTTTATTTCTATTTCTATTTTTATTTTTATCATTCCTACTGTATCGTATAGTTTATATTTGTATTTTCTATTTTTCTATTTCACTATATCTACTAACTCCTGGTTAGTTTATTGGTTAGTAGAATTTTTACCCTTCTTTTATAGCTTAAGGTGGTAGCTATTGTTTTTCCAGTGAGATAGTAGTTATAGTTGCTTGGTTTAGGTCTTCTAAATTGAACTTAGGTGGGATATCACACCGTTAATTGATTTTTATATTTTTATATGTTTATATTTTATCTATTCTTGGGTGTGATTTCCCATTTTTTAGTTTATACTCACTTCATTTTATGTGTTTGTATTTGTTTTTTATTACGCAGCTATGCTACAGTGCTGCTGCCCACCCCATAGTAATATCCCTTTCGGTCACATTAGAGATTTTGTCTTTTAGGTAAAAGCAGCAAAGTGAATTGTTAGTATAGGATATACCTAGGTCTGCTCTGATGGGGTAGATACGTTTAAATATCGATGGCCCTTGGAGAAGCACTTAAAACCTCATGTTAATGAAATGTTCATAGGGATTTGGGATAGGATACAGGTATTTTTTATACTTTTGTTCTATGTATTTTGGTTGATACCTGCCGAGTTGTAGGGGTTTGAGCACAGGGCTTAATTTTGTGTATTTGTACTGCATAAAACTTGTCATACAGGTTCTGAAACAGCAGAACATTGGCACATGTTTACAACTTATAGATAAAAATTGCCTTATGCCCTGTGTGTGAATAGGTGTGGGAAATTGGTTGGCATTTACATGGAATGTGTTTTCCAAAACTTTTAGCAGAATACCAGTATTGCGGCGGTGGTTAATTCACTAAGCACTGAATTATAGCACATTGGAAACTCAACTATAGCATGTAGTCCAAAATAACTTATTTGGAATAATTCAGAATTAACTCAGCAATCGTCACAGCTTGCTAGTTATAGCCTGCATTTAGTATTGCAGTTTTCATTTTCAGTTTACCAGTAACCAAATCTGTGAATAATAAACCCTAGTGTAATCAACCAAGGGTATGTCGGTATAATGCATATAACCATGAGTTGTCTGGCTAAATTCGACATCTGCATCTCAATGGACATTGAAGACTGTCATTGCAGCCTGCACATATGGTTCAATTGTGATTATCACTAAGTCCTATGTTATGAGCTAGAATTATATCTACTTTAGTAAGCTTTTTATTGTGTTGCATTTCTAACTCAAAGAAAAGCAGAATGCTAAATTCATGTAATTTAAAAGATACAAATTCTGCCAGAGAAAGATCTTTACATTCTCCACCAAAGATTATAACCTACACAACTGAGGTATTTTTGTAATTTCCACCACAATGGATCTTCTTAATCTCTATCACAGGAAAATATATGTAATCTTTACTGCAGGATGATCTTTGTAATCACAAGAAGATCTTTAAAACCTCCAACACAGTGGGATATGAGAAATAGCCACCACAGGACGATATGTGTTATCTCCAAACCATAGGATAAGCTTTACTAATATTTACCACAGTGATGTCTTTGGAAACTGTACCGGTAGGGAGATCTTTGAGATCAATCACATGGAAATATTTGTAATTTTCACCAACGGGAGATTTTTTAAATATATAACACAGAAATCTTGGTAATTAACCATGCCTGTAGATATTTGCAATCTCCACCCAAGGGAGATATTTGTAATTTTGACCACAAGGGGATCTATGCTTACTGAAACCGTGTGTAGATGTCTTAACCAGTGGTAGTTTATGAAAATTTTATTGGGTTGAAGAATGTGGAAGTATTTACAGCATGATGTATATCTGTCCTCTAAAACACTGCTCCTCAACCCTCTCCTCAAGGCACACCTAACAGTCCAGGATTTAGTGATTACTGGGTATGTCTAAGGTGTTTAGAAAAAAGAAAACACAAACACCTTAGAGTCTAAGGTGTTTTTTTTTTAAAAAAACACCTAGAATACACCCCTTGAGTATTCGTTTTATATGTGTGTTTTGACTATTGATTAAAGATTTATCGGTTTTATGTTCAGTAACCTCTAAGATTGAGATGATACTTCGTTGGTGGTAAAAAATGATTTGAAGCCAGGCCTCTAGATGGGGTTTTGTCTTCATCAGTCTTCATGGTTAAATGGTGAACCAAGCCTGCTTGTAGAATTGAGTGCTATAGCTGATGGAAAGAGTCAGCTCCTAGAAATCTTTAGTTAAATGGCCAACTGGGTGGTATATAAAGAGAGATGTCAAATTATTGAGAAGATTTAGGAAATAGCAAATATCCAGTTTAATGCACACAGTGATGTGAATGTGATTCCCGGAGGAGAAATACTGATGATGAATTAAATCACATTAAAACAGCAAATACATCATATCAAGTTGACGATGTGCTGCATCAAATTATATTACTTGAAAGGCTTCCAATTACCTTGCAAATAATTATTTAAGTGAAAGCAGCATGTTCCACCTGCAACAGAGTGAAAAGTGGCCTCAAAAAACAAGACTGTGGACATTAGAATAAAT
Source organism: Pelobates fuscus (assembly GCF_036172605.1). NCBI lineage: Eukaryota > Metazoa > Chordata > Amphibia > Anura > Pelobatidae > Pelobates > Pelobates fuscus. The sequence continues at coordinate 104,392,359 of NC_086319.1, read as the reverse complement.
AAATAACAGCCAAGAAAAGTTGGCAGAAGGATTATTTGGCTGCACTCTAACGGAATGAGGATTGATCTGCTACATTTTGATGGTGGAAATATTTTCCATAGTATAAAAGAAGCTTACGAATCAAACACTGACAATGCACAGACAATTATCCTACTTCTAGGATAAAAATAAAATAAACAACATCTCAGGACATTTTTTCAGATGGATTACATAGATCCACTACAAAAAGAATGAAGTGGTTTTATCAAATAATGTACCGTATATTTTTTTTACAATATTGAGTTCTATCCTATTTGATTGAGAATCAAACATAGAAGACACATACAGTGACAACACAAGCATTGACAATGCATCACTTCAAACGATATTACTTCTGTAGAAGACTGACAAGATACATACTGATAAAGGGTGATACCAGGGTTGTAATTGTAACTGGAGAGTCCCACTTCCCAGGGGATCACAAGGGCATATCCTACAGAGAAACATTTCAATTATATTTCAAATATTCTTGTATAGCAAACGTTGGCTGAGCATACCAGTTCCAAGTTCTAGCTATAGCTTTGATTTAATTATTTTGGGTTAACAATTGAAAAGATCACAAACGTTTTCCAATGATTTGTGTACAAAAATCCCAATAGACTTTAATAGTGACCCTGGATCTATAGTGCACAAAATTGTATTTTACAAAGGTTGAACTTGACGGATACCAGTTTTTTTCAACCTATGTAACTACGTATATAAATATGCTGGTTTTGTTCTTTTCTAAGCGTAAAAGTGTTTTATTTATTTAGCAATTTTGATCATCTGGGTGGCTTATAACCATATATCAGAGTTCAACATTCAGATTATGTCATCCAGATGAGTAAAAGTAGTCATCTTGAGCCCAACTGTTGGGACATCTCTACTGGTTAGTGATGCACAGACTACAAATTAGTGTCCTGTAGCAGAGACTATAATTTTGTAGTATTCTCCGTAGATGATTTTGGTAAGAATAGTTGACAGATTCCATTCGGTAACATGAGGCAAATCAGGCAACATCATTTGTTTGAAGCAATTTAAACAAAAAAAATCTTGTATGTGCATCATTTAAAAAAAATTATAAAGATGCATGATATACAAGTTACCACTGCACTTCCTTTCTGTGCGAACACCTGTGACCTAATTGCCTAATTGCGGCTACAGCAAGGTCCCCGATACCCCCCAGTAGACTACACGGCCAATAACTACCAAAGCTGCCACACCCCTGAGGCCCCCCCATCCTGAGTACTAAGACCCTGTGGATAAGCACACCTTACATGCGGGGATAACTCTCCTTCCCAACTTACGAAACACGAAGGGTGCAATTGTATGCTCAGAAATTATTTGTTGATCAATGCCAGTATTCTGTGTAACTACCAGTACTATGTGTAACAACATGTTTAGCAATTTGCCAAAAAAAATTGTTCCTGTGACAATGTGTGATATTTGCATGATATAATAAAAATGAAACATTGAAAAAAAAAATTATAAAGATGAATGAACTTGGAAAAAATAAAAATTAAAAGTTGATGACATTCATACACTTTGCACAGCTCACAGATTTTGCAGCTACTGTTGTGGTTTGTGTCCAAACTGGGAAGGTACTGACACTCCATCAGCCAATTCTAGCTCACACATGTAATTTAAATATCATAGGAGAGCTGCATATTTCACATAAAACCCTGGCCAGCATGTGTTTGAGTGATATGTAGTACATTACTAGCAGCAATTCATTGCAGGGAAATGCATGAATGAAAATGCAAACTCCAACATCAGCTGCTATCTGCTTCTAATAGCTTTATTTATTTATTTATTTATTTATTTTCTTATGAATGGAGATCTGAACTCTACCTTTTCCTACATCAAAAGCCAGGAAGTAGGCTATTACAGGCTGTTGGAAATAGTATGGGGCGTGCTTGGGGAAATCATAGCTTCTCCAAATGGCAAGTGTTTGTAAAACACTTACACCCATACTTACAAACGTGCACACTGTGACAACATACCTGCCAATCTTGCCTACCCACATTCCAGGAGGTAGGCAGGCAAGAGAGCATCCTACTCAGGGAAGACTGTAAGAAGTGCATATGCCTATCAAAGTGCAGGTGCTTCCATTAAAGGGTCAGGTCCTCCTATAAAAGGATTAGGTCTGCTCATTAAAGGTCAGCCCCTAAAGAGAGTGGCAGATTAAAGGCAGATTACTGAAGTATCTTGTGCATGGTCCTAGTGCCCAGGCTGTTCCTGCATTTTAAATTCTGGCAGATATGAAGATTAGGGACAGGACCCCAGGACATAGTTTTGCAGGGACAGTACCCCACAATGTGGGATTGTCCTGGAAAAATCGGAAATGTTAGCACCAATGTGACAAATGCCTACATCTACACCCACATATACACAGATTCATACATAGGCCCAAACAAGAATACGTACACCTACATGCAAACAGACCCATATAACCATGCAGAGATACATATACAAATTTATATATGCAACATGGCTAAAGGCATTCATTAATTCAGCAGCCGTTGCTGTTCAGACAAAAATTCCCCTATCATGGGACAGAATTTGCCCTGGTGCTGCCACTGTGAAGGATCCAAGGAATGGTTTACAAACCTCTGGTGCCTTATTGCTGTGAGAGATTTCAAGTTGTCCTGAACCAGCATTTTCGTGACTATTGCATTTATAGTTTAAAATAGAAACATAGAAACATAGAAACATAGAATGTGACGGCAGATAAGAACTATTTGGCACATCTAGTCTGCCCAATTTTCTAAATTCTTTCATTAGTCTCTGGCCTTATCGTACAGTTAGGATAGCCTTATGCCTATCCCACGCATGCTTAAACTCCTTTACTGTGTTAACCTCTACCACTTCAGCTGGAAGGCTATTCCATGCATCCACTACCCTCTCAGTAAAGTAATACTTCCTGGTATTATTTTTAAACCTTTGTTCCTCTAATTTAAGACTATGTCCTCTTGTTGTGGTAGTTTTTCTTATTTTATATATAAACTCCTCCTTTACTGTGTTGATTCCCTTTATGTATTTAAATGTTTCTATCATATCCCCCCTGCCTCGTCTTTCCTCCAAGCTATACATGTTAAGATCCTTTAACCTTTCCTGGTAAGTTTTATCCTGCAATCCATGAACCAGTTTAGTAGCCGTTCTCTGAACTCTCTCTAAGGTATCAATATCCTTCTGAAGATACGGTCTCCAGTACTGCGTACAATACTCCAAGTGAGGTCTCAGCAGTGTTCTGTACAATGGCATGAGCACTTCCCTCTTTCTACTGCTAATACCTCTCCCTATACAACCAAGCATTCTGCTAGCATGTCCTGCTGCTCTGTTACATTGTCTGCCTACCTTTAAGTCGTCAGAAATAATCACCCCTAAATCCCTTTCCTCAGATGTTGAGGTTAGGACTCTATCAAATATTCTGTACTCTGCCCTTGGGTTTTTACATCCAAGATGCATTATCTTGCACTTATCCACATTAAATGTCAGTTGCCTAAATCATTAGCCATTTGGCTTATCCCTCCTGGAACATCAACCCTGTTACATATCTTAGTATCATCAGCAAAAAGACATACCTTATCATCAAGACCTGCAATATCACTAATAAAAATATTAAAGAGAATGGGTCCAAGTACAGATCCCTGAGGTACCCCACTGGTGACAAGCCCAAGCTTCGAATATACTCCATTGACTACAACCCTCTGTTGCCTGTCACTCAGCCACTGCCTCACCCATTCAACAATATTGGAATCCAAACTTAAAGATTGCAGTTTATTGATAAGCCTTCTATGTGCAACAGTTTCAGAAGCCTTACTGAAATCTAGGTAAGCAATGTCTACTGCACCACCCTGATCTATAATTTTAGTTACCCAATCAAAAAAATCAATATTATTAGTTTGGCATGATCTCCCTGAAGTAAACCCATGTTGTCTCTGATCTTGAAATCCATGTGTTTTTAGATGTTCAACAATCCTATCCTTTAACATGGTTTCCATCACTTTCCCCACTACTGAAGTAAGGCTTACTGGCCTATAGTTGCCCGACTCCTCCCTATTACCTTTCTTGTGAATGGGCACAACATTCGCCAACTTCCAATCTTCTGGGACTACTCCTGTTATCAATGATTGGTTAAATAAATCTGTTAATGGTTTTGCTAGTGCACCACTAAGCTCTTTTAATAGATTTGGGTGTATTCCATCAGGTCCCATTGACTTATTTGTCTTTACTTTTGACAGTTGAAATAGAACCTCTTCCTCTGTAAACTCACGTGTAATAAATAACTCATTTATACTTTTTCTTAACTGAGGTCCCTCTCCTTCATGTTCATCTGTAAATACCGAACAAAAATATTCATTGAGGCAGTCAGCTAGACCTTTATCCTCTTCTACATACCTTCCTTATTTTGTTTTTAATCTAACTAATCCTTGTTTTACTTTTCTTTTCTCATTTATGTATCTAAAAAAAGTTTTGTCCCCCTTTTTTACTGACTGCTATTTTCTCTTCTGTGTGTGATTTGGAAGCTCTTATAACTTGCCTTGCTTAGCCTCTTTCTGCCTAATCTTATAGATCATTCTGTCTTCCTCACTCTGGGTTTTTTTATAATTACTAAATGCTAACTTTTTGTTTTTTACTATTTTGGCCACATCTGCGGAGTACCACAGTGGTTTCTTGAATTTTTTGCTTTTACTGACAAGCCTAATGCAATTTTCTGTTGCCTTCAGTAGTGTAACTTTTAAATACAATCCCCACAACATCACTAGCCTCAGTGCCTCTCTGCACAACACCACTAGCCTCAGTGCCTCGCTGCACAACACCACTAGCCGCAGTGCATCTCTCCACAACACCACTAGCCTCAGTGCCTTTCTCCACAACACCACTAGCCTCAGTGCTTCTCTCCACAACACCACTAGCCTCAGTGCCTGTCTCCATAACACCATTACACTCTGAAAGTGCAGAAAATGAATTATGTAGAGCAACAGACTGCGCAATATGCCTTTTATCCACAACTCTAAGTCTACCAGATCCTACAGTTATCCATCTGCCATTCCTATTATGTCTCTGCGGCAGTGGCTTTGCAGCAGTTCCAGCCTGAGTTTGTTTACCAGATAATTTACAAATCTCAGACTTTAAAAATACAATCTCCTGCCGCAAGATAGAGAACTGTCTACAGATTAGACAACAACCAAACCTCCAAAAAGTGGAACGTGAAACAAATGCATAGCAACTATTACATTGAACTAAGTCTGCCATTCCAATGAGGTGAATAATTAAAATCAAACAAATCTTAACTTTTTATTTATCCTCCTGAATACCTCAGATTACCTCCAGGTTATCTCCAGAATATCTCAACCACACACACTTAGAAGCAACACTTAGATGAACTAAAAATAACATTTACTGAACTAAAACTCTACAATAAACATGAAAGATACAAATAAAGCAACTGGCTGGAATACATACTTGTATTTATAGCATAACAACAGATTAACATACTGTATAGCTACCTCTCATCCATTGTTACAAAATGGCAGTGGTGGTGGGAGGGGGGGGGGGGTGCAGTCCTTACCTCTTCCTGCCTAGAGTCATTTTTCTAAAGAGCACTATTTGTGTACGGACTCATGGTAGTGATACAAAGTCTCATGGATCTATGAGTACATACAGTAATGGATTATAAAAGATTGTTGTGTAGCGTACCAGCTAAAAGAACATTCAGAGCACTTTTTTTTTTTTAAAAGCAATTCCATTTTAATTTAAAATATGAGTTATGATTTGGTAAAAATGTTGAAAGTCTAAAGAATAATTTTCTTTCAACAATCCATTTTTCATGCATAAATAAAGCCTATGTCATTACTACTTGCAAAGGTTATTTCTGACAGGAAAATAATGTTATCCATTCCAATATAACTTGAGAGCTGGGACTCTGAAATACTCAAATTCTATGTCCTTTGCCCAATTATTTTCCTAAAAGCAGAAGAGACTAGAAACTAATTTGACTCTACATCTGCATGCACGACACATAAATAAAGCAGAGAAAGTAAATAAGGGACTGTCAGCTAGATTTACTACATGGAACATTTCAAGACTCTCTGTGAGCACTATTTAAATGAACATAATGTTGATAAATCAGGTAACCAGCTACGGTTTTGCATATTCTGTTGTTACCTTGTTATGTTTGTTCAAGAAAAATGTGTGTGCTTAACTCAGTGTACACATACTTTAAAATAGTTTTCAGTTCCAGTCCTGCACTCATTTACATTTCTTTTCATTCTGGGGTCCCTGCACTTTACATGGAATGGAGAAGACTATTGAGTGCCCTGTTTCTGGAAGGGATAATGAATGTATAGGCACAAAATAAGTCATTTTTCTTTTCAAATAAAAACATTAGGAACAATTCAGCATATGCCTACTGTAAATATTTTATTTGGGGTTTTATTTGGTTTTGTATTTTCAACTCAGTTTTGTATCTTTATTTTTGTATTTTTTATTTGTACTCTATCCGTACTGTCTCTGGTTGACCTGTGTGCATACACTTACAAGGAAGTATTGTTTTTTAGAATGAAGTGGCTACGGTGGTAGGTTTATAGTGCAACATGCTGCAAAAACTTTTTTTTTTATTTTTTTGCAAAAATTAAATATGTATTTGAGCATGCACAAACATACAGCACATTAGTGAATCTTAAACCTTTCACATGCATTAAGGTTGTGTTGATAAGGAGTAACAGCACAGGCTATTAACTGTTTTAGGGAAGTAATATACAGTTGTGCTCAAAAGTTGTGACATTGTGGCATTGCTTTTGAAAATATGACTGATCGTGCAAAAAATGTTTTTTTGACGGATAGTGATCATATGAAGCCATTTATTGTCACATAGTTGTTTGGCTCCTTTTAACTCCTAATGATAACAGAAATCACCCTAATGGCCCTGATAAAACATTTACATGTTTGGCCTTGTTACAGACACACAAGGTGACACACACAGCTTAAAATGACAATTAAAGGTTAATTTCCCACACCAGTGGCTTTTTAAATTGCAATTAGTGTCTGTGTATAAATAGTTAATGAGTTTGTTAGCTCTCATGTGGATGCACTGAGCAGGTTAGATACTGAGCCTGCCTACGCTATGGCCTACGCCATTTGCCAAAATTACCTGTGTCTGTTAGTAATATTTGGGTTGGGATTTCTTGGTTGCTTTGGGGAATCACAGTCTTTAGTAATCATGATGGATCCAATATTTTACTGGCGGTATTTTCCATATGCTATGGCCTGCAGTCTTTTACATGACACTGAATACAATACGTTGCATATTGAGTAAGATGCAACATATCCCATTGCTTTAAAATTCTGTCTAATTCTTCTAAAAGCACCGTTACAATGGAATGCAATTTGTATCTGTATACGTTGAAGATATTGTCCATTATTTTGTGAAAAACATATAGCACTTTATTCCATAGACCTGGACAACAGAAATGTCCACAAGAAATATTTACAGTAATATCCATATTTAAATTCCATCTCTCTCTCTCTCTCTCTCTCTCTCTCTCTCTCTATATATATATATATATATATATATATATATATATATATATATATATATATATATATATATATAAACAAAGCAAGAAATTAGAGCACTCCATGGATTTGGTAAATCAAATTACTGTATTCAAATAGCACGCAAAAAAAATCGACGTTTCGACCGTCTAGCGGTCTTTATCAAGATGCTGTCATATACAAAAACCTCAAATAAACCACCTGGGAGACCAATTGTATCCGCTCGAGGAGGTTTATTGGAACCCATAGCTAAATACGTGGATTTTTATTGTAAGTCCACAGTCTCCAGATTATCCACATGCCTAAGGGATACCCAAGACTTCCTTAATAAAATCACCAGCTGTGAATTAAACGACACACAGTACATCTTCGCCACGGCAGATGTAAAAAATTTGTACACGGTGATTCCTCACAATATGGGGATGGATGCGATGCGAACACTGCTATTACAATCAGATGTCTATGAAGGTCCCCCCATTGAATTTTTGTTAGAAGGATTACAACTTACATTGACAAACAATTATTTTCGTTTTGAAAAGAATTTCTACATTCAAGAGATGGGAACTGCGATGGGATCGGCAATAGCTCCAACATATGCGAATAGTTTTATGTATGCATATGAGAGCAGACACATTCTGTCCACATATAAGGAACATTTGATACAGTATCACAGGTTTGTGGACGACATCTTTATTTTATGGCAAGGCACGGCAACAGAATTGGAGAAGATGATTGAAGAACTGAACAATTTAAACTCCACCATTAGACTTACTTTGACGTACAGCCCAGATAAGATCCAATTCTTGGATGTGGAGATATTCCGGAAGGATCGAAACATTGGACATCGATTATTTAGAAAACCCTCAGACCGCAACATGCTGCTACACGCCAACAGCGCTCATCCCAAAGCCCTAAAGGAGTCTTTACCTATTTCGCAATACTTAAGAGTGTACAGAAATAACTCAGAGGAAAGCACATGTAAAACTCAACTAGAGGACATGACCAGATCCTTTGTGGAACGAGGATACACATATAAAGTGCTCCAAGAATGTCAAATAAAAGCAGAAAATATATGCAGGGGCATATCTACTAAACAACTTCAAAATCTGCCCAGAATTACGATCCCTTTATTATACCACACGGAGAGCCAGAGATTTTCCCACAGGATTAAAGGTAGATGGGACATCTTATCCAGCGACAGAACACTTAATCCGTTTTTTTTACAGAAACCAAGGGTCGCATATTCACGCAACAGAAACTTGAAGGACATTTTAGTAAAAACAGATACACCGAGCCAATATAATACACGAACATTGCATACCAAGAAAGGCTGTTTCAAGTGTTCAGGTTGCGTCACCTGTGGACACATGCTGACAGGCTCTTCCTTTGCACATCCCCACACAGGCAAAAGAATCCAGATCAAACATCGACTAACCTGCACGAGTGACCATGTAGTATACCTCATTTCATGCCCATGTGGGAAATATTATGTGGGTAAAACAGACCTTACAGTAAGGGACCGTATTCGTGGCCACAGATCAGGAATCATGACGGCGTACCGGGATGGGAAGACTGATAAACCTGTGGCAAAACACTTCCTAGAATTCCAACACCATTTACCCACGCTTAAGTTCATTATGATAGACCACATCCCACCGCTCACAAGAGGAGGCGACAGATCAAAGTTACTTTTACAAAGGGAAACCTTTTGGATCACACATCTGGATACGGTCCAACCGAAAGGATTAAACGAATACAACTCATTTAGTTGTTTTTTGGATATCCGTTGATATCGCTGAGCAGTAAATGACTTGGATGCGAGATTTTGACTCAGGATTTAATGACCATCCCATAATAAAGAGGAGACTGTGAATTATTTCCATCTGATTTCCTGCCGGTGGGAGTTACAATACAGAGCTGCAAGAAAGGGTTGTGGACTTCCAATTGGTGATTGGGGATAGTACATACATCTAGGCACTTTTGGCTTTTTGATAAATACCCAGTGACATAAGGTTCTTATAGTAGGACCCTCTCTCCTTTTACCTAATTTTTCTCTTTTCCATTACCTAGCATGCCGATCTTGGAGGCTGAACTGGCATATAGTTAGTAGGATCACTGTCACATTTTTTATTGTTTATTTTTTTATTATTGTTTATTTTTATTATTTTTATTTTTTTATTTTTATTTTTATTATATTTTTTATTTATTTTATTTTTATTTTTATATTTATTTTTATTTTATTGTATTTTGTATATTTTTTATTTTTTATTTTATTTTATTTTATTTCATTGCATTCTTACTTTTCTGACAGTGCATTCTCATTATTCACGAGGGCTCATTACACTTTTAGTGCATGTTTCAGCTGCACAGTCTTTTTCACTTTTCATTGATTTTCTCATTTCTAGAGGTCAGGCAGTATACTCACATTTTTTACTACATCATTTCACACACACACACCGGAGAATGATCTTAGTAGCACACACACACTCTTTTCTACAGTGTTTCACATACATACCGTAGATTGATTTAGTACAGGATTTTCCCATTCTTGCTTTACATTTATCTATTTTTCACTAGTTTGGAATTCACACATACTGATTTGTCACTCACCATTTAATATTCCCTGTGTTTATTTATTTCATCACACACATGCTGATCACTCTACACTACAAATGGACCCCAGTAGATAAAGGGTCAACATCACACACACTCTCTGTTATATACTGACAACTCACATTATGCTAAGCCAGCCTGTTTTCTGTAATTGATGCCTGTTCTTATTGTTTAGGTTTGTGATTTGGCAACACACATGGCTTTCCCGGCTAGGGTTTCCAATTTAGTAAGGAGTTAGGTAGTATTTGAGTTAGCTCTATTAGGCTACACAGGTCCATAGTTACCAATACACCAGTCTTTCTAACCGAGTCCCTATATGAGCAATCGTTTCTAGCCATTCCTGGCTCACTCTAGTATCCAACGATCAGTTAGGCAGTTGCTTAGACATTTATGAAAACACATATGCAACATATAATTTTATTTATCCTCCGTATTGATTTTAAATCTCTGCCGACACTTGGTTTTTAAACAGCTGTGCCGTCTCTAGGCAACACTTGGTGATTTCACCACACGTCACTTTACGGCAATTAACACAACGATCCGCAATTTGCGACTTCACTCACATGGCAGATTGGACACACAGGGAGCACTTGGTGATTGGGTAAGTTTAACAAGCGTTTATGTATATATTTGAGGTTTTTGTATATGACAGCATCTTGATAAAGACCGCTAGACGGTCGAAACGTCGATTTTTTTTTTGCGTGCTATTTGAATACAGTAATTTGATTTACCAAATCCATGGAGTGCTCTCATTTCTTGCTTTGTTTATAGTATTTTGCACAGAGAAGCACCTGGTATGTATTATTATTTGGGAAGAGTGCCAGAAATTGCATAGTTTCTCTCTCTATATATATATATATATATATATATTTGCAATGCAATAATGTATTTTGAAAGGAAGGTGCCTCATGAGAATATTATGCCTTTAAGTACCTAAGTTATAGAGAGATTGTTCATTACCTTGGGGAACAACATAAATGTAGAAAATATACAAATTAATATAACCACCTGAATGTTGTTTGAATTTCAGTTTCTGTCCAGTCCAAGAATTATCTATTATTTCTCGACTGCCAGATGTACAGATTCCCAGTTAACTAGTCATGACATTAATGGTTGTCTGTTCAGTGATAATTAACATGATAATTATGTATGGATAAATTGATCCTACATGACCATCACTATACCATGCATTAAAAAGAAAAAAATAATCTCTTGTATTAACTTATACATGCATTACGCAGCATACCTTATGCAATTTATGACACCATTCTTCAGTGACAGCTGAATGTTGTACAGTTTAAGATAATTGCTACCCTCTTTTGAGAGAATTGTAATTGCTACTGTTTGTTCTGGTATAATTAGTTCTTGGCCTTATTGGACAAAGCGAATAAAACCCTCTTATATTTCCCTGGAGAGATAAGAACATTATTATTTCATGGTAGTCAAAGCCAATAGCAAATTCATTGATTAATAAATTATTATGATGCAACCAATATTGTTAAAGTAAATAAAGAAACGTATTTTATGATTTTGTTTATCCAGTCTGAGGTTAATTTACTAAAATGCAATGTTAGAATCTTGTACTCGCAAGGTTATTGGAAAGGAGCCTAGATCCTCACTATTTTTTTTTCCACCCAGTTTTATTTTCCTACTGAACCCAATGCATGTTATGATTGTCGGTAAGGATGCAGTAGTAACCCCCTTTGTTGGTGTATTTTCTTAACTTCTCTCCTTTAAAGGGAAATTCCACTGGCCAAATAAAAAATAAAATTAAAAAAATAAGTGCTGTTAAGTAGATATTGCCCTTCAAAGAAAGCATGTGTGTATTTAAAGGGACACTATAGTCACCAAAACAACTACAGCTTATTGAATTTGTTCTGGTGAGCAGAATCATTATCTTCAGGGTTTTTGCTGTAAACACTGTCTTTTCAGAGAAAATGCAGTGTTTAAATTACAGCCTAGTGATAAATTCACTGGCCACTCCTCAGATAGCTGTTAGAGATACTTCCTGGGTCATGGCTGCCTAAAATGCATCCAAACATTCAGTATCTCCTCCCTCTGCGTGCAGACACTGAACTTTCCTCATAGAGATTCATTGATTCAATTCATCTCCTATGAGGAGATGCTGATTGGCCAGGGCTGTGTTTGAATCATGCTGGTTCTGCCCCTGACCTGCCTCTTTGTCAGTCTCAGCCAGTCCTATGGGGAAGCACTGTGATTGGATCAAGCTACCACTTCTGATGATGTCAGCAGACTGCTTATTTTTTTGAGGCAAACGGCATGCAGAGTTATAGCTTCTGACTTGAATACAGTAAGATTTTCTATAGTTATGGAGGCATGAGGGGCCCATGGGGGCTAGATGGTGGTTTTAACACTATAGGGTCAGGAATACATGTTTTTGTTCCTGACCCTATAGTGATCCTTTAACTGTGCATTTTTTTCCCATTGGAAGTATATCTAAAACAGATTGCATAAATTGCAGATCCCCACCCATACTTTATGTGGATATCCTGTCAAAGACTTCCCAATGCAGCTCAATAAGAGGTATTTGCAAGGCATGTGTCAAAGGTAATTGCTGTTTCTTCAGTTTAGCTCAACTAAGCTAACTAAACCAGGAAGTAACAGGACCAGTCGTCTGATGAACAGCCAGGGAGGGTAACCAGGTTAATTTATAAAAGTGTCAGTTTCTATTAAAATCTGCACTTTTTTTGTCAAATGAAAAAAGAGGGCACACTCTTTAGACAGAAATCCCTTCAGCAAGCAGGATGACTGCAAGGGTCCTGAGAGTCCTTTTAAGTGAAAAAACAAGAAGAACTGATTCATATCTCTTACTGAATATTAGTTAGCACAGAGTATCTGTCTGTCTATCTATCTATCTATCTATCTCTCACTCTCTTTCTCTCTCTTATGTGCTTAATTCATTTTTAATTTCACTAGACGAAAGATACTGAATCCTCTTCAAAACCGACAAAATTGGGGGACATTTGGATACAGTTTATTGTTTTATAATTATCTCAGTTCCTATGCCTATTGTGAAATTTAGACATGTTTTACTTACTTTGAAGCTGACACCAATTTGCACTGAATCAGATTTGCACATTCACAGTTAATCTCTTAATTCCTATCACAACTGCCCAAATGTGCAAATTGCAGTTTTGGCTCAAATTAAATATTTTTTCCCAACTTTTGCTATTCAGACCAAATTCGGAGTTCACCCCCACCCACGGTGTTCACTGTTGCTTCTTCTTCACTGGACATCTGTTGCCATCTAGTGGACATCTCTACTCATCATACTATCACCAGACTTTCTTTCCCTGAAACTTAGTCTTTCATTCCTGCTTTATTATAGTACACTTCCACATCAAAAACCCTATCACCTAACTGAGAAAAATACATGGTTCAGTTCTTGGCAATTTAATTTTGACATCTAATTGCTCATTATTGTTTGTTGTATATGCTTTATGTGTCAAACATCCAATTGTCATTAATTTGTGTTAACCCAAACATCTTTATTCACAAACAGTTTAATTTTTTTTATAGTGCGTTCCACATTAAGTATGCTTTGTATCTACCACTGCTGTTATGGGCTGGATTGAAACTTTATGACTGTTTAAATCTGCTCAACTCAAACACTTTTTGTTTGGTTGGTTGGTTGGTTGGTTGGTTGGTTGGTTTTAGTGATAAAATCAGGTCACCAAATTTTCTTAATTGTCTTAAATTTAAATTTTTAAGAAGAATGTCTAAGCAATTTAGGTGCTTGATAAATGTTTAGATCCCTAGACATGTCATAACATGCATTAATAGTATTAGACAGTAACTTACTCTTAGTAAAATGTAACTATTTGAGGTACATCCAAACCTTAAAGGGACACTATAGTCACCAGAACAACTACAGCTTATTGCATTTGTTCTGGTGAGTAGAATCATTCCCTTCAGGCTTTTTGCATTGAACACTGTCGTTTTATAGAAAATGCAGTGTTTACATTACAGCCTAGTGATAACTCCACTGGCAACCCCCTTTAGATGGCTACTAGAGGTGCTTCCTAGGTTAGTGCTGCACAGTGAGCAGCACTGCCATTCAGTGTCTCCACCCTCGGCATGTAGACACTGAACTTCCCTCATAGAGATTCATTGATTCAATGCATCTCTATGAGGAGATGCTGATCGGCCAGGGCTGTGTTTGACTTGTGCTGGCTCTGCCCCTGATCTGCCTCCTTGACAGACTCAGCCAACCTATGTAAAAACATTGTGATTGACTCAGACCACCACTTCTGATGATGTCATCAGACTGAGGCAGTTCACAGGCAGAGGCAGCAACTTCAGACTTGAATACAAGTAAGAATTTACTATATTTAGGGAGGCAAGAGGGAACCAGGGGGGCTAGATGGTGGTTTTAACACTGTAGGGCCAGTAATACGTTTGTGTTCCTGACCCTATAGTGCTTCTTTAATGCATCATTATCACCACTGCAAAAGACTAGGAGACTATTTACAAACAATGAACTGTTGTGAATTTAAAAAAAATAAATTGCAAAATTTAGATATATTCTTTATTTGAAAATCTATATATCTATGGCCTTAGCATGTGTATTTAAGCCTGAATATTCAATTTATACATCAATACTTTCTGTAAAAATGATAATCACTTAATAATAAGATTTAATAAAAATATATAATCCACAAAAGTACAAAAGGACCATAGTGTAGTAAATGCTAATACCAAGCAAGATTTAGGGATGTATTGCACTCACATTGCAATACATACCTAAGCCTTGCTTGGTGTTAGTATTTACTACACTATAGTGGTCCTTTTGTATTTTGTTTTGCAATTTCTATATTTTTATTTTGCATATTCTAAATGGTCATTTTTACCTTTTTTCACTGGTGTCTATTTGTTTGGGATATTGTGTGTTAGTTTTAGATGATCAGATTGTCTGCTCCTACAAAACACTCACACCATTTATTTGTACAGAGTAGCACAGCTGGCCCGAGTCACAAATAAGCAAAGCTGTAAGATTTACTGTTGGCTTAATTTCACTTAAACGTTTGGATGTGGCTATGTAAATTACCGTGCCAAATCACATATTGCCATGTGTTTACTTAGCATTGTCTGGCTTAGAATAAAGAAAAACAAATCACATGACTCATATTGGCTGGAACTTAAGATTTGGATCAATAAACGTTTGGTTGGTGTTGGAAGGACAAAATTGTGAATCAATTAGAAAATATTAATTTTATCAAACTTTTACTGTAATGAGACTCATTTTACATGGCGTACATAAATATGGATTTTAATTAATATAAAATAAATTATGATGTAGCTTAGGTGGCTAATTGACCACCTGTTCAAAACTCAGTATTGCAAGTTCCATTATTAGCATGTTCAGGTCAGCAGTGAATATTTCTAAGACAGACAAACACGAGTATTGTTGAACTGGGTAATGCTAACACTGTTTTTATCATCTGGCTACAAGGTGAATTCTGAATGCATGCTTTAATGGGTTACTTGAACCGCCATGACCACGTATGCTTTTTGATGGTTGTAGGAGTCTTGACGTGCAGTGTTTCAGCTTCAAACACTGCACATCCAGAGATAGTTTTAATTGTGTGCTGGAGGCAAGTTGCACCCCAGCACATGTGACTAAGGCAGCCCAAACACTGTTCCAGGCTGCTTAATGTCAATTCTGTGCATAAATTATGTCTGTCTTCAGTACGCACTGCACGTTGCCAACAGATGTAGCTACTTCTCCCTTGAACCCACCCTTCTATCCTCCCAATCCCCTCCATTATTTTTTTAGTTAACCGCCATCATTGCTGCTTCTCCTCCCTTTGTTCCACTCCCGCCCCCCCCCCACTTGCAAGCTCAGAGTGCACGCATGCGCCCTGAGCTGGTAAAATGCTCCAAATAAAGGCTTTTTCTTTTTGATTTGTTCCCTGGTGTCCTGCTTTTGGATCTCCAGGGATCTATTCTCAACAATCATAGCAGGAGTGCATCACAAGATGCACCATCACTATATTCAGGGCACTAGGACACAGCAGAGAGTCAGCGGGCCGGCATGAGTGATGGACATAATTAAATGTTCATGAGAGCCAGTGGCGGATCCGGAGCGTGATCTCGGGAGGGGCACTTGTAGATTATTTAAATAAATAATCCAGACACAATAACAACTACAGCTCAGTGTAGTGGTTATTGTGCCAATAGTGCCGAGACCCCCTCCCAGAGTAAGTAGTCAAACTGTTTAAGAACAGTTTGACAACTTACCTGAGGTCCTCTGGGAAATGGGGCTGTAGTAGGGCAGAGGAGCAGTGGTATGTGTGAGTGGTGCAATGTGTGAGGAGTGCAGTGTGTGTGTGTGTGTGTGTGAGGGGCACAGTGTGTTAGCAGTGTGTGTGTGTGAAGGTTGCAGTGTGTAAGTGAGGGCGGCACTATATGTCAGGGGTGCAGTGTTTGTGTGGGTCAGTATGTGTGTGTGACAGTTACAGTGTGTGTGTGTGTATGTGTGTATGGGGGGGCAGTGTGTGTGTGGGGGCAATGTGTTTATGGGGAGCAGTGTATGTGTGTGGGGGCTGTGTGTATGGGGGCAGTATGTATCTGGGGGCAGTATGTATCTGGGGGCAGTATGTATCTGGGGGCAGTATGTATCTGGGGGCAGTATGTATCTGGGGGCAGTGTGTGTATGGTGGGCAGGGGCAATGTGTGTGTGAGTATGGGGGGCAGGGGCAATGTGTGTGTGAGTATGGGGGGCAGGGGCAATGTGTGTGTGTGTGAGTATGGGGGGCAGGGGCAATGTGTGTGTATATGGAGGGCAGGGGCAATGTGTGTGTATGGGGGGCAGGGGCAATGTGTGTGTATGGGGGGCAGGGGCAATGTGTGTGTGTATGGGGGGCAGGGGCAATGTGTGTGTGTATGGGGGGCAGGGGCAATGTGTGTGTGTATGGGGGGCAGGGGCAATGTGTGTGTGTATGGGGGGCAGGGGCAATGTGTGTGTGTGTGTGTGTGTGTGTGTGTATGGGGGCAGGGGCAATGTGTGTGTATGATAAGAAGGATGGGGGGGCTTATAATATGTGTTTTTTTTATTTAATTAAAATAAATATTGTTACAAATCGCTATTTGTAACTGGCCCTTTAAATGGAAAATTGCCCTGCTTCCCTGGATTGTGGAGAAGCATATTTGCCAGCCTCCTTCCTCATGACTATGGCCCCTGGAAGATTGTGCCCCTGAAAACGTATTAACCTATATTGGGCTGCTGCTGGCCCTTTAAGAACTGTCTGGGGCCATATTGAGACTTTGTTTAACAATACCCTCTAAGACTATGGCCCCTGGAAGGTATTACCTGTTAAAGACTCTTTTAGCAGATTGGATTTTATAAGACTGTCCCTTTAAATAATTTGGAACAGTGCTGCAGCTTTAAATGGGCACTTCGAATGCAGCCGAAGTGCCGAAGTATTCGAAGTGGCCGCCATTCGACAAACGAACACGTGGCGGCGGTCATCTTTGTTCATTCGAGCGAGGTCAGCGGTATGTGTAGCCAAATTCATGGAACTGAAATCGGCTACACATTTTACCGAACACCGCTGACCCTTACCTTCTCCTACACTTCGTTTTTCAGCTCCAGAGACTAAGTCCCGTTCGACATGAAATTGACCGGCCGCACAGCCCAAATCTATGGAACTGTTTTGGGCAGGAAATTGTGCTTGCGGTCGGTCATAAAGGGACCTCCAGCTAACTTTTGATCCACTGGGGGGATTTGGCTGATTTTTGGAAGTGTTTATGTTTGAAGTATGCTGATTCCAAATATGTAATTGTTATGGAGATTGAATGTATAGTTTTAAAGTTACAGTGTATGTGTAAAAACTGTATTTTTACTGTATGCTATAATTATGTTATATGTTTATCTGAGGGGAGGAGACGTGGGGGTGGTACCATGTAGGTGATTGGTTAATTTCAAGCTCCCCCTGGGAGTGTCCTGTGTGTACCTTTTTGTAATAAAAAGCAGGCTGGGTGTTCCAGTCCTCAGTTCTTCTTGACCCTTCAAAACGTAGCCTTGTCTCGTTATTGGAGGGAATTGCTGTATTACACCGGGGATTGCTATGCTCTGCATATTCCCCTGAGCTTAATCACTTAGCTCTTTTAAGAGCTTGTTCCGGGTACGCTCTCCTGGAGGAGAGGTCTTCCCCACACGGTCCTGGAGGACAGAAGCCAATCCAGGGTGGAAGGAAGACGGCGCGGCTCCAGTTAAGCTACGGCGGTTGTGGAGCCTGCGGTGGTTGTGGTATCGTCTGCAGTGCTTGGAGTCCTCTGTAAGCGCTAGGAGCATCCATCAACGGAGGGTTACAAATATATTTATGTCCCCCCTCCCTTCTTACCTTTACTGTGAGGAGGGGGGGACATCTTTCTTTCCCTGGTGGTCCCAGTGGGGATTCATTGGTGGTCCCAGTGGTAGGAGTGAACTCTAGCCCACGCTCCAGGGCTAGAGTTCACTCTCGCGAGATTTGGAGCGTTGCCGTGGTAACCGCGGCAACGCTCCAAATCTCACGAGAGGAGGACCGGGAGGAGCTGCTGGCTGAGCTCCCGGGTCCTCTCTCCCTCCCCGCCGGCTGTCAGCACAGTGCCTGCGGACTGGGGAGGGAGATCTCTGATCTCCCCGGTCCGCAGGCACATTGCAGGGCTGGCACTTGGGCAATGCCAGCCCTGCACTAGCCGGCGGGGGAAAATCTCGGGGGGGGGGGGGGGCAATTGCCCCGTTGCCCCCCCCCCGGATCCGCCACTGATTGGAGCAAATAAATAGCCTAAGCTGTGCACCTGAAATCAAGAATATACACTCAGGTTCAACACCTCCATAAAGCTTGCAAAGAATAATTGTCCTAAACAGTGATAAGACTGTATCTGGCAGTTCAAATAGTCAGGCAGCAGCTTCTATCATGCAGCTTTTTTCACAGAATGTACCACCAACCTACATTTTGGCTATTAGATCTCCTTCCATCCAATGTGCAAGGGGCACCTGGACAGGCACAGGGGGGCTTTTATTGGTCATCTGTCACAGGCAGGGTATGTGTGCTGATGACAGATGTCAAATATGCAGTTTTTAAATTAGCTAGCCCAGAACTCTCATTCTGTATTTTCTAATGACACTGCGAGAGGGGGAGTTACACTCAGCATGGGATTTCAAACTGAAAAGCTGCACATATTACTGAAGTTGTCATGGTGCATGCAGTAAGCATTTAATTCCAGATCTTTCTGCCTTCTGCTATTGATTTCCTTAAATGTGTTTACCTGGGTGCAATCCAGTTCCTGCTCTACTACTGCTCCCTGTATTATACACGTCAGACTATTCATTAGGTGTATCCCTGACACTATAGGCTTAAAAAAACATTTCAGGTGCCCGAATGCCCCTTTCCTCCAGTTAAAAAAATATTTGTACTCACCTTTAACCAGCACTATGCAGGTCTGTCACAGCAGGCCCTGCCCATGCTTCATCCCATTGGCAGAGATCATCAAATTTGATGATTTCAGCCAATCCAATGTTCTTCCATAGGAAAGCATTGGGAGGCTATCATGCACGTGTGGCAAAACGCTGCACTGCACCAATCAGCATTTCCATTGCATCAATGCTTCTCTATGAGAAATGTTCAGTACCTTCATGCAAAGCCTGGACCTAGGAATCACCTCTAGTGGCTATCTGAGTGACTGTGTTTACATTAAAACGTCAGCAGGGACATACTGTAGACACCATTACAACTACATTAAGCTATAGTTGTTCTGGTGACTATAGTATCCCTTTAAGGGCTGTGGGGGTGAATGCAGTAACTGTAAAAAACGAATCATTGGTCTAAACTTGAACCCAGTTAATATAAATCGCCACAAAGTGATATACTTAATATTCCATGTACATTCATATGGTTAAATCAATCTAGAAAACAAAACATCACATATCGCAAAACCTCAAAACACACATACAACCTCTTTGTGAGTATGCTCCTCAAAAGATTCACCTCACATAGATCAGAGCCTCCAAAACTGGCTCTGGGTGTAAACATTTCAAATGAGACGGAAGACCCCCACACATAATCCTTTGTTTGATGTAAAGGTTGGTTACGAAGAAACATCGATCTCTGGCAGGAATTCAGTTTACAGATGCTGTTTTGTGTACATGGTTATTTGTCTTTCATTGCTCTAGATTTGGGATGTATTGACTCTGATAGTTCAGAAGTAATGACCCTCACAGACAATCATTTGCTTTACTCTAATTTACAAAAAGGTTACTGGTTGAGATTTGAAAGAGAAAGGACAGACTGGCAGCCTACGAGAGTTTAGTCTGCAGAAACATAAAGAGAAAACAGTTATGTTTAAAATTTCACAAAACTATTTACACAAGAGCAACGTAGTGACAAGCATAAAATATAATGCGGTTGGTTTTAGCAAATAAAGTCTCTTTAATTACTTTTCCAATATTTGCCCTGAAAACAGGTTTGTAGAGAATGAAGTCAAACGGAGCATGACACATCTGTTTTAAACATCTTATAAGTAGAAAGCTGAAGAAGAGACTCCCTGGTCTATAAACGGTACTTGCTAGTGCAAAAGCGCATTTGTTCTGAAATGTATTCACATACGCTGGAGCTGTGTATTCACAGTAATGCGTAGACAGTTACTATTAGTCAAATATATGGAGGCTGTATATACAAATATGGAGCAGCAAATAAAAATAAATAACAGAAGATGGTTACAATTGGCACACTCACAATTTCAAGAGCCCTTACAGAATGTTTACTCTAAATAGCTCTAACTATAGTAGTCGTCTCACTGTTTAACACCTCTGCCAGGGTTAAGAAGCCTGTTGCTCCGCCTCCTTGGCTGAGATCATTGAGATAGTTTAGCTCAGCCAGTCCATGGGGGGCCTAGTGCACATGCATGGTATAACTCTGCAGTGCACCAATCAAATGGTCTCTGAGACAATGTGAGAGAATTAGTGGAATTTTAGTCCACTATTTCACGGCAGAGCCTCTAGTGACTGTGAATGTGATAGCCACCAGAGACAGGTTAACCCTGAAGAATAGCAATGTTTTCAGCTGCAGAATTAAATTGGGAAGCCTATGGCACCCTGACCATTTCATTGAGATTAAGTGGTATGGGTTCTTATAGTGTTCCTTAAATGCTAACATCGATCTGGAAATTTCTATTTCATATCAATTATAGTAGAAATGAAAAAAACATCCCATATTTAAAGTAAAGTATATTCTCCATATAAAAAGAAGTAGCAATAATTTCTTGGCACATAAATGTAGCCATTTAGTGATGGTGTTGCTTGTCTCTGGAACATTAAGGGTTACTCCAAAGAGGCACTTGACTGCTGACCCATATTCCATCCCACCGTTGCCCCCAAATAATACACTGGACACCTTTTAAGTGGATAAGGGCAACGGCCACAGCTTTATTAAACAGTAAAACGTAATTCTTAATTCCTGCCAGCTGTTGGGTGAGGACCCAACAGGCAGTTCTCCTTTTTTGTTCTCCAAGAGCCCAACACAGCCATCGCTAGCCATCAGCCTTGCACCGACTGTCGTCTCCCCAAGGTGACCTTGCGTCATATTCCTTTCCTTTTCGATTCCGCTGTCCAGGGATAACCGCCAGCTGTGACAATGAGACAACACACGAGAAACCACCAACACACCACAACACAAACCAGGGAGGGAGGGTGGGAAATTAAACCAGGGTGAATGACAATCTCCTACTGACTGGTAAGTCTCCTCCCCTGCTCCCCCTTATAAATCCTTCCATATTTGCAACATTGTTGCTCCCATAATTCCCTCCCCCTATCCTGGGCAGCAGTCATGCTCCCCCTTCCCTATTTGTCCAGGGGGACACTTGACTGCTGACCCATATTCCATCCCACTGTTGCCCCCAAATAATACACTGGACACCTTTTAAGTGGATAAGGGCAACAGCCACAGCTTTATTAAACAGTAAAACGTAATTCTTAATTCCTGACAGCTGTTGGGTGAGGACCCAACAGGCAGTTCTCCTTCTTTGTTCTCCAAGAGCCCAACACAGCCGTCGCTAGCCATCAGCCTTGCGCCGACTGACATCTCCCCAAGGTGACCTTGCGTCATACTCCTTTCCTTTTCGATTCTGCTGTCCAGGGAAAACCACCACCGCGAAGCCGTCCTGCCGCAGCCTGATCTGCGCAGGCTTCGTGCCCCCCCGCAGACAGCGCCAATTCAATGCCTGATTGCAGCCCCACATTAAATATGTCCAGCCCAATTGGGGTCAAGTGGACCCCATCCTGACGCATCAAGTCTGAATTATTCCATTCCAACTCAAAGTGCCGTACCACTATTCCGCCCAAACTACACACAAAGCGCGAAATAGCCACATTTATCTTACGCCTACAACGTTCAAACGCCTTCCCATAACCTTCCACACTGGGCGGGGCACTATCTCTGACCAGATCAGCGTCAAGTCACAAAAAAGTGCAAAACAGTGCGCTAGATCGTGATGCATGGCGTGAATGAGATCCACCGACCTCCGTCAGCCAACATCATTACCGCCCGCATGCAATATCAACGTCACTGGGCCAGCGACGCAGCGACTCAGCTGCTCGCACTCCCTGTACACTTGATCCCAACGTAACCCCCGCAATCCCCGCCAACGTACCCTAACTTCCTGGAACGGGAACCCCAAATTACGGCCATGTGGTCTTTCTTCTGCACTCCTAGCCGCCCAGTAAACATATGAATGCCCCAGGATCTACACATAACGAGGAACGTGGTGCGCTGATGCTGCAGGAGGCAGACCAGACCCGCTGGGGAACACTGTATGCTCCTCGTCAGATCCTGATTGCAAGCTGATTCCCTCTTCTTCCCGCTCCTGGGACCCGCAGGCGCCGGATGCGCACCTCTGCGGTCCTTTTTGGGCCGTTTCGGGGTGCTCTCGCACCGCAGCTGATCTTCTGGCTCCAGCCCGGGCCGATCGCGCGCATTCGCGCGCCGCGGCGTTCCTTGTGTCCTGACGTCCGGCGTTGCATGCACGCAGGATTGCGTGCGTGATGACGACTCACCTAACGGCGACGGAAGAGAAGCGTGCGGGCTGAGCGACCTTCCGGCCGGGTTCCCGCCATCCCGATCGCTGCCATCTTGGGACCCGGACTCAGCAAGCACCTGGCCGGCCCTCCTCCGCCTCCGGCTGGCTACTCTTCGCGCTGGTAAGCGCCCGGCATCACCGCTCCCGTCCTCGGACCACTGGGCACTCCTCCCCCCGCTCAGGACCCGGGGACAAATGCGACGGAGGCCTCGACCTCCTGGCCCTCCGCCCGCTCAGCGATGAATCAGCTCCCTCGCGCCGATCATTTGTCCTCCTGCAGCCTGCGGAACTTGAGACAGCACCAGGTCCAAGGATCCATGGGACTCCTGGTAAGCTGCCATCATTTTTACCAATTCTTCAAGAGATGGGGTGGCCATATTGAAGCCTAGTCCTCACTCAGTGAAATATAGTTATATTGTTGGTTGTTTTGCAGGCCCTGCTAATCCCCAACAGACAAGGAAAAGAAATTCCGGAAAAAAGTACAGTCAGTGAAAGAAATTAAACCAGGGTGAATGACAATCTCCTATTAACTGGTAAGTCTCCTCCCCTGCTCCCCCGTATAAATCCTTCCATATTTGCAACATTGTTGCTCCCATAATTCCATCCCACTATCCTGGGCAGCAGTCATGCTCCCCCTTCCCTATTTGTCCAGGGGGACACTTTCTTTCTACTTCCAAATCTTAAAAAGAAATCAGTTTCATATACTCTTTCCAACAGTGCTATTCTGTAAGCCAGAGGATGTCATGTCATATGAGTCAATGTTAATGCATTGCTTACTGAACTGTGCTACTTACATAAGAGTTGATGCCTTAAAGCAATGTTTTTCTGCTGAGCCAACATGGATTCAAGCCACCAATTGCAAGGAACTGTGTCCTCAGCATTTGTAGTAATTTGTTATTAAATAATTTTAATTGTAAGCATTCTCATAGTGGAGCAATATCTTGTGTTCAGAATTACATAAATTATGGAAAATAATTAAATATTCATATTTTTATGGTATACATATTTTGATATTCTGGGGGGAAATAAATTAACATATATTTTACAGAAATAATAAGAAAGTGATCTAGAAACTGAAGGATTTTTCAGTTGTTGTTATAGGGACACTATCGTCACCAGAACAAATACAGCTTATTGAATTTGTTCTGGTGAGTAGAATCATTACCTTCAGGCTTTTTGCTGTAAACACTGTCTTTCCAGAGAAAATGCAGTTGTTTACAGTACAGCCTAGTGATAACTTCACTGGTCAGTCCTCAGATGGCTGTTAGAGATCCTTCCTGGGTCATGGCTGCCTAAATTGCATCCAAACATTCACTATCTCCTCCCTCTGCATGCAGATACTGAACTTTCCTAAAATAGATTCATTGATTCAATTCATCTCTATGAGGAGATGCTGATTGGCCAGGGCTGTGTTTGAATCATGCTGGCTCTGCTCCTGATCTATCTCCTTGTCAGTCTCAGCCAATCCTATGGGGAAGCATTGTGATTGGATCAGGCTAACACTTCTGATGATGTCAGCAGACTCCTTGGTTTTCTAAGTCTAACAGCATGCAGATGGGCTAGATGGTGGTGTTAACACTATAGGGTCAGGAATACATGTTTGTGTTCCTGACCCTATAGTGATCCTTTAAGCGAGCAGACAAAGTTGTCGTAAATTGACCCATAAGTACTGAACGTAAACAGTAAACACACAAACAAATTGGTTCATAAAACAAAACCCTGTTTGCAAACATCCAACCTATTAATATAAATATATATATACAAACATCCAACCTATTAATATAAATATATATATACAAACATCCAACCTAATAATATAAATATATATATATATACAAACATCCAACCTATTAATATATATATATATATATATATATATATATATATATATATATATATATATATATTTTAATAGGTTGGATGTTTGCAAACAGGGTTTTGTGAATAAAGTTATGTTTAATATATATATACAGAGAAGATTTATAAATCCTGCCCAACAAAAGTATTGTTTTTTTTTATTCTACATTCCTCATTCCACTAACGACGGATGGACAAAAGAAGTTACCAACATTTTATGCTAAAACCTAAATAGTTTCAGTCTTTGGATACAAAAATGGATCTTTTAATAGCTAGACACATTTCAGATTTAAGGACTTAAGGATTTAAAGTGCTATTTCCTACAGAGTGTCAAGGTCCAAAAATGTGCTAACTGGGAGTCAGTCATGTTGGTAAGCCTATATATTTCCTATAAACTTAAAGTCTGAAATCACTTTATTGTAATGACGGGATTTTGAGACATACATGTTGCCCGTACAGGTTTTCAAATACAAACCGTACTGTGTCTGAGATACAACATTCTTTATATTTCACAGTTTCCACACCTGCTAGTAGCTATCATTCACACAGATTTTAAAATAACATTAATTAAATTATTAAATCTATTTGACATCTGACATTAGCTGATGCCGAACATTGTGTATCTTTATTTACTTTTATTTTCCACTGATACATTATGATTTTATATATGTACTCTCTGGACCCCTTTTGTAGTGTAAGTATAATGCTGTGCTTATAACATGACACTGATCAGCTGCAATTTGTAAACCAATTAACCGTGCTGTACACCATAGTCAAATTCCACTTTAAATACTGAAAGATCATGCTCACATAGGGGATCAACGATGGACTTGTGTGGCACAAGCATGCAGCCTTTTGATAATTATACAGTGGAAGGACCGCCCTGTCCTCAATATCCCTGTTCTAATTTCTGTAGATGAAAGCAGCTCCTCTGTGCTTCAGCATCACACTAAGTCATCCATCAAGACATTAGAATCAATTGGGAACAAGCAGACAATAAATCACTACTCTTATATACTCTATACTAATATCAATATCACATGCAAGCAAATATTGAGGGTGCTAACCAGTCTAATGTACTTACACATAACAGTCCATTTGAGTGTTGTTTTTTTTTTTTTTTTTTTTTTTTTTTTTTTTTAACTTGTAATGCTATACTATCACATTTGTTAGTGATCACTGTCAATAGTTGTTTATAACCGTTAGGATATTTACAGTTTTCATTTTTCCCCCCAATTTTGTTTCTCATTTTGTACTTTTGTCACATTCTAATTTTAAATCACTATATGTGTTAAAAACGGACTGCTATAGAATGCTTGTTTCTACTACAAAGAACGTTTTTCTATTCATACTGAATTTTCTAAATAAATCCAGCTCCATTACCTGGGGCCATTTCCAGATGATCTAAACCACACCTGTTTTATATAATTTTATTTTACTACTTAATTTTACACTTACACTTACAAAATTATAAGACATACAAATTATTATTACCTGCTCTTGATGTATGGTGGTTAGCAGTTGGTAGTAGAATAGTATCTGTTAGGTCATTGTTAGTTGATAGGTACACATTTAAACACACTAGTTAGGGAGCATAAAACACTCGACACCCATATACAACAAATACCATACATTTAAACACATACTCATATACAGTATTAGTCTATTTATTTATCGTTTTTCTTTGTTATCCACTATCCTTATTCACATCCCATTAAGGGAATGCGTTATAAGAAAATTTATAATAAATAAAAAATAAATAAATAAAAATATATATAATAATTCACTTTTTTTTTTAAATATAATTAGATCTGGATAACCCCCTTTAAATAAAAGCACCGGAGGCACCGGAGTTACTGTTTGTTTTTCCATTGAGTATTTTTCAGTGTTAGCTGGTCCCTCTTAATCTTTGTCTTTATTTTATGCAGAGGTTATTATGCAGGCTTGAGTACCATTTCACCCCCTTTTCTGGGTATTATGGCTCAAAAGTTTGGACGTATGCACTTTTTATTGTACTAATTGATTTAATGCATTCATTTGATTTATATATACATATTTTCAGCAATTTTACTGTTAATTTTATTGGCTTTCATCAATTACTGTTTATTGACAGATATGCTTATTTTAGATTTGTATAATTATTTTGCTGTTTCTTTTTTTAATCTCTGCTGCTCTTGTACACATTTAGCAGTTTTTCTTCTTTCTTTGTAAAGTTGTTGCGAAAGACTGATCCTTTCCCACTAAAGGTGAAAGGATGTGTGTGTTTTATGTGGTTATGTGGTTTTATGTGGTTGTTTTGTAGATTAAGTGCAATTTTTTTTTCTAGATTTTAGTATAATCATGTTGGGTAAAGATAACCTGAAGAATGATTTGGGCTCTGGTGATTTGTTGCCTAGTTTGTTGTCTATAACAATTCCCAAATCCTTCTTGTGTGTTGTTATCCCTAATTCACTAATTCATTTAGGGTATAAGTTGGTGGCTTTTTTTTACCATGAAATGCAAAACTTTGCATTTATCTACATTAAATTGAATCTGCCATTTGAGTGCCCAGTTCCCCACTCTATTTAAATCCCTCTGCAGCAAAGCAATATCTTGCTCACATTTTAGTACATTACAGAGTTTTACGTCATCTGCAAACACTGAAACATGACTTTCAATTCCTATTTCAAGATCATTTATTAATATGTTAATTAGAAGCAGTCCCAGAACAATACCCTGAGGGACAGCACATATCACTTTTGTCCAACTTTAAAATGTATCATTAATGACAACTATCTTTACTCTATCTTTAAGCCAATGTTCTACGCAAGAACAAGAATGTTCATCTAGACCAATTTATTTTAGTTTGAACGCTAACCTATTGTGTGGAACCATACCGAATGCCTTGGAAAAATCTAAGTAAATCACATCCACTGCAACACCCTGATCTATAAGTCTACTTACTTCTTCATTGAATGCAATTAAGTTAGTTTGACATGACCTGCTTCATTAAACCGTGCTGATTTTTGCTATTAACACTGTTCTTCCCAATTAATTCCTGAATAGAATTCCTTAATAACCCTTCAAATACTTTCCCTGCCAAAGAAGTTAAGCTCACAGGTCTATAATGTCCAGGCACATGTTGCAAACCTTTTTTGAATATAGGAACCACATCTGCCTTCATCCAATCCTCTGGTACAATTCCTGAAAGATTAAAAGCAGAGGTTCACTTATTTCCATACTTAACTCCTTAAGTACTCGTGGGTGATTACAGTAAGGCCCTGGGGCTCTGTTTACATTAATTTTCTTCAGGTGTTTTGCAGCAATAATTTGCATATCTCTTTCTCCTTAATATATACTGAGGAAAAAATGGTAATTTGTTTAATTAACTAACATACCATCTCTGTTTTTAGTGTGCCTACACTTTATTTTTTAATTTATGTAGTAAAAGTAAAGTAAAATACATTTTGGAGTTGGTTTTGCTCTCTTTGGCTATCACGTTTTCATTTTCTAGTTTAGCCCAACTAATTGCCTTTTTCCATGCATTATTGGCTTCCTTATATCTTATAAGAATGCCTCTAATTTGTCTGATTTAAATGCTTTAAATGCCATTTTCTTATTTTTAACTTCTTGGCTTACCTCCCCACTAAGTAACATTTAAAAAAAAAAATGTGTTTTATATTAATTACCAATGATACATACTGAGAAGTGTATAAAACAACAAATAGGTACAAATACACCGGTGTGCAGATCAAAACACACACAGTGGGTAATGGGTGAAGGAGAACACACAAAAATTACCCTTAGTTACAAAGTATTGTAGATGAAAGGACTCCTCTCATGTCCTCAT